>NW_012101266.1:3378074-3504185 GCF_000951045.1 Mandrillus leucophaeus | reverse complement strand
TTTTTTTTTTTTTTTGGCTGACTCTTTAATGGAATAACCAGATATTTTGGTTTCATATCATCACAGCCAAGTGTGCAGTAATTAAAAAGATGATTTCAAATGATATTTATACTTAACAACATGCACCAACTTCACCATATGCTTTCTACCCTTGTCAACTTGTTTATGTGACATTTTATCTGCAGGCAACAGCTTTGTTCCTCATGGCTAGAGTCACATACTGTGAAAACAAACAGAATGAGAGGGAGATAGAAACTGCTCAGTGAACTCACCTGTGCTTGAGGCAGCCTCTCACATTGAGATTCTAGTGACTTCATTCTAGGGAAACTCACAACCAAAGAGGGTTCCTCAAAGTCCCTTTTCCTGAGCTCCGAACAGAGGGAATCTATACTGCAGTGGCAACTGACTGGTGAAAGTTCCCGCATGTTTGTGTGCACACAGCTCATGCCGCATACATGTTTGCTTTTGTCCCCTACAAGATGCTCCCTAAACCCTCTGCCAAAGTATCAACAGTAGTTACCTTTAGTGAGAGGGACTTGTGGAACAGAGGGGAAATTTTGATTTTGTTTTGTTGTTGTTGTTGTTGTTTTGCTTTATAACTTTCCATATTAATTGTGTATTTTCCTTTCAAGAAATAAGATGACTTTAAGAGGAAACATTAAAAATTTCAATAGGCAAATGTCTCTCGAATGGGTTTGATCATAATTTCTAGTTCGAGATTTGCAGCTAGACTTTCCCACATGACTAGGAGCTTGATGTGGAGAAAAAGATTCAAAATGTATTTAAATACACCAGAAGCATTCATTATCCCTGTGTCCTCTCTTTCAGTGAGGAAGAAAAGGATAATCATCAATTAAAACAAAAAGTTAAGTTTTCACCACCTTAATCTAAGTTTTGGAGAGGAGGGACTATTATGTCCTTACAGTTTCTGTCCTTGTCCAGTCATTGTAGAAATGGCTTTTTTTTTTTTTTAGACGAAGTCTCAGTCTGTCACCTAGGCTGGAGTGCAACAGCAAAATCTTGGCTCACCACAACCTCCCCCTCCTGGGTTCAAGCAATTCTCTGTCTTAGCCTCTCGAGTAGCTGGGATTACAGGTGCCCGCCACCACACTCAGCTCATTTTTGTATTTTTACTAGAGATGGGGTTTCACTATCTTGACCAGACTGGTGTTGAACTTCTGACCTCATGATCCACCCACCTCAGCCTCCCAAAGTGCTGGCGTTACAGGTGTGAGCCACACCTGTAATAGCTTTCTTAAGGTGACCTTAGAGAATGCAAAATGATAGCATTAACTGAATGTGTGCCTTGTTGCCATAGTCTGTCCCAGAGAATTGGTCATTGAACACATTAACTTAATGGATGATTTGACTGTAGCACCATCAATAAGATTGACCAAGAAAGCATTGAGTGCATCAGTTACTCAGTGTTTGGGCTTTCCAGGGACAAGTAACCCACATATCATTATAAAACTTTCAGGTAAAAGCCAATATACTATTACATTAGAAACATATTTAAATTTAAATTGCAGCATAATATTAGGTTACACCAGGCAATAATATTTCCAAGGCATAGAGACTTCATGTCTGGCCACCAAAGAAAGAAAGTTTCATTACCAAGTGGCAATTGCTTAGAGATCCTTACAGCCCAGAAAGAATGTTGTCCCAGAATTCATGGTGTCAAGACCTGTCTTAGTATGACTTGAGTTAGGTTACCTGAGAAACAGACTTTGATATGGGTACTTGCTGGCAGGAAGGTTGTTGGAGAGTAATTTGGGGAAAAACTTTAAGGAAGTAAGGGAAAAAGGCTTGGGGAGAGGAAGAAATTTAAGTGTGATTCAGCTTAAACAGAGACCTCGGCCAATTCTACAGGGACCTCTGGAATTGATATAGCCATTCAGAACCGTCCCAATCCTACGCAAGGTAGCCAGGCTTTAATAACTCTGCATCAACTGCTCATCAGATGCAGATGTAACACTGGACAAGGCAACTCTCTTTGGCTGAAGACAAGTCTTGATAAGGGACTCAGATGTGAGTCATCAGTAGCTGTCATCCCTTGAAGCTCTGAAAATAAGTGCCTTGGTCCCAAAGGATGGATAGGGTGAAATATCACAGCATCCTATACATAGGATATCTAAACTACTGGGCATGTACCTAGTGCTAACAAGTCTGTCTCATGTATCATTTGTCAACTTAAACTGTGTTGAATATAGTTTTAAATAACAGTTAAGGCCGGGAGTGGTGGCTTATGCCTGTAATCCCAGCACTTTGGGAGGCCAAGGTGGGCAGATCACGAGGTTAGGAGTTTGAGACCAGTCTGACCAACATGGTGAAATGCTGTCTCTACTGAAAATACAAAAATGATCCGGGTATGGTGGTGCACACCTGTAATCCCAGCTACTTAGGAGGCTGAGGCCGGAGAATCACCTGACTCCAGGAGGCAGAGGTTGCAGTGAGCAGAGATTGTGCCACTGCACTCCAGCCTGGGCAACAGAGCGAGACTCCATCTCAAAATAAATAAATAAATAAAAATAACAGTTGAAAGTCTATAAATTTTGTCTTCTTAGAATATTTGATTCTAGAAGTTGAAGACCATGTTTCTGAATGATAATAAAGTATTCCGCAAATATTAAGAGGATATGGTGTTGATAAGAAAGTATACAACATTTCCTACACTGTTCTCACTAAATTAAATGGTATTAAAAGTTTCAGAGTAATAGACTAACATTGACAGCAATAACATTGTTATTTAGAAGTACTGATCATTACAATGAGCTATGCTATTGTATGTAAATGTCTCTGTCATGTATCTGTCTAATCTACTATCTACCTATAATTTTAACCAGATTCTAAGACATATCTGTGATCCCAAATAGTTGAGAATCAAGAGTTACAAAGATAAATATTACAGTCTCTTGCCTATGGTTCTTCCACCTCACTAAAGATACTGCTAATAAGGCCCCTTTCATGGCCACACACTGAAAATGAGCAAAATTATTAATATATAAAAAGAGTCTTTGCTCAGAAATTATAGTCTGGGATTTCAAGATGCTGACTTTCTCACTTACTGTAATAACATTAACAACCCTTTAATCTTCCTAGATTTCAGACCCTTTATGGGAAATGGGAATAAGAATCCCTGCCTCACAGGGCAATGGGAAAGCTTAACCAAACTCTGGTATGTGCAGGGGCTTGTACTGTACTTAGCACAGAGGATGCAGACACTCAGTGTTAGCCAGTATTACAAATTATTGTTCTTATTGTCCCACTCCACCTCCACCAACACTTACTTCAAAGTCTGATGAGTTCTGAGGAGTAAGAGGCGATCACAGAAAGGAAAATGGTACATGAAAATTGTTTAAATCTCAGAGAGAAAGAGCACTGAAATGCAAATTTCACACATGCTGAATATGATTTCTCAATGAAAAGATACTACAATATCTTGTAACTGGTATGAAGTATATCAGGGACTAAAATCAGTGTCATATATTGACATAAAGTGTAATATATAAAAGGTGAAATATTTATATGATCTGAAGAGAAACCAGAGTATACTGATATTACATGTAATATGTATCACAATTAGAGTCAACTGATTATCAAGGGATCAAGTGGTGGTGAAAGTCTAAAAAAGTAGCTTCTGGGAGGAAGCGAAAAGAAAAATAATATGTTGATACCATACCAATATTAAAATCAACCATAAGTTAGATAGTAAACAAAATTGAAAATATAGTGAATTGATCATAACAGTGTCCCTTTCTTTGATCCAAGCCTTCAAAATAAAGACATTATTCCTTCAAGGGAACAGTTTTAAAGTCCTCCCACCGTCTTGTATATAGAAAGATATACTATATTTATACTTACATTATGAGAAACCTAATACTTCTAGATATTAAATTACTTAAAATTAACAATGTTTATTTTGTATGTTAAGGGTGTAGGACATCCCTCTTGGAATAGTTGAATTTCCACTTTTCAGCAACCGAATATTATATCTATTCCGGTTTGGAGATTGGCATGGAAGAGGATTGGAGAATGCACGTGTAAGATGAGGAGCGAAATGAGAAAAGATAAAATTAATGTCTCATTTTCCTTTGAGGGACTAATTTAGATTATGTACAGTATTTTCTCTAGCACTGAATCAATTAGGACTCTTAATTGCAAGCAAAATAAACCAAATCCGACTGACTTAAAAAGAATTTAAAATGTGTTTAAAGTAATTTATATTTAAAAAAACAAAAATATTCTTTGGTAACTCACAGGCTTATGCTATCTAAGAAATCACATTCTAAGCAGCTAGAACCACATTCAAAACCACACACTATAGGACCAGTGTGGTGGGGACACATCTGCTGCTACCTCTTGATGCCAGACACCAGGACACAGGCCTGCAGTGGCACCACTTCTTACGCAGAATGCTACCTGCTTCTGGTGCCCCTATACCTCCACCCTCAGAACCTGGAATTGGTTTCCACATCCCACAGTACCCAAAACAAATTATCTCCCACCTCTGCCTTTTGTATTAATATAACAAGATGCAGATTCAACTTTCAGTTGTTGGAGCCTGCCTGCTCTGCATAAAATACTGAGGACCTGTGTTTCTGAGCTTCTATAGTGGGAAGTGGGCTCTACTTCCCACCATGACTTATATGGCAGAGTTTATCAAACTAAGAAAGTTATTCAAAGGCTGAAAAGCTAAAAAATGTGACAGATTTCTTTCTTCTTTTTTTTTTTTTCTTTGAGACAGAGTCTTATTCTGTTTCCAGGCTGTAGTCTAGTGGCATGATCTCAGCTCACTGCAACCTCCTTCTCCTGGGTTCAAGTGATTCTTCTGCCTCAGCCTCCCTAGTAGCTGGGACTACAGGCGGGCACCACCACACCCAGCTAATTTTTGTATTAGTAGAGATGGGGTTTCACCATGTTGGCCAGGATGGTCTTGATCTCTTGACCTTGTGATCCACCTGCCTTGGCCTCCCAAAGTGCTGTGATTACAGGCGTGAGCCACTGTGCCCGGCCAAAAATGTGACAGATTTCTACTATAAGACCCAAGAAAAAGTAATATTTTGCAACAGCCCCCAACTTGTGGTATATGCTCTCATGACTTTCAAGTTAATTCTTTGTATCTCTTCAGCTTTTATATGCCCAAGTCTCACACAGATCACTTGGGTAATTAGTATTCTAATGAAATTATCTAGAGTGTATAGATAAATTTGGTTTCATTACATTTAAAATGCCTGGCCAAAGGTCACACACCAAAATACTAAAGAAGATCCAGATTCGGGGCACAGATATTGGGTTCCTTGAACTTAGTACTACAAACATTGTGTCCTCTTTGTGTTTTCCAAGGATAACTATTCATTATTCATTCAAATTGAATTGTTCTAGTGAACGACATGAAAATTATCTTACTTGAGTTACACAGAGCAAACTACAAAGCCAAATGGGACTTCTATTGAATATTATAATGGAATAGGTCCCAATGAAGCCCTTTTACTTGATAATGTTCATTGGTAACTCAATTCAAAAATTACCTTTAAAAGTTCAGCTGTGAGGCAAGGCATTCAAGTGAATTACTTGAGCATGACCTAAAGGATTTGTGCCAAAAACTAACTCATTATTTTTCAGTGCCGCTCTAAGTAATCTTCTTTGGCTACTTGATCTACATATATATATGCATGTATGTTATCTGATGTGAAAGCCCCAAAGAGTAGTTGAGAAACTGACACCTGATAGATTGGTAGAATCTCAGCCACAAGATGCAGAGGGATCAAACGCAACCAGACTGGATGGAGAAATTAGGCTTTATTAGGCTGTGGTCTGTTTTGAAATTTTCTGTTTCCCACCCTTGTCTTGGAGGATGCTTTGCTTGAAAACTAAGAATTGCATAGCTACAGTGGGCAGAGTAATTTTTAAATCTTAGGAAAAAAAACAAACAAATACCTATTTTGCAGTTTCAAAGAACAGCTTTTACTTCCTCTTCATAATATACATGCTTATGGACTGCATGCAGTAGAAAGTTGGCTGCCTTTTATAGGCCAAAGAGTCCTTCAGAGAACTCAACCAGCTCACAGAGGAGGGCTTTCAGGTTAAGAGCAAAATATCCTTAAGACTAATGTGTGCAATTTTGTCCATAGAGGTGTGTGTGTGTGCACGCACACATGGTGTTTACTTCCATATGTATGTGCTCATATCTCCCTTGTGAACTTAGGGTATTGATAGAGAAAAAGTTGTGATGAGACAGGAGGGAATGAATGGGATTCAGATTTTGAATCCAGTTGACGTCTAAATCTAGTTTTCCATGCCATAGAAACTATGACAGTTGTATGGAAAACAGACCACTCTACTCTTGACTTCCCATTTAATGATCAACTGAAAATTTAACAAGCTGCTAGCCACCCTTTAAGTGCTCACAGCAAGTCCTAAAAAGACTGATTTCCATTCTAAAAAGGGTCTTTCTAATAAGTATACCTCCCCCTCCCACAGTAATTGAGTTGTGAGTTCCTGATTCCTGAGGCATTTTAGCAGAGGTTACATAGCAGTGGGTCCTACATCCTCCAAAAGGGACTCAGTCAATGAATTCATGATGGATAGTAATCGCTGCCTATGCAAAATGCCTGCTAAGTCTAAGACTCTGTAATTTTAAAATCCAGTTGTTACAACTAAAACTGTGGTCACACCAAATAGCTGCCAGATGAAACAGGTAATAAAGACAACCATCTATGACAGGATGGAGCCTGAAGAACTAACTCTCAGGATCAATACTCCAGTCACCAAGTGACATGTAGCAAAGACACCTGCCAGAAACTTGCAACCTCTCCCAGTCAAGTCAACCGCCCTGACTTTAATGTTTGTCTATTTGGCAGCCCTCCTAATATAACTATTGCTGAACCTCTATTTAACTTCAACAACAGTATAATGTATTGCACTGGTATGAATTTAATTCTCTTGCTAAGGCAATTTTACAAAGGAGCACTATATTTTGAATTATCCTTATAAATACTGGCACTATTTAATGAGCTCAATGCAGCATTGCAAGTTTGCAAGTTCTATGGGATGGCTTGAGTGGAAATGTTATAAAATGAGATTTCAACATGTAAATCCTCAGAATGTGTATGTTGTATTATGAGAAGATCATCACTTTAAGTAAAACTGTAAAGTTCTTGTACATTCGTTTCATTTTTGGCTCCGTTGGTTTTGTTTTTGTTTACATATGTGTGTGTGACTTTATCTCTTTTTTTGCCACTGGATTTAGTAGGAATGAGGGAATAATGGGCGTTCCAGGTTCAGGGAACATTTGATCACACTAGGCAGCCAGTATTCAACTCTCTGTTTTGCCCCAGCAGCCATTTCTCTCTCAACTAGTAGCCAGAAATGAGAGCTCACATACAGGGAGGCCATGCATTCTGCCCTCAAACTTTTCCAGAACAGCTTTGATTGCTGCTCCCAAACCTCAGGCTTCCCGGGAGTAGGAGTCTTTGAGTAACATTCAAAATCTTTCTAAATTTCATCTTTGAATCTTAATTTTTAACCTCTTACTGATGCTTCAGATATTTTTTCCTATTCATTAGGCAACATTTTCAAACTGCATTTCCCTGTAATTTGTACCTCATTTAACATTATCACTTGAAATTATTCTGGGATGTGGTTAGTTCCAGAGATTTCCCACAAAATAATGTTGCATGGCCTTGCTCAGTTAAGGACACAAGTTAACTTAAAACAGATAGGAATTCTAAGCAACATGATCTGTGGCATCATACATATGTAAAAATAGATTCATATATCTGAATTCTTCTAGTATCAGATTTTCTCTATCTTTGATAGAAATAAAATTTGTGAAACATTTTTTCATAAGCAGTTTCCAGAAGAAAAAAATGGTTCACTTCAGCTTCTGCTCTGAAGACAAATAGTTATCTTCAGTTTCTCCCCCGAAAGATGACTACAATTATAATTAGTTATTGGAAATTTGATGAACTTCTTGCAGGCTGTTCATAAAGAGTATCTGAAATTACCCAATCTTTTGCCATTTATACCTACTTCAGTACTGTGTTTCAAGTTGAAATTGCTGCACTGGGGGTTAAGCAGGCATCTAAGAGAAGTAAGACAACCTAAGTTATGTAAAGCAAATTTAATATAATTGATAATAGGCATTAGCCCTGGGGTCAGGGAAATCTTACAATTGGAAATAATTGAGAATATATGAGAGGAAATATATGAGAGGAAAGAACTTAGGCATAGTGCAACTTTATCCTTTCAGCCTTAGATTTTGGCATTTATAATAACTGGTAGAGAAATAGATTGGGGTGGAGGAGGGTGGAGTGGAGAAGGTACACTTTATTCATAGTCATAAGAATGGTCAATAGAAAGCAGCTCTCTAGGCTTTCTTGAAAATAAACTCTATTTAATGGAGGCATCACTTTGCGTCTTTCTTGGAGGACCCGCAGAGGTACATCTGCAGAATTGGTCACTTATTATGTGCCCTTTCCTTCTGTGAATGCTCCGGTTTCCATTGTGCCTAGTTCTTCTCATTGGCTGCCATGTCTGTATGGTATCACAGTCAATTATTTTTTATTCCAACTTCAACTCTGCTTAATCACTACCACTTAATCCTTCTTTGTTTAAGTTCACATATATTTATCATAAAAATTAAATGGAAAAATTAGTGTAAACCACTGACTCCTGTGCCAGGATCAGAATAATGGATTAGGAAATGCTACCCTATCATTATCCTCATTAGTATCATCAGGAGCAGCAGCAGCAGCCTTCTTCTTCCTTCTCCCTTTATAATATTGTTTATATTATGCTATGAAAAATATTAACAGTAGTTCTATCCATTAAGATACATAAATGCTTAAATGCAATTAGATTTATGTACCACTTTTTTTTCTGGGAGGACAACCAGGTCTTTTGGGGATAAGGGAGAAAGTAAAAATACTAACGGCATACTTTTGGAAAAAACATTTTTAATATATATACATATTTTTGAGTCAGAATCACTCTGTTGCCCAGGCTGAACTGCATGGTGCCATCTCAGCTCACTCTAACCTCCACCTCCCAGGTTTAAGAGATTCTCCTGCCTCAGCTTCCCAAGTAGCTGTGACTATAGTCATGTACCACCATGCTCAGCTAATTTTTGTATTTTTAGTAGAGACAGGGTTTCACTATGTTGGCCAGACTGGTCTTGAACTCCTGACCTCAAGTGATCTGCCCACCTTGGCCTCCCAAAGTGCTGGGATTACAGGCGTGAGCTACCACATCTGGCCATTATTTTGAAATATTTTTACAGAAATAAATAGAAAATATAATTGAGATATATTTTACAAACAGCAGTATTGTAATATTAAAGTATCTTTACAGAAATAACCTTACTTTCATTATTTTTTCCTTTGATTTATCTCTCATATTTTCTTAATAGTCTTAACCAGTCATTGGCATCAGCAGTTCTTGTTTTCATACTCTTAACAAGAGTTCAAAGGCTAATTAAAAAACAGACACACACACAAGAGAAACAAATGGAATTCCAGATTAACAAACATAGGAACTAAAGGAAAAATTTCCTACCATGTTACCAAGTAGATATCAGACTTGAGATATTTAATTGTGTTCCTTTCTATCTATCCACCAAGTTTGTTTTCAGTGAGGCTCTTGACACTACAGTGTTACTCCTGGACAACTCCAGACAAGGCTGTAAATCTGCTGAAGTTCCCCTTTGGCTGAAGTGTCTTCCAGTTTAATTGCCTCTTCTCTTCTGTTACTTCTTCTGACTTTAACAGCCTCTTTAAACAGTCATCTCTGGAAGCATACAGCCATTTCTCTTTACAGCAAAGTTTTAAACCAACAAACTGGTTTTTGATTTCTGAATACTTTGAATTCAAACTCCAAAAGGGAGATTTTGATTGGTTTTGGCAATATCTAGTATAGACTGTGGCTATTGTATAGAACAGTTAACAGTAGACCACTGTATGAGCCACTGTTCAATTCAACAAGAAATCTAATAGATGGCATGGCCGTCTTGGGTCACATGCTCTCTTCCACCCAATCAGCTGCAACTCAATGGAGTGCTGATCTTAGTGACCATGGGTAAGAAATCATTCTGAAAGAAGCTGTAATTTGTTTGTCACTTACAAATATGAAGGAGGAATTTTAATAGCAGCTTTATTCATAATTGCTGAGACTGGGAAGCAACCAAAACATTAAATTTTTATCCACTAATGGGTTAACGGATAAAAAACTGTGGTACATTCATAAAATAGAATATAATTTAGTGATAAAGGAAATGAGTTGTTAAGCCACAAAAATGTATGAGGAAATCTTAATATTGCTGAATGAAAAAAGCCAATCTGCAAAGGTTACATACCATATGATTCTAACTATATAACATTCTGAAAAAGACAAAACTCTGGAGACAGTGAGAAGATCAGTGGTGGCTAGGAGTTCATGCGTATGGAGGGAGGGATGAATACATAGAGCAGAGGATATTTTCAGGGCAGTTAAACAATTATTCCATAAGATACTGTAATGGTAGATACATGCAATTACACATATGTCAAAAATTATAAAATGCACAACACAGCATGAACTGTAATGTAAACTATGAAATTTGTTAATAAAAATGTATCAATACTGGGTCACCAATTGCAATAAATGTACCACACTAATGCCAGATGTTAATATTAGGGACAACTAAAGTGTGGGAGGAAGGGGCATATGGGAACTGTCCATGCTTTCTGATCGATTATTCTATAAACATAAAATTGCTCTAAAAAATGAGTCTTTTTAATGAGGGAAGGGTACAGACACAAATATATGGTGAGCAAGAGGGAAATACAAAAAATCATAGAGTCTATAAAAAATGTCTCTAAAATACTGCTTTTTCTGTAGGTCCAAGTTTCTTAATAAAAAGTACTGAGTTATACATGTTATATTAGTTTTTTTTTTTTTTTTTTTTTTTTTTTTAACAATGCTGGTAAATCCAATTGAATTCCACCATTCCTCTGCTGGCAAATAAAAATCTGAAGTAATATTTTAAGGATACTAGCGGATTTGGAGTGAAAATTCTAGCAATATCAGAATTGCTGAAGCATTAAAATATGTTTGTTTGTTTGTTTTTAGTTAAAAATCAACAGAACAACCTTTTTATTTGAAAAATATAGTGAAATTAGCAATCAAGAACAATTTTCTAAAATGAAAACATCCAAACAGCATACTGTAAAGACATTCAGGGGAAAATAAAATAGGTATGTATATATTTTTTGTCAAGATTGAAATGAGGCACTGCTTCTGACCACAGTAGTAAAAAGAAACAAAACGTATCTTTAATTAAAAATTTTAAAAAGTACTGGCCACATTCAGACTAGAACTCAATCTCCTGTCTCAAAGTTCAGAGTTATTTCCACCACATCATGAGTGAAAAATAAGGCTGGAAAGGTGGTACAAGCTTATAAAAAGTAAGCCAGAGTACAAAAGCCTTAATTACACACAGAAAATAACATTTTGAACAAGGATTTTATGAACCAAGAGAGGTCAGCGTAGATTAGAGTGAAGAACAAAAGTCAGTCTTGACAGGCACCTACTTGACACTATCATTAAAAAATCAGAACTTGAAATGAAAGGGGAAGGCACATAAAAAAGATCTTGAAATAGATACCAGTGTTTTTCACCCAGAAAGCGATCTGGAAGCTCATGAAAGACAGGAATCACAATTTCTCTGAAAATTGAAAAAAGTACTCTAGAGTTTATGCAGGGAATGCCTTTCAAAGTAAAGTTGGGTCAAGAGAAGTAATAACTTGTAGGAAATGAGAAGTACTCAAAAGATATATTAAGAAAAATCTTTTATAAGAGAACATAAAAGAGACTTCCTTAGCCAACAGATAGAAGAAATAATATTTAGAGAGAACCATTTCCCACCATTTTATTACATAAAAGGATGGAATATCGTGTAACTGTAGCCTAACCACATGAAAATTATCACTCCAAAAGAAAGCCTGCATAGAAGGTACTCAGGATTGATAATCTTGTCATGGATATAAGGGTGGGATGGGTATAATTATGCTTTACATAGCATAATATAAAATGAAAAAAAAATCAATTGCCTATGTATTGTCACTCTGCTATTTTGTGCCAATCACTCGAAATTGAAAATCAAGTTGAGTTTATTACTGACAGACAAAAAAGTATGGATAAGACTAAAACAGAATTCCAATGTTCACTTAGGATGTAGAAAGGCAGAAAAATATCACTAGCAAGAAGGAAAAAAATAAGGCAAATCTACAAATCAACCTTTTAAAAACCCATTGAAACCAAAGGTTCACAAACAAACCCATAGCCTGAAATCTAAGGAAAGACAGGAAACTTCAAGAAGGACTCAGCGCTGGCTTACCTAGGGCAGAGCTCAGGAAGGAGACAGGTTTGTCATTCAAGCAAGTAAGAAACTTTCAGCTAAAATCTTCAGCGAACTGCTAAAGACCAAGTGTGAGCCAGTGTGAGAGCACAGAACCCTAGCCACCACAGACACTAGGGGAGCTTACAAACACTTGCAAGCTCTTCTCCACAGACCTCACAGGATGCTCACAAAAAAGAATCGGGATGGAATGGGAGTGGAAACCTTCCTTGTGGTGCTGCCTGAAGGTAAGAAGTGAACGCTGCTGCAAAAAAAGCCATGAAGCCTAGCCTGGAACTTTCTTTCCTTAAGAGCAAAAGCCTTAAGCAACTAGGAAGGGCAGCAAAAACTGTTTCCCCTGGGACACATGTGAAGACTCACTGGCTGAGAAAGAGGAAGGAAACTGACTTGGACCCAGACTTACTGAGGGGCAGGATCCCTGAGGAAGCTCCACTCCAAAGACCTGGTGATGCGGAGGCTACCTGAGACTGAGGATGAACCAGGACAACAGAGAACAACATCCCACCCTCTCAACCACAGGCCATGCAGAGTAAGAAGTATGAGGAGTGTACCCCTGGTTGAGTCTCTCTGTCTCTCAAAAACTCTGAGACAGACCCTATCTGAGGTGTAAGCTCACAGGCAAGTTAAGATGAGACTGCAGGTAACCTTAGCAACAACAAAATTCCAAGAGAGCTAATAAATAAATTTAAAAAGTTGCAAGATACATATTTAATATACAAAAATCACTTTTACTTCTATGCATTTGCAATGAACAACTGTAAATTGAAATCTTCAAAAGCATAATTTTCAGTGGCATCAAAAAGTTTGAAATAGGTATAAGTCAAAATTTGTACCAGAGCACATCTGTGCTGTAATCTACAAAATAATGATAAAGGAAATCACAGAAGACCTAAATAAATGGAGAACTGTGTTGTATTCATAGTTTGGAAAATTCAATATAAAGATGTCAGTTATTTCCACATTTACCTATAGATTCAATGCAAAACCAATCAAAATCCAAGTGGGATTTTTTTTTTCTGTAGAAATTGAAAAACTTATTTTAAAATGTGTTGGGAAAGGAAAGAACTAATCTACAATACCAAAACAAGTTTGAAAGAGAAGACCGATATTGGAGAGTACAAACTACATGATTTCCAGACTTTCTATGAAGAGATACTAATAAACTGTGCTTGTGAAAACACAGACATGTTCATCTAAGTGAACAAAGTAGTCTAGAAGAAAGCATAGGAGAAAATCATTGTGACCTTCTATTCAAGGCAACAATTTAAGATACCTAAAAGCATGAACCACATTTTCAAAAATTGGCAAATTGGACCCTATCAAAATTAAAAACTTTTGCTTTTCAATTAAAAAATTATGAAAAATAAGCCATGTGTTGGGAAAAATATTTGTAATATTTATATGTGATGAAAAACTTTTACCCAGAGTATCTAAAAAATTCTCAACCCTCAAAAAAGCAAACAAATAACAATAAATGATAAAACAATTGAACAGGACTTCACCAAGACATAGTTAACAAATATGCATATGAAAATACGCTTAATACAAATACAAATTAAAATCACAATGAGATGCCTCTTTATACATATTAGAATGGCTAAAATAAAACACACTGACAATACCATGTTCTGGGGAGGATGGGAAACAACTGAAACAATGATACCTTTCTGGAGAGACTTTAAAATACTATATTTACTTTGGAAAATAGTTCATCAATGACTTTTCAATTTAAACATACATTTATTACAAGACCCAGTGAACAGCCCGTAGGTACTTACTGAGGTGAAATGAAAACTTATAATCATTTTTAACCTGGACATGGATGTTTTAGCAGTTTTATTCGTAAGTACCATAAAATGGAAACAACTCACATGCCCTGCAATTTGTGAATAAAACAGTAGTTTATCCATAAAATGAACTCAACTTAGCAACCAAGAAGTGAACAAAGTATTGATTCTCACAACTTGGTTGAATCTCAAATACATTATGCTACATGAAAGAATCTAGACTCAAAGACTGTTTACTCTACAGTTCTGTTTATGTGATGCTAAAAAATCAAACCTATAAGGACTGAAAACATAACCAGTTGTCAGGGTAGAGTGGAGAGCGTTTTTCTACAGAGGGGCACCAGGGGATTTTTTTTACAGGATGAAACTGCTATATGTTGACTGTACTAGGGGTTTTATAATTGTATGTTTGTCAAACACTCATATAAATGTACACTAAAAAGGGTGAATTCTACTTTAGGTCAGTCTTACCACAGTTTTTTAAAAAAATTTATGGAATTGATTGTAACCACTCTAGTGTGCTCTTTCAGATTTTCTCCATAGTTCCTCATCTTTATTAATCAGGAATTCAGAGAAAAGTTATCTAACAAGAAAATGATCACCATGAATATGACCAATACTAACTATTAGAAAAAAAAGTTGAGCACATTTTATATATAAAATATTGAGTCTATAAAGTAATGTATACCAACATAATATTGGTTTATCAGTATTACAGACAAGTGTAGCTGTCCGTGCTGATGCAGTTGTCTAGTATATCTGGCATGAGCTCTGAAATGAAGATGTCTAATATCAAGCCTGATGCTTACATAAAAACTTTTAGAGTAGGTACATCCAGCTATGTTCTTGACTGGTGAAATAAACTTATCCTGAGAAAAATATCTTCTTTCTCAGGTGATCATCTGTTGGTCAACTTGAATTTATAGTTTCTCTTTGGAATCTTCTTCTGACCCTGCAATGCCTTCTTTTGATGGTCCTTGGTATGAACTCATCATTAATGTTGAAAATTCTATTTAATTTTTAGAAACAATCCAGTTATTTGAAGTATGGTAACTAATCACTATTTTATGTTTTCCATTATGTAGCAAAACAATCAAAGAAAAAAAAAGAGATTAAAGTGAAGTAAAGCAAATAAAATAAGTAGATGAGTCTTCTTAGTCATAAATTGAAGGCTACACCAAAAGAAGAGTTTCCCAAATATGAGCAAGGACAATGTAATTGAATAAGCATGTAACATACAAAATAAACTATTCTGAAAGTCAGCTTTTCTTGAATGTACATGTTTGGCCACTCTTGTTATTGTGTATCTAAACCTCTTCTATTATAATTTCTGGTTAATAGTTCAGAGGAGGATTTTGTGAGTTTTGTTTTTAACAAAAGAAACCACCTGTGACTAATTCAGCTAGTGATCAACCATAACCCCAGATCCCTTACACTGTATTTGTCCATAGCCACTGATGCCCCATTTTTCATTGTGTGCAATCTCTGCCCAATTACCCACACTAATGGAGAAGAGCAGCGGTGCAGATAATCTCAAGCAGCAGATGATGCAAACACATTTCATTTTATTGTTTTGTTTTGGAATGCAGCATATGACTATTTTTACAGAAGGTGTGCACGTTCCTATTTATAGCTGAGTTAGGCTATGGTCAAAAGTGATGTGTCTGTTCTCACATTCACTGCTAGAGCAGTAGAAAAAGTCCTCCAGGAGCAAGCATGGCATTGAGGAGCAGCTGGCTAATAGCTGGTCAGTATTGAAACTGCATCAAGAATAGTTAAACATGATAATTGCTTTATGTAGTTTATTAAGTTTGGTTTCTGTGTGTCTGCCTTCAATACACTGACTACTTTACATTTTCCTTTATGTACATCATTTGCTGCAGCCAAACTGAAATATGCTTTCATTCATTCACTTTCTTTCATTCATTCGTTTAATAAAAATATATTGAGCACTATCTGTCAATTATTATTACAGGCACCAAAGAGAAAAATAAAACAAAACCAAGATTCTAATCTTGCCCTGACACTTTTCTAAAATAATTTCCTCTGCCTGATATTCGCTCACCTTCTGTTCTGGGCACTCTGGGGGCATATTTTTTTCCTTTTCAAACCTTGCTAATTTCCATTTGGAATCCAGACGCACTGGGAGACGTGGCTCCTCTAAGAGGTGTAGCTGTTAAGCATGTGACCCAGGCCAGTCAAACACAGTGAACCCCAGGACTTTCACAAGGAATTCCCAAACACTTGTGCTCTACTCTGCTCTGGATTCTGAAGGAATGTGGGTGTGAGCAAAGAAACTGCTGCAACGACAATATCACCATGAAAGGCGATTACTGATTTGTAGCCAGAGTTGATCCGCAATTAGCAAAGCTGAAAGAAAAAGTCCAGAAACATAGAGATTTTCTGTCACTTACAAATAAAAATATCATAATGGATAAATTCACATGGCTTGGTAAAATGCTATTGGTATTAATACCTCAAGGGACATCTTAAAAGTTTTCCCAATCCTTGAAATACATAATATACTGGGTATTCCATGTGAAAGGCACCCCCGGGCCCATAGACTAAAATCAGAATGTGAGCCCCTCCAACTGTACAATGTTGTAAGTTTGACTTGAAACAAGAGGAGATTTGATTTTTCACCACTGAACTTTTCTGACATTTCGTATGAACCTCTCTTAGGCATTGTTTTAAGATTATTTCTATATTTATATTCTTTCCCCTTCTACTCTTTAGTCCTTTAATTGAATCATCCCTGCTGAATTTCATTTGTTTTCTTTTCCAGCTTGACTCAGTAATTTTAAATTTTAATGTCAATTTCTCTGTCACTAGACTCTCCATCCAATATAATGTCATTAGAGAACCAAAATAGCTCATCGTCTGTAGCATAATCCAAGATCAATACTTAAATAGAGGTTATAGTAAAACTCACAGTAAATTACATATCAGAGTTTAGTCATTTAAATATTTCATTTTCACTCTATGACTTCTTCAAGTAAATCTAAATGGAGAAGAATGATTAAGACTCTTCACATTTCTGAAATCAAGAAACCTGGGCCAAGTACATCAGTTACTAGCGATGTGATTTTTAGCAAGTCACTTAACATCTCTGAGCCTCATGTCACCCATTGACAACATGGAATACCCGAACTGCTCAGATTATTTTGTAAACTGTAAAACATCTTATAATTTTAATTCTCTTACTTTTTTATCCAACAATATTTATCAAAAAATCTAAGTGCCCCGTCAATATGCAAGTCACCAGGGATATACAAATAAATGTTGTCAATAAATCCATTAAGGGGGAAAAACATGTAAAGAAAAATGAAAATCCACAGGGAGACAGCATGGGAAATGTCTTCAGTTAGTATGAAACAGACTGCTAGCTATAGATCCATTTAGTAAAATTATGTTTCTTTTTATAAGGTAAACAGGTAGACCATATTTCTTAGCCTCACTTGCAGATAGGTGTGACAATAAAACTGAGTAATAGAAGATGGGAGGATACATAAAAGTAATATGTATACAATTTCTAGGCCAAATAAGTTAAAAAGTGTATATGCCCCCTCTGACCATCTTTTTCCTGTGAATTGCTAAATGCAAATCATAATGAAGCCATAGTGGGTGGAAGAACAGCCCTAATTTAGGGGGAACATGAATACCCGACTGACTGATGAAAGACAGGTGACTCCTGTTCTGGCATATGTGCTTCAAATAGTTATGTGAGGAAGAAAAGGATACTTATTGTGACTAAACCATTAAATGTTTGTGTCAACTTAATACTTAAGCATAACCTATCTTAACCAATAATCAATAACCCAGAATACCATGATCTTTTGTTGTTGTTGCTGTTGTTATTTTCTACTTAACTGGCAGTTCCTTCTTGGTCTCTCTTCTGGTTCCTTTAAATCCTTAATTCGTAAATTCAGAATGTCCCTGAATTGTCTTTGAATGTTTTTTTGTATCTATATCCGCTTCCTCAGTGATTGTAGGATTTAGCTTTTACTCTGAGTGAAAAAGAAAGTCATTTAATCACATAGATTTGAATATTGTTTACATGATGATAATTCTTAAATGTATATCTCTGACAACTTTTTCCCATGAAATGCATGAGGTTTAATAGATGTCAAGTATGCTTGACATCCCTGCTTGGATAACTCAGTCATCTCAAATTTAACATGCCCCAAACTGTGCACCTTATACTACTTCCCAAACCTCCTTCTCTCTGTGTTTTTCCATCTCAATTACTTATGCCAAAATGTCACCCTACATCTCAACTCTCAGCTATACGCTCAAAGCATATGCAGAATTTAACACTACTTATCAACTCCATTACTACCACCCTCAATAAACCATTGTCATTTTACAATGGATTACTGCAGTAGCCTACTAAGCAATCTTCTAACTTCATCCTTTGCTCTCTTACCATCTATTCCCAACAACAGCCAAACCCTCCTCTGCTTTCCTTGGAAAATGCTCCAGTGGCTTCCTTTCCACTCAAAAAAAAAAAAAAAAAAAAGGCAAAGTTGCAAATGCATATAGGATAAACTACCTTTTTAACCTAATTTCTACAATTTTCCTTTCACTAAATGCTCCAGTTTCTCCTGTCCTCTTGCAACTCTTCAAGAACTCCAGGTACCCTCAGACCCCAGGTAATTTAAACTTTGCACTTACTTTTCCTCATGCCTGACCTTCTTTTTTCCGGGATATCCTTATGACATGCTTCCTTACTTTCTTCAGATCTTTACTCGAAAGTCACCTCATTAGAGAGCTTTTCCCATGCCATCCTATTAAAAATTGCAACCCCCAAAAATTTTTATTGCTCTTTCCTGTTTAATTTTTCTCTTTGTCCCTTCTCCCTAGCTAACATTTTATTTTATTTATTTACTTTATTGTCTACCTCCTCCTCAAGAAATAGGAGGAGATGCATGTGAGATATATTTAAAATGTAGAAATAATTGTATTTGGTAACTAATCCACTATGGAGATTAGGATACAGAAATGGGTTCAGAATAAGGGATTGGAATGACATCTGCCTTGTAAATGTTCTCACATTTCCCCAGTTACCTACTTTCTCTCTCCTTGGGTTGGTACTCCACCCAGGCTTAAATTCCTGAGTGACCACCAAGAGCCTAGATGATGCAACCTAGAAGTTAGCTCCTCCCAGTGTAAACACTAAGGAGTGGAAAATGTGAACCTGTGGAGGAAATCAAGCAGATAAAGTTACCCTTTATTCTCGTTTCTGTAGACCATTTCAAAGAATGGTTTCAACTTGCAGCACGGTCTGAGAAGTTCAGCATGCTCCGAAAGTACACCTTATGAAAGACTTTCGTGTCCTTTTATAGTTTATTGTAAAGCTGGAACCAATATGATAATGCATAATTTCACATGGCATACATCTTTTCTTGCTTCAGATTCCTTTTGTCCTCTTCCTTACTATCTGGGTCTTGCATTTCTCATGTGAAGTGTTAGCATGTTAGTCCTTTTCTCAGGATATACTCTCTACAGCATCCAGGCTAACACACATAAAGTCTAATGTTTTAACTTGGAGTTTGGCTAAATGGTTATTCCATTCAGGTGCAGGGGCACATTAATAAATTCTATATTGATATTGTAAGGCATAAAGTACTAAAGCAACATACAAGTAAATATTGTGTAGTCTGCAATAGAGATCAAGAGAGAAAGTCTGAATGAGAGGTAGAGATTTGTAAATACAAATATAAAGTCTTCGGTGGAGTTTTGAGATTAGGGTAAGAAGAGAAAATGTCTATGAAATATAAACCTATGGAATATGAGCAGAGACCAAGAAAGAATTACCTGAAATACATAAAAATTAGTAAAAGAATGCTTTAATGAAAGTTAAGGGGGGGGAGAGAGTTGTAAAAGGGATAAAGTGTATGAAAGTGTCAAATATAATGAGGACTACAGAGTGTCAGATTTTGCAATTAGTCTCTTATTGTTGATATTGTTGGGAGTTATTTCAGTGGAATGGAAGTGTCACGAAGCAAACTGTAGTAGGTTAAGCAGTGTCAGTGAGGTTACAAAGTAGAAAAGATGATAAATTCCTCTTATAAAAAACCAGTACTTGGAAGGGAAAGAGGTCACTGGCATTTTCACCTTGGAAAGAAATATCACTAAGAGCAGGCCTTTCTGAATGACAGAAAATGGCAGTGGCATTTAAAAATTATGCAAAGCTTATTAGAGGTATCCTTCTTCTAGAGTCACTCTAATATTAAAACCAGTGATTTTGGTAGCTAGAAGGCATTGCAAATCACATATAAGCGTTACATTGGAGTGATTGCATATGTTAATACTGTTGCAACAAAGTAATATGGAATTAACAATTCCCTTTTTCACCACAAGATAATACTCATCCTGGAAGACAGCCCCCCCCATTGTGTGTGTGTGTGTGTATACATATATATTTTATAATATATACACACACATATATAAATCTGTAGAAATTCTTTCACTATCACAGAGCAAAAAATAGGCTATTCTGGCTAAGATACAATTTTTACAGATAATAGAGAAGAAGGAATCTCCTCAAATATCAAAACCATACACACGTGTACAATAACAAATTCAAGTCCAATGATAGTCATAACCATAAATGTACAGTTTATAAAAACTCAGTACTTAAAATCCAACCTATGAATAATTTATTCAAGAATATTAAAATGTTTCTATTCTTATTAAAAACACTCCAAGTCAAGGTGACAATTCTAAGTCTTGATTATTATTAAGTACAACAATGTAAGATTAAAAAAAAAAAAAAAGCTGATGACCTGAGTAAATAAATGATGAGAAAAAATCAGAAACAGAAATGCTTGAGACAAAGACTTTTAGCCACATGTGGTTGTGGTTTCACCAATACATTAACTAGGGAGAAATATTGGAATTCATGGCTTAACCATGTTATAATTTGGTAGCTATATTAGTAGCAATATATGATCTGTAGATCTTCAGACATTTTTCTTTAATATCTAAATAAGAAAAGTGTAAGTCCCTATAAGAATTGACCACAGGAAATTCAACTTTATTGGATTTTCCTCTCCACATATCTCTGGGAATCCTCATGGAAATTAGTAAACATTCCATAAATACAAGTGGGCTGACATTTGTCTGCTTAGTCTCCTGCCTCACTACAGACATCTAGCCAGAGTTTCTCTGTTGATCACACACCAGTCCTCTCAGATTGCCCCCACTCCCTCTGCTCCACTTAACCTAAATTTAGATACAGGCTTCTCCCTAAATTTCAACCAGTCCAAATATGACCAGATTGCAACGTTTAAACTTTGCTAAGACTTCAAAATAAGGGAATTGAAACTCATAAAAGAAAATACATATAACTAGAAATAAGTTATGACCAGAACACATAAGGCAAGACACTTCTTGAATATCTTACTTGTAAACCCCTGGTTGGTTGGTTAATTCTGTAGGGACCACTTATATCCAAACCCTGGAATATAACTCAGCTTACTTCCCACCCTGGAGTCCAGATTCTCAACCACTCTAAGGCCCTCATAGGGTAAAGGCATTTATTTTCTAAAATTAGATTATTTAGATGCAATACAAATACATTTTTGCAACTTCATTTTATTGAAATTGCCAACTTATCTGATGCAATTTGCATAATAAAAAGGTCCATTAAGCTGTTTTTTTCCTAAAACAAAGGAAATCTGCCCTCAAAGGTGGACTCAACCACATCTCCAGCCTCATTATTGTTATTTTTTAGATGGAAGGAATGAGGTTCAGCCTCAGCTATAATAGATTTTATGGCATGTATAAAAATTATTTTCTAACTTCTATCAAACAACAGAAGTCAATATATTGTACATTAGGATCAGGCAATGAAGCACAGTGATTCCTGAAAGATGGAAAACAAATGAGGTGGTCCCTATGACTGCAGCAGTTTGCTACCTGGAAAAAGTTTCCGAGGAGGAGAACATAAGGTAGAGTTCAATAGTCTCCCTGAATTAAAAAACATACTGGGAGCTCAGGGCATCCAAAGAGGCAGCTAGAGTTCACAAGGCACTACTAATTTAAATCCTTTAGTTTGGCATGTAAGGTTCTATATGATTTGATCCAATCATCTAACTCCAGTTTTATCCATTTGGGAATCTCCTCTGAACGTCAATTTTCAGGCAATTCAAACCACTTGCAGTTCTCTGAACATGTCTTTCTTTGCCTTCCACTGTGAAAATGTTTCACACTGCCTCCCTCTGGAATAGCTTGGTGTTCCCCTGGTGAATACTTCATGACCAAATCATGACTCAAGCATTACTATCTCAATGAAGCCTTTCCTAAGATCTTGCCTCTACCCTTGGAAGCTGTGAGATAATAATTCTGTAAGATGACAATAAAAAAAAACTGTAATATAACAATAAGTGCTAAGTCACTAGGTTTGTATGTGTTTGTTACAGCAGCAATAAGATGTGAATAAAATAGCCTGTGATCACTTCTCTCATGGTCGCTATTAATATAATACATTAATACATGAATGTATTTCTTTGTTTATGTCTCTTACTGCTAGTAGAATGGAAACTTTGTGAGCAACCATAATCAGGGCATATTAATCTCTAAGTTCTTATCCCTTAGCATAATACCTGGTATCACTTAGCATAATACCTGGTATACCTGGTATATTAGTAGGCAACTAGTAAATATTTGTTGCCTGAATGGATGAATTAAAAAAAAATGGCTTGTCAGTATCTCTAATACCTAACCCATTTCCTTCAGTCCCTGAGCTCCTACCCTAGTTTCGGTGACTGAATGCCTAGAATAAATGAATCCTCCTTTTTAAATTTTTTAACTTGGAAATACAGTTTAACCTTATCTTATTTATCACCAATGTGTCTTTGGACTATCACCCCAAGACTCCTTGTGAACTCTAGCTGCCTCCTTGGATGCCCTCAGCTCTCACTATGTTCTCTAATTCAGGGAGACTATTGAACTCTACCTATGTTCTCCTCCTTGCACCGCAACCTGGAAACTTTTTCCAGTTAATAAACTGCTGCAGTCATACAGACCACCTCATTTGTTTTCCATCTTTCAGGAATCACTATCCTTCATTGCCTTATGTACAATATATTGATTTATGTTTTTTTATAGAAGTTAGAAAATAAAGCCAGGTGCAGTGGCTCATACCTGCAATTCCAGCGCTTGGGGAGGCTTAAGTGAGTGGATCACCTGAGGTCAGGAGTTTGAGACCAGCCTGGCCCACATGGTGAAACCCCATCTCTACTGAAAATTAGCCAGGCGTGGTGGTGCACACCTGTAGTCCCAGCTATTCGGGAGGTTGAGGCAGGAGAATCACATGGACCCAGAAGGCAGAGGTTGCAGTCAGCCAGGATTGTGCCACTGCACTCCTGTCTGGGCAACAAGAGTAAAACTTCATCTCAAAAAAAAAAAGTTAGAAAATAAATTTTATACATGTCATAGGGTCTATTCTAGCTGAGACAGAACCTCATTTCCTCCATCTAAATATTGAAGTTTAACCTTCTCTTGTTTATCACCAATGTGTGTTTGGACTATCACTCCAAGACAGGTCCAAATGGAAAGAAACTGAAGAATCGTAGAAGTATGTTAAAGCAAAAACAAAACAAAAACAAAACAAAACAAAACAAACAAAAAAAACAACTAAAGAAAAGCTAAACAACACTGGTTTTGTTTCAGGACCAGAAGATGGGAGAGAAGCTGTAAATCTGTAAATCTATGTGGAGTCCAGCCTGAGTAAATAGCTGCTAGTGCCAGAGAAAGGGAGCCCAGATATAATTTGGGAGCTGGACTGGGCAACATTCTTGAATTGTCTGTCCTTAGATATACACTTCTGCCACACATCCCCACTCTTAAAATTCAGTCCTCAGTCTCTGTTTGCATGCCCCAGGCCCACCCCAGTTGGTGGGAGCTACCGTCAGTGACTTGTTAGACATTACTCCCGTACCCAGGACCTTACAAGGAGTGATGTTTCCTGTCAACGCAATTTGGATATGAGTGCATTTTTCTGTGAAAATAGTATAATGTTTCCAATCAGGTTTAACATATAACAAAAGAATTCTATCCATAATGTCTGTTGTGAGTAGAATGTATCTTTTTACATTGGTATGTGAATTTTAAATGTTTTTCTAGGAAATGACTTTGGGTTCCCAGGAGACTATTTAAATATCATACTGCATATAGCTCAAATAGAGTCTTGATTTGTAAGCAAATAAACACTTCTATCATGCCAAGTAAACAACTTTGGGAAAGGCATATTTTTAGTTCATCAGAGATTCAAAATTTGTGCAGAACAAAACTGAAATCTGACTTTTATTTACAGCTGAAAAGTTTTCTAGTGGTTTTTAAACTAGAAAGTATAGGTACCTTACGCTGTCTTTCCCTGGCAGTGACACCAAAGAGCCACCCTACTCTGAAGTGCACTCTGAAAAAGGGACAAAGTTTCATTCGCCAGGAGCAATAAGAAAACAGCTTCAATGATTTTTCTCCCCAAGCAACTCTTGTTGAGCATCAGCCTTTTTTCTCCCCTGTAATGCCAGACAAATTAAATGATCTGGGCTACTGCTTGTTATTGAACATCCAAAGGGATTAAATTTCAAATATTCAGCAATAGATTGATGCTGCTGGAAGAAACACTGGAAGCCAATAAACTGCTAGATTGAGTTTATGGCTCCATATGTAATGTCATCCGAAAGAGTATGCGACAGTTTGCAAAACAAGCAGGCTCTAGGCAGCATCAGCACTTGGCTCAGGCATTTACACAAGAATGACAAAACTAGGTTTTTATATCTGCAGTGCCTCTAACCCTATGATAGTTTTGTCACCATTTGGGCTTTTCTCCTATGGTGACCCAGCTAGCAAACTCAGAGCAAAGTGACCCAGCTGAGAAGTAAACATTCAGCAGCTCTTGGCTCAAGGAAACAAAGAAAATAAAATTGCATGACATTTGGAGTAAACATTATGGATTTGTTTAAACAAAATAAATCAGTCTGATTTCAAGACATTCAGTAGTTCTAATGCAATGGGAAAAAGGAAAACAGAAGGAGCCAGCAATCTCTGGTTTTCATCAGATTTTATGTATAGGTAGCTGGCATAGCCAAGCCATTTCCTTAAGAAGCTGTTCATTATCAACAAAAGAAAAGGAGATGGCACTATTTAAATACTTTTCCAAAGCAATTATCTATTTCATTGTAGTTTCAGAAATGAACTTTGTTTTCCCCATCCTATAATTGTAATTATTTCCTAACTCCTTGAGAGAAATTTACAGGGACAAACGGGGCTAATATCTTTCATTATGTTCCTTTTAAACTTTTCCACTTATGCCACTTACACTATAGATGATAGATTACCCTAGTTCCAAATCTACTTTGCAATAATTAAAGCAAATAAAAATATCATTCAGCCTGATTTCCACATGGAACTTGTGTTAAAAAGTGTTTTATGGTCATAAAGAAGTCACTATACTGTTTATATGAACAGATTTCTAGCTACTGATCATGATTAAATTATTTCCAAACATTTTGGTATAAAAACGATTTTGGCAGGGCAAAACCACTTTACTTTCCCTGGGATACTACCCAGCAAATAATAGTGTACTACTTCTAATAGCCTAGCCCTTGGTATTTCTCACACTATGGAAAATAGAACAGAGTGCTTTGGGCAAGGTGATGCGGAAGGGAGAGCAAAATCAGAGTTGGGAACAAATGATGTTCTTTCTGAGGTTTTGTCCTATTCCTCTTCTCCTTCTTTTACTTTGGTACATAGCTATGAATGAAAAGGATTCCACTGAAAATGTTCTATGACAAGATCCAGGTGTTAGCAACATCATTAATTCTACCAAATCTCCTAACACTATATAGACATTCTTGGCAAAAGTTATTTTCAACTGTTTTATCTTTTTCAGTCCTGATAATCATGCTATCTCATCTCCTCTCAGTATATGAATTCATTTCTTTAAATTACAAATAGCACATGCTTCTTTGGGTATATTTTAAATAAACAAAACTTTAAGTTGTCATCTTTCTTTTGAAAGAGTCTCTCTTCTCATTCAGACTTTTTCTTTCTCCCTTTCCAATTTTCTTTCCTCCCTTCCTTCCTGCTTTTCATAAATGTAACCTGAAGCTAATTTTACTTTATTTCTAAAGTTCTTACATTTTTGAACTAGGTCAAATTAGAAATAGATTATAAATAATTTCAGGTTTGAAGAGCTAATAATATACATAGTATATGTCAAACAAAATAATTGTATAAAAAGGAAGGTGGCATACTTCTTAAGGAGCTTTAGTTACAAAACTGTTTTAGACATTTGCCTGATATGATTAATTTATAAGCTATATCATAACACTAAAATAAAGACTAAATTAGATTAATTGTTTCTGAAAGTAAGCTACTCACAGAATATGGAATGTAACAGGAGGCAGGTTTCTATTTGAAATCCATTTAATATTTCTGTTTCTACCAAGGCTTTATATTTTTCCTAATGTGCTGTCATCATTATTTTAGTTTTAGTGCTTATAACATTCCAATCCATAAGCACATTTTAAGTTAATTATTTTTAGTACAAAGCTATACTCTTGGAGAAATGTAACCTCACTTATTGTTCTACTCTGTGTGTACATTGCATAGTACCTGAAGGAGCAAGTACTAAACATTTTTCTCAGTCCACTCTGGCGAACAATGTGAGATCTTCTTTTGATATATTCATATTTGTGTGAATCCTACATTTTTATACTTATAAACAGAGTAAAGTTTCAAAATCTGCTTTGATTTTTTCCCCAAAATTGTAATTAACAAATAAAATGTAATACTTGGGTATAGAGGAAACGTTGACTTAGTTACGACCTAGCAGTATCACCTGGAATTTCTACAAAGCAATGAAAAATGTCAGGAGAATTCAATTCTAGTGCTGGATCTGCTCCATATCAGCTAGGTAACGTGAAGAAAGTCACTTACCATTGTAGGTCCTAAGCCTCCTGAAATATTAAATAAGAAGATTTTAAAAGCTGGTTTCAAAATCCACTTTCAGCTCTCACAGATGATAAGCCTTTTCTTTGTTTCTTTGCTTGATTTGATTTTATTCTTAAATCAACTTTATTAAAGCATACTTTATGGACAAAAATATACCAATTTTGAAGTGCACTGTTCAATGAACTTTGACAGTTTATACACACACAAATAACTAGCGATCTGAACAAAATATAAGACATTTCCAACTTCTCAGAAAGTGCCCTTGTGGCTGTTTTCAGTCAATCGTCCCCCTTCGCCCTGACTGCAGGCAACCCCTGATCTGCCTTTTGCCCATTCTTGAATAGCATGTATGTGGATTCAGACAGTATGCCCTCTTTTTTGTCTGGCTTCTTATACTCATCCAAATGCTTCTGCTGTGTAGACACATTTTTGCATATAGTAGCAATTATTAATTTTTTATTGATGGACTGTATTTCCTTTCATGGATTTATCATCTTTTGTTTACCTGATCATCTCCTAATGGGCATTTCTGTTATTTCTAGTCTCAGACATTTTGAAAAAAGTTGCTCTGAAGATTCGTGTGCATATATATGTACTGTCCTTTGTGGACATATGTTATTTCTCTTAAATACCTATGAGTGGAATTTCTGGGTCATATGATAAATATATGCTTAACATTTAAACAAATTGCTAGTATTCCAAAATGTATGTACCATTTTGACTCCTAACTGCAATGTATAAGAGCTCCAGGTCTTTACCAGTACTGAATATTGACAGTCATTTTTTATTTTAGGCATTCCAATGGATGTCTAGTAACTAGTCCTAGTTTTAGCTTATCTTTCCCTTATCACTAGTGATAATAAACATCTTTTCTTCTGCTTATGGACCATAAATGTATCTTTTGTGAAGAGTGTATTCAAATCTGTTGCTCATTAAAAAATTATATGGATTTCTGTTTACAATTGAGTTATAAGAGTTTTTTGCATATATTCTAGATATGTTTTTGGCTAATATGGATTTTCCAATACAATCATGTATTTTGAATATTTTCTCCAAGTCTGTGATTTGTCTTTTTCTTTTCTTATGTATGGCTTTTCAAGAGCAGAAGTTTTAATTTGATCATCTTTTTTCCTTAATAGCTAATGCTTTTTGTGTCCTAAGATATTTTTGTTTTCTCTAAGATTGTGAGGATTTTCTTCTAGGTTTTACTAAGAATTTTATAGTTTCAGATTTTGTGTTTAGGTAGACTATTTTATTTCTGTTTTTGGTACAGTATGTGGCAAAGGTCAAAGGTTGTTACTTTCCATCCTTTTATTCATCTGTTCCAGCACCATTTGTTGAAAAAAATATATATTTCTTTCCCCTTGAAGTATCTTAGCCCTGTTTTTGAAAACCTCTTAACTGTATATTTATAGGTCTATTTCTTGACTCCATAATCTATTCCATTATATGTCAAACCTTAGACCACTATCATACTGTCTTTATTATCATAGCTTTATGATACTGAAGATTTAATCAGTAGTATAAGTCCTCCACCTTGACTTTTCAAAACTATTTTGGCCATTAAAGGTTTTTAAATTTTATTTAAATGTTGTTATAAGTTTGTCAATTTCTAAAAATAAATACAATGTTATTTATGTTTGGGATTGTGTTGACTCTATAGGTTAATTTTGAGAGAACTGATAATAAGATTGAGGCTGAATCAAAAAACATAGCATATCCCTCCTTTTTAGGTTTTAAATGTCTTTCACCAATATTTTGTACTTTTCTGAGTACAGGTTTTGCATGTATCTTGTTAAACATATCCCAAAGCATATGTTGTTTTTGATATTATTATAAATGTATTTTTTCCCGTTTGTCATTTGATAATAGAAATACTATCCACTTGTGTAACTAGAGATTTACTTATTCTGGACATTTCATATAAATGTGATCACACAATATATGGTCTTTTGTGACTGGCTTCTTAGGCTAATGCTTTCAAGTTTCATCCTTATAGTAGCATGTAACAATATTTATTGCTTCATATTGCTAAATTATATTACCCTGTAGGGATATGGCACATTGTATTTTTCCATTGATCAGCTATGTATTTGGATTGTTTCCACATTTGTACTATTATAAATGATGTTAGTCTAAGCATGTATAAGCTTTTGTGTGGACAAATGTTTTTATTTCTCCTGGATATATCCCTTCGAGTAGAATTGCGGGGTCATATGGGGTAACTGTGTGTTTAACCGACATACTGTTTCCGAAGGTGACTTTATAATTTAACATTCCCACCAGTAGTTTATGAAGGTTTCATTTTCTCCATATTTTCGCCAAAACGTTATCAACTGTCTGTTTTTATTTTAGTCATCCTAGTTGGTATGTAGTAGCATCTCATTGTGGATTTGATTTGTGTGTCCCTCATGGCTAGTTATATTGAGAATATATTCATGTGCCTACTGCCAAAAAAATCTATTCAGATACTTTGTCCACTTTTAATTATTTCTTTTTCTTACTGAGTTATATGAGTTCATTATATATTTGGGGTACTAGACTCTTATCAGATTGAAAAATAATTCTTCTACTTTGAGGGTTGACATTTCGTTCTCTTGATGGTGACCTTTGAAGCATCAGAATTTTTCATTTTGATTATGTTCAATTTACCTATTATTTTCTTTGGTTGCATGGGCTTTTAGTGTCATATCTAAGAAACCATTACCTAATATAAGGTGATAAATATTTTTGCCTATGTTTTTTCTAAGAGCTCTAGAGTTTTAAATCTTATATTTAGGCCATTGATCCATTGTGAATTATTTTTTTGTATATAATATGAGGTAGGAGTCCAATTTCATTCTTTTGCACGTGAATATGCCATTGTTCCAGCATTGTTTGTTGAAAATTCTGTTCTTTCTCTATTGAGTTGTCTTGATATATTGTAAAGAACTTATTGATTACAAGTATGAGGCCTTATCTCTGGACTCTTAATTATATTCCACTGATTTACATGGTTATCCTTATGCTAGAACTGCACTGTCTTGATTGCTGTAGCTTAAAATAAGTTACTAACCTTTATGAATTTGCTAAATTTACTGAATTTACCTAATTGTTCTAGTAGCTTTTGTATATTTTAAAGAATATTTTACATTTATGATTATATCATCTTAAAATAAGCAATGTTTTACTTCCTTCTTTCCAAACTAGATGGCTTTTATTTATTTTTCTTGTCTGGCTAGAATCCGTGGTACAATGTGAGGTGAAAGTGATGAGGTCGGTAAGATATTTGACAAATCCCATATGGTTTGGCGACCACTCCATATACTAAACAAGATAGTGAATAGATCAAAGTAAGCGAAAAAATTCACGAAGATACTGCTAGATGTCAAGAAACTAATTTGACAGTCAACTTCTCTGCATGCTTATGAAGCATAATTCTAAAAAAGTCAGTCTTGAATATACTTCTCTTCTACTGCTGTATCATATGAGGAGCTATACTCCAAAATTTTGCAGTGTAGTTTCCCATAGAATCAGGGTCATGAACAAATGATTGTGTCGCCACAACAACACAAAACAGTCTCTGTAACTCCTGGTGATGGTACAGTGCAGCATTCAAGATTGGTCTCTGGAATGAAGCCACTTGATATTAAGTTCCATCTATCCCTCTTGCAAGCTGTACAACATTGAACAAGTTATTTAACTTCTTGTTTTATCAGTTTACTTATCTATACAATTGGGATAGTCGTATATCACCCGCCTGAGAGCATTATTTTGAATGTTTAATGAGATAGTGCACATAAAGTACTTAACACATTGCTTGGTATATTCAATACATTATAGTTGTAATTTTACTTTGACTCAGGTACCCCTGAAACAAAGCATTAATTATTTCGTGTGTTAATAGAATTACTGTGTTCACTAATTGAGTGAAACCTAACCAGAAAATGTTTCCATTGCTCCAAACTTTTGTATGAGTACATCCTAAAATGATGGTATGTTAATTTTTACTACTGAAATCCCTACAATAAAAACAATAGAAATATCTACAAGGGGGTCTCGCTGCATTACGATACATTGCAAATTATCCATTGGTCATATCCTATCATGTGTACATCCTTCAAATTGTGCTTTATCAATTTGGTGTGATCCATTAATTTATTCCATGTATGTACTATAAACCAAGAGGAAAATAATGGCTTCATTCTAAAAAGAGTTCCTTAAAGTCCTAAGGCTTCATATGCGTCTTAGTTGTGGGGTGTTTTTCTCTCTCACTTTTTTTGGTTTTATTTATATTTCAGTTTCCAGCAGCTACAAAACTGTATTCAAAATATTCAGAGTGTTAAATATTCTACAAAGACCAGATGTTTACCCAACTGCAGTTTTTAAAATTAAGCTACTGGATTGCAGGGTTTCAAAGGAAACAAAAGACAGGGAATAGGGGATGTTGGATGAGCACACATGAAGGTGAAAGAATTTGTTTCTATTTTAAGAAAATTGTTAAATAGTTCAAAATACTCTCATATATAAATCTAAAAATGTGTCCATATATTATATGTCTAAGGTTAATGGACAAAATAAGATTGTCAATAACTTTGTACATTAGTCCAGCTATACTTTCCCAAATATACCCCAATTATGTGTTAAAAAATATCTTTCCTGTCTAAATAATAAACATATTTTTTCATAAAAATGTCATGAGGAAAATTTTTAATGAAGAAACAATACACATCAAATAACAAATAAAATAAAAAAGTCATAAAGACTAAGATAAAATTTTTACATAGGAAAATTTAAACCCGAATGGACTTGGGATATGACTGAGTCATGTAACATATAACTGAGATAAATATTAAATCTCAGCCATCAGTTTTCTAATACAGATTTCATTTCAACCTTAATTATATCTATTCTCTTGGTACCATGATTATAAAAATTCAAGGAGAAAAATATTTAAGAATAACTTGTCATTCATGAAAGAGTTTCAGTCCCTTTGGAATGTATCATGGTTCAATATGAGTAGCACGATGATTCCTATTCATCACTTTGCTGGGTAAAATACTCTAGCCTTTTCCCCTCTCATCTCCACCTCATTAAGAAAACCGTGAAGCCATATTTTTTCTCTGTTCCCACTCTTACTAGAGTAACTATTAATACTGATATGCTAAAACATAATTTCTATGTCTTTAGAATATAGCACATTAGGAAATAGTAAGGGTAGTTTTTGTCCAAAGCTAAAGAAATATAATTTTTGGTTCAGAGTGTGTGTGTGTGTGTGTGTGTGTGTGTGTGTGTGCATATTGAGAAGCAGAGAGAAAGAGGATAGAGCAGTGAGTTAGTACACAAACATTACTGGTACACAATTAAATGCTCCATTTTCATTTCCAAACAATAAATTCAAACGTGTGAAATAACAAAGAGTAACTGACTGTCACAAACTCAGTGAGGAAGGCTTTATTTAGAGAGAACAGCATGATACAGATGTGGCCATGCCATTCTTATTCACATTTGCTAAAACCAGCTCCCTCATTCCATCACCTGAAGGACCCAAACTTATGCACAGTTGATCATGGACATTCCTGCAGTCCATGGAGAGTAGAAATTATTGTAGTTTATGCGCAGCCTGCATCACCTAGATGCCTGGCAACCTCTCATATTTCTCCTTTCTCCTATCTATTCTACCCAGCTTCCCTACTCCAAAGCTTCTGGCTTTTTACTGTACGCAGCCCCACGTCATCAAGTCAACAAGTCCTGATAATGTTGCTGACCCAGATAGTTGAGTCAGCAAGTCTCATTTATCCCGGATCCTCACACTGTTCATAGTGAATCACGAGGAATCATCTTTCTTCTTCCTTGCATAAAAGACTAGCTTTCAGTATTGCCTGAACTGGCTCCTCCACCAACTAATGATAAGTAAGGAAGAGTGAATAAAGTAAGTTCCCTCCTGCCCCTGTCATGAGGTTGAGAAAGAACAAAGGAACTGCAAGATATTCAAAGACTGAGAACTTCCATACTGTCATACAGACAATCAGAACCTAACTTGTGCAAAATTGGTCACTGAAAATAGAGCAAGCAGAAGTTGCACAGAGCAACTCTTTGTAGTCAGGAAGCATATTTTCTGAAGTTTTCTTTTTATCACAAGGAAGTATGAGTCTATATTCAAAGCTATCTGCCATTTTACTTTGGCATTTGTAAATCTAGTATTCCCTATAGTGTAAATAGCAAAAAAACCCTGTAGTAATTCTCAAAATAAATAAGAAATAGGTTATTATATACCATCAATTATATACTTTTTATCAGAATAGGAACTGATTTTAAAAGATGTTGTAAAAATTGCATAGAATACTATATGAATGTATGTAATTTATATATAATGGGAAGGCATTTAATTACTACCTCTACAATAAGTCTTACCTCTTATTTCCAACTTTTTAACTGTAATACTCAATTTATGCCTGTATGCCAACATTTTCCTGTATCCCAAGATAAATATTTTGTCTTATAAATAACTTCCAAGTCTAACTTTTCTCTACTGACTTCATTAATTAGATATAACCCTCATATGATTAATCAGTATTTTCAGGTGTAGCAAGTGTTGGATAACTCTTCAAGGTTTCAGAACAACTTCCTACCAAAAGCCCTCAAAACAGTTTTCATTTATAAATTTCTCTCAAGAATACTTACCACTGGTTCTCTTCTACTTAGAAAACCTCATGGGAAGGCCCAATTTGCCTTTCCATTTTTTAATTTTTTTTCCTAGGCTTCTTGTTTCACCTCATGATCAAAAACATAATTTCTAAACGTAGATAATGTTATTTCTTCACTGTAAGACCTCTTAAATAATAGATAATTAATTTCAATCCTTTCTCAATGAAGCCTAAAGACTTTCTAAAAAAGCACTTATCTCTTGCTAAGGTTAACCACACAATTTGAACAGAAAAGCCTTTTGTTTTTCATCCACAAGAAAATGTCTGATGCAAAGAAAGATTTGCTGGTTTTTGAATGAATATGATTAATAATAGATTCAATCATAGGACTGCATCAAAGATTCAGGTAGAGAAAATGGGAATGAAATTGATAGAAAAGATGCTTAGATGATGCAAATTAGGCTAAAGAATAATATAAAAGGATTAGCAATCAGCAAGTCAGTTTTTAATTAAAAATAAAAATTCATGAGATCCTGTGCAAGCATTAAAGTACAGAAAGCTAATATTTGTTCATAAAACCATCTCAATGAAAGTTGAAAGCAGAATATTAAACTATTAGACGACTTATGAGATGGAGCAAAGAAGTTCATTCAATTCCTTAATAAATGGAAATAGAAAAATATACTCTGAAAGGAAAAAATATGCAGTAAACGCCTTATTAAAGATACATTGAGCACTGAAATACAAGATTAACAAATACACTTTGTGGGATGATTTTCATTAGAATAATAGACTTTTTGTTTGTAGATTTTATGCTTATAAAGATAAGATTTTTTCTTCTTCACTCCCTACAGTTCCCTAGTCATTAAGCCCAGCTGGTCTTTCTCCATAACTTTAAAATATGTCTCCTTTTCATTCTACAGGCAGTATCCTAATGCAGACTCTGTCATTTCCTATCTGAATTCTGATTGTGATCTCCTAGCTGATCTTTCTGCTTTTAATTTTTTCTCCATGTAATTCTTTTTATCTCCCACTTCCAGAGTAAAACCTCTTTGGTAATGCAGTTGCCCTTTTCTAAAACCCTTTAGTGAATCTTTGAATCCTGCTAAATAAGTTATGAAAATTTAGCTTAGTGCTAAAGGCCTTTGGTGAACTGATCACAGCAAACCTTGTCTCTACTTTTCTCTAATTCCCTGTGCTATAGCAGAGCTGAGCGACCTATCAGGACCTCCACACATTTCACGTTCTCAGACTTCTTGTTTTTGTTTCAGTAATTTCCTCACCATGAAATGCCCTTCCTTCCTTCCTTCCCTCCTTCCTTCCTTCCTTCCTTCCTTTCCTTCTTTCTTTCTTTTTTTTTTTTTTTTTTGACAGTCTCACTCTGTCACCCAGGCTGGAGTGTAGTCATGCAATCTTGGCTCACTGCAACCTCTGACCCTTGGACTCAAGCGATCCTCATGCCTCAGCCTCTGGAGTATCTGGGATTACAGGTGCGTGTCACCACGCCCACATAATTTTTGTATTTGTAGTAGAGATGGAGTTCAGTTATGTTGGTCAGGCTGTTCTCAAACTCCTGGCCCCTAGTGATCCACCAACCTTGGCTTCCCAAAGTGCTGGGATAATAGGCATGAGCCACTGCACCCAGCCTTTGGAATGCTATTTTTATCTCCTTTGTCTCGATCTGAATTCTACTCATATTTTACAGCCTTCTCAGCTGAAATGTCATTTCTTCCATTTTTTTTCATATTCTGAAATTGAAAAATATCTTTGCCTTTAAACTACAAGCTTCATTTTGGCGTAAGTAAAAAATCATAAATCGTACTTGACCAAGTGCCTTGTATTTTCCCAGTCCTGGCACTTTATCTATTTGTTTCATCTACTGTTTTTAGATGTCCAAAGCACCAAGCCTAGGACTGTCACATACAAGTGACACACTGAACCATTGTTGAACAAATGAGTTATGTACAAAAATTCAGTGGTAACTTAGTGATGAGCTATGCTTTGCATGCGTGTGACCATAGTTGTTGACCTTACAAACTAATTACCAACAAGTATTATTTTACAGTCTCCACATGTTACTTAATGAGAAATTTACCAAACATGTATATCAAATGATTAGCATAGTGCCCAGTACATATTAAGTGTTCAAAAATGTCAGTTGTTGTTATTAGTATTAATAGTACTTCTATTAGTAGTATTCATAAAATAGGTTGTGTGTTAGAGCTTATGTTTTGCTTTTCTGAATCGGTTTTTCATGTTTTCACTCAATGGAGTTAAAATGTATTTACATAAAAAAGTAAAAAGAAAAATATGACAAAATTAGTAGAATGGATTAATGCTAGGATGCTGATAAGACATAGAAATTAGAAGTCCAGCTTCCTAACATAAAAAGGAATTCATTTTTCTTCATCTTTCCTAACGTAAGGGTGTCATGTCTGGCAACCTGTGAACTACTTGATGGCTTAAACTAAAAATTCAGCAATACCCTGCATTCTCTCTGCAATACTTCTCTTTACCTTTTCTAACTTTCAAGGTATTTGACCTTGTTTCTGCACTTACAGACTGACATTTTCTGATCTGGCAACTGTACTTGATGAGTATAGTTAAAAAATTCCTCTTGTACCAAAATAGAGATGAGCTCTTTGGAAAGCCTTTCTTCTTATTTATATTTTGCAAAACAAAATTTTCCTGATCTAAAGTGTAGCTTTTCTCTGGATAGGCTGGTCATTCCCTGAGCTCAAAAATCCCATGAGTGAAAATGTTGTAACATCCATAAAGAAAAACTTATTTCTCTGAAAGTTAACTGCTATAAACTATAGAATAAACAGCTGGGGAAGACCAAGATGTCAGCACTCCAGGAACAGTATAGCCTTAGAAGGAAGCAGGGTGATAGACGATGATGAACCAGCTTTACTTACATTGGAGCCTGGCTGAAAGAAATTAAGTAGCAGTTATCTGGCCTAATGTCTTTGAACAGGCCCTTCATATGGATTATGTCCTTCATGGAACATTGTAAAATGTTATATTTCTTCAGTTCTTTTGTTTTGGAATATTCTGATCAGCTCACACTCAAAAAAGGAAATATATTATCCTACAAAAAATTTGGATAAAAGGATGAGTCCCCTTAAGATGTATGTAAGGACGCAGCAATAAGCAAGACCTTGGGGACAGGGTGTCTCTAACACAGGAAATTTACATCTAAATTGTCTACTTGAAGCAGTAGTTAAGGCAGAGCTGGTAATATTTACCCAGTTTAGCTTTATTTGCTCTCAAATATTTATTTTCAGGTTCTGAATAATCTGATATCTTTGAACAATGAGGTTATCTTGTCGAGTGAGTGGGCAACTGGGTAAGGAACATTTCAGTCAAGGAATACAGAAAAATAAATAAATAACAGCAACCTATGTGCCAAGGCTCTACCAAAGAACATGATTTTAAAGAACATGTCATATATGTTCAATTTTGGAAAAGTTCTTTTTGTGTGTGTGTGCGCCACTTGTGTAGTACATTGGAGAAATTAGAAAGCATATTTGTTATAGACTGAATATTTGTATACCCACAAAGTATATATGTTGAAATCTAAATTTCCAATGTGATGGTGTTAGGAGGTGGGACCTTTGGGATGTAAGTATGTCATAGGCTGAAATCCTCAAGAATGAGATTAGTGTTCTTATAAGGAGATAAAGTTTTTTGTCTCTGCCACATGATAACACCGTCCAAAATATATAAGGAAATTACTGCAACTAAACAGTAAAATAACAAATAACCCAATTAAAAAATAGGCAAAGGACCTGAATAGACATTTCTCCAAAGAAGATATACAAATGGCCATAGATACACGACAAGTACTCAATATCACTAATCAGGGAAATAAAAATTGAAACCAAAATGAAATATCTCTTTACACCTATTAGTATGGGTATTATCAAAAAGTCAAGAGATAATACATGCTGGTGAGGGTGTGTAGAAAAAAAGAACTCTTGTAGACAGTTTGTGGGAATATAAATTAGTACAGCTATTATGAAAAACAGGATAGCGGTTCCTCAAAAAATGGAAAATAGAACTACCATATGATCTAGCAGTCCCCCTTCTGGGTATATACCCAAAGAAAATAAGATCAGCAGCTCATAGAGATATCTGCATTCCCATGTTCACTGAAGCCTTATTCACAATAGCCAAGATTTGGATCCAACCTAAGTATGTCCATTGACACACAATTATATATGTACATACAATGGAATATCATTGAGTCTTAAGAAAGAAAGAAATCCTATTATTTGTGACAACATAGATAAACCTGGAAGACATTATACTAAGTCAAATTAAGCCAGACACAGAAAAAAAATAATAATGCATGATCTCTTTTACATGTGGAAACTGAGAAAAGAAAGAAAACCCAAATATATAGAAACAGACCGTAGAATCGTAGTTAACCAAGAGGGTGGGGGTAGGAGGGATAGTGAAGAGGATTTGATATAGGTCAAAGGGTACAAAGTTTTATTTATGTAGGATGAATAAATCTAATGTTTGAAAATACAGCATGAGGACTACAGTTAATATTGTGCTGCATATTGAAAAATTGGTAAGAGAGTAGATTTTTGTGGTCTTAACCACACACAAAAAGAAAAAGCTAACTCTGTAAAATGAAGGATATGTTCATTGATTAGAGTGTATGAATCATTTCACCATGTATGTTTATTTCAAAACATTATTGGATACCTTAAATATACACAATGAAAATATCAAGAAAAGAAAAATAAACTGGAGATTATTTACTCCAAAAGTATTCTCTGTAACAAGATTGGCAATTGTTCTTGTGGCCTCAACCCTCAGAAATCTGAAAATGCTGCCAAGTTGTGTCTACATTTGAAGGCTTTCAATAGATTATTCTAATAAATTATCCCTCCTCTAATGCTAACCAAAAATAGTTGCAATTTTATATGAAGTATTCCAGATAAAAGATTTACATGATAAAAAGCAACAGCTTCCCTTTATACTGTCAACATATAACTTACGTGGATCCCATTCCTAAATATAGTTGATTTCTTAAAAAGTATCCTAGGATAAAGCTTACAAGTACATGAAAATAATAGAAGAGAAAAATTATAAAACTTTATCAGGGGACATAAAGTTAATTAGAGTTGCCACATTTCTGTAGAGAAAGACAAAATATGTTAAATGTACTTTCTTTATAAAATAATGCATGGTATTGATATGACCCCCAAGAAAAATTTAACAAATTTTAACTGAATAGGTTAAGCTAATTTAAAAGATTATATGAGGAAAACTTGTGATAGAAAAACCAAAAATCTTTTTAAAAACACAATTACAGGACGCTTGAAAGGCAAAGTATCTATGTACACAAAGTTTGAGAAATTGTAAGAGTTATTTTGGTATTAAAATGTATAAATATATTAATGAAAAACAATGTAAAGTCAAATATCAGACCCATGCATTCACAAAATTAATTTTATAAAACATGTAACATTGCAAGGAAGTAAAGAGCTTCAATAAAGGGTTTTTGGAAAAATGTGAAAGAAACAAAGTTGCCTGCCTATCAAACTCCATGCCCCCAAACAAACTCCAAGTAAATTACAGTGTGAAAACAATAATATAAATTTTAAACTCGAATTTAAATGTAATTAACATTAGAAGGGCGTGTATACGATCTTGGTTAGAAAGTCCCTTGTATATAAGATCAAAAGGAAAAAAAAACACAATAAAAACAAAAAAGAACCCATAAAGGAAAATATTGATAGTTTTAGCTCTGTAAAAACTTTTAGATTATTTCAAACTAAAATATACATCATAAACAAAATGAAGAGACAAACCTTGAGATAGAGGTTTGACACAGATTAAGGAGGGAATTGAATGCCAAACTAAGGGCTGTGAATTTTCATCTGTGAGCAACTGAGAACCATAAAAGGTTTTTGACAAGGAGGGTAAAATGATCAAAGATGCCTTTTAACAAAGGAATTTGTTCAGTCACATAAAGAATGAATTAGAGCTGCAGTGTCGGCCCATGTTGGGAGGAGAGTGCTGTGAACACAGCTGTTCAGTTTGGAGTCAAGATCAATTATAAAGCAGTTGCAATGGTCCAGGAAAAGCAAGGCCATTTTGGTACTTATGTGAAAGACGAGACTCATATTTAAGAATCTGAGAATCACAGAAGAGGTAGAGAACTAATATTTATTGAATGCTTATATGTACTAGAGATTATAATTTATCCATAGGCAAGCAAAAATATGTTGCCATGTCTGATCTCTCCAATGTCAATCCTATGCTTTTTATTCCTCTATATATTTCAAGTTGCCTCATATGTAACCTACCCTTAGCTTACGTATGGCCACCCTTGGTCCAGTAGGGAATAATCAGAGTCAGTGCATAAGACAGAAGTATCTGTGAGTGAGGTATGTGTAGGAAAGGGTTAATTCAGTAGGTTGAGTTGCTCGAACTCTGCACATTCCAAAGAAAGCCCTGCCTTCATGACTGGCCCTTAGTCAAAGCTTTGGAGATGACCTCTACGTAGTTGGTCTATTTTGTTGGACAAAAGTGTTTTTGTACGCCTGAGGCATTAGGCCATGCAGTACCAATGTGATCAAGTAGTTTATGCTAAAAATGTGATGTATTATGGTAAATGCCTGTTTTTACTCAGCTCTGGAGTTTGAATAACTATAGTCAGTAGCATTGGTACTTCATACCTATGTCACTGTTCCCCCACTAAAAATTCTAGACATCATGTCTTGAGTCAACTTCCCTCGTTGGCAAAACTTTGCACATACATCATATGTTATTGCTGGGAGAATGAAGGAAGTCCCATGAAACTCCACTGGGAGTTGATAGGTGGAATATTGCACCTGGTTTTACCTGGACTTTCCCCCCATGTCCCTCTTGCCTCTTCCCTTTACTGAATTTACTCTGTAACCTTTTCATGTAATCTATAACTGTGAGTATAACTTTGCTGAGTCCTATGAGTCCTTTCAGCCAATCATTGAGACTAAGAGTGGTCTTGGAGACCCCTGACAAAGGGCAGTTGCCCTATGAAGGGCTACTCTCTGATGGATAATAGTTTTGTTTTCTAATATGGCTAGTGAAGGAAGCCACAGGGAATCTGAGAGAGACAGAAGAAACAAGAGTGCACTGTCTTGGAAAACAAGGGAAGATGGATAGCTACCTAGGAGGATGGAGAGATGATCTATCTATCTATCTATCTATCTATCTATCTATCTATCTATCTATCTATCTATCTATCTATCTATCATCAAGACTATCTATATCTATCTAGAGAGCGAGAAGAGGACCTTCAAGGTGAATAAAGAATGAAATTAGGTGCTTGCAAGAGGGTATTTGAAAATCAGTGATAATTATGAAGAAAATAGTTTCAGTAGAATGAGGAAAACAAGTTGTAAAAGACTTTAAGAGTCAGTAACCTGTGAGACTTTAAATGTAGACTATTGGTACAACTTAGGGGGTCAAAGGAAAGAGTCCAAAATTTGAGCACAGTAATGAGTTTTGTTGTTTTGTTTTTAATAGCATGTTAACAAGATGTATGAGTTAAATCACATAACATAGGTTCAGTTTCTGCTCTGTCACTTATTGTGTAGGTACCTAACACTTGTCATAAAATTTATCTGGGCCCAGGTTATCTCATTTTTAATGAAATGGGCTAAATCTATTAATATTTCTCTCCGATTAGGTTATTGTGACAATCAAATGATAAGTTGTTTATGTTTCAAAAGTCTAAAAGACTGAACATTTATATTGCATTATTTTTTACCTCCACTTGATGTGTAAACAGGAAGTATAGTTAGGCAAAATAATAAAAATAATCTAAATACCCTTATTTTTCTGGTATTAGTTAAGGGGTATTTAGTAAGTACATGAAATAATGTACAAGTAATATATCATTATGGTCTATACCTCTCTCTGCTATTGCTTGTAAATTCCTAGTTACTGAAGAAACATCTAGTTGTTGACCTTTTTAATCTTATAATAATATATTAATAAACAGAAAATGATTTCAAGTTAGGTTGGAAATGAGCCCCAAATATCACCTTCCTATGTTTGAGAAGCTACTGTTTAACCATCTAGTAAGGACATTATCTACCATATAAGATTGTTTTTGTTTGTTTGTTTGTTTTCAGAGACGGAGCTTTGCCGTGTTACCTAGACTGGTTTCAAACTCGTGGGCTCAAACGGTCTGCCTATCTGAGCCTCCCAAAGTGCTGGGATTATAGGCATCAACCACCATGCCAGACCAAGGTTAATTCTAGAGATCATTATTATATAAAAAACTGAACAGATTGCAATTTTATTTATCTTCCCCATCAATGTATTTTTCATGAAATAGAAACCATTATTTTAAAAATAATTGTGTTGTATACACAATTTAAATACATATACCAACCAATTTAAATATTATTTTTTCCCTGAAAATAGCTAAACTAGGTTATAGCAGAATTTTTATTCTTTATTTCAAAGATTTTTCTCATAACTGTATGATAAATGTCATCTCTGAAGTGCCCTGGTCCCATAAACATAAACTCTGTAACCTCCTGAATTATGGAGGAGAATGCTTGAGTCAATAGAACAGAGATTACTGGAATCAAAATCTGCCATGTGAAGTCAAGGAAAAAACAATCTTAACGCTCAAAAGTCGATTATAAAACAAATCAATCAATTTCAAACTGGCCCCATTTGTGGAAAGCTCCTCTCTAGTTTGTAATATACCAGTGAAAATGCCATCCTACTTAAGGATCTTAAATCTACCATGTAGTTTCTAAAAAGGAAGACAGTGACAGTGAATCTGCTAAGATGTACACAAACAAAAAACTAATCAACAGAGTTATACAAAGATAGCACTACAATAAAGCACTATGTGGTCAATCATATCGCCGTGCTTCCTTCTCTACATATTCTGATACAGTCTTAAAACTGAGCAACCCTTAAAAGGACAAGTGTTAAAGACACATGGGTATAGAGACAAGAAAGTAGAGCTGCCAATATTTGTGGTTTCAGGAACCAGTTATAGGTCAAGAATAAATGGAAGATCAAAATAGATTTCTGTTGATTGGCTTTCTTAGGTTTCAGCAAATGTTTTCTCTCTGAGAAAATAAATATTGAACACATTTAAATATCTCTTCCTAGATCTTAAAAGATGAAGTGTGCAAACACATTCAAGAACACCTATCTTTTAAAAACATATGGACTGCTGCTTACTTAACATTAATGACTGATTACACAAAAACTAGTGCATAGATCAAATTTTGCTAGAGCTTAAGCATCTGGTTCATAGATTTGACCATTAGAAGCAAACAGTGGTCCATTTCAGAAATTGATTTATTCATTAGAAAAAGACAAAAGATAGTCTGGCAGTCAGAGATAATTTTGGATATTAACAGTTTTTAAATTTTCAAGTGTATATTCATGAATCTCTTTTCAAAGAAACTCAAAATTACTCAGTTAATACAGACTGAACCTCACTTAGCCCAACAATCCCGAGAGAGAGAAGTCTCAAAAAAGGCAGGTTTTTAAATCCTGTTGGAGTTCTAGCATAAACCAGCTGCTCACTATAAATTGAACACACAACATTTGCCTGTAGTTCACTACTTTTAGAGAATTGCTAGCATGTTGAAGAATAATTATTACATTGGTAACAACTAGCAAGTATCTTTTACTATCTTAAAACCCATGATTCTAGTTTGAATCTATCCTTCCTTTTCTCCTTCACTTTCTCTCTTCCTTCCCACCTTCTCCCCTCTGTTCCTACTCCCCTCCCCTCCCCTCCTCTCCCTTCCCCTTCTCTTCTCCTCCCTTTCCTTCCTTCTAGGAAAATGGAAATGTATCAAATGAGAACATTTGATGTTAGAAAGCAAAGGCAAATAGACATTCGAAATGCTAATTGGTACCTGCTAATATCACTTGTGTTGTTAAATAACTATTGAGTAATTGTATTGCTATTTTTTAGGTGTAATATTGGGCCAAATAGGTTTGGTGGGTCTGTCAATTAAATATATATTTGGATTATCTTTACAAGCATGAGTTTACTTAAACATTTTAAGTAAATAGTCCCCATGATTCCAGCCAACTAATACAGATTAGAACACTGTATAAAACATGCTTTAAAAAATGCTGGGCCCTTCTTATTTACTTCTGATAAGATACTCACTAAATCTCTAAACATTGCCTCTCAGCTTATGAGTATCTCTATGTTCCTGTCAAAACAAAACCTAAATTACTGTGTGTATAAGGAGGAGAATAGCAACAAGAGTACACAGAAATAATTGGATTTTGGAGTCTGTAATTATTTTCTTTCCTCACTCCCTTCCCCACTGCCCCCGCCCAGAGCCAATAAGCACATTGTTTGCTCTTTGCCACTTAAGTCCAACTAGTTTTCTTTGTCTCAGAATGAGTGCATTCTGGAAAATACAAGAATTGGGTACCCAATCATTTTGTCTAAGCTCTGTGAAAAGAATTACTGAAGAGGTCCAGATATAGTGGCCAAACTTTCACAGTATCTCTTAGACAAAGCTGTGCCCAGTCGTCACTGGTTCCCGGAAATCATTGCTTCTTTTATCATCTTTACTGAATGACCATTAGTACCTAAAGTGATGCAATAATAAAAAGCAGTCAATCACAACTGCTACAATGAACTATTTTAAAAATGTGGAGAAGATCACTAAATATCATCCAATAATTTTCTGCTCTGACCTCCACAGTAATATACTTGTTTCTGGGAAGCCACTGCCTAGACAGAGATGATAGTTCCCAGCTGATCTTACAGCTTGGTATAGAGAAATGAACAGTTGCCACACTGGAATGGAAGCATAAATGGCTTACACCACTTCCAAGATGGAACCTCAATAAAAAGAGGTTGTACCTCCTCAACACACTCTTTTCTACCTAGAATGTTGATGAGAAGAGTGACCCTGGAAGAAAATCTGCTGAAGATGGCAGAGCCACTTTCAGTTTGAGTCCCTCAATGACTAAGGAGAGCAGTGCCACCTGTCACAACACAATGAATTATTGCATGAAAGAGAGATGAACTTTCAGTCACTGAGTGTTCAGGCCCTTTCTTGTTATAATGACTAGACTTGTGTTTGCTAAAACAGCAAGAAAGTAAATAGTTAAAAGACATTTATGAACACTGACCACCAAATGCTTGCAAGGATGTGGAGCAACAGGATCTCTCTTCATTGCTGGTGGGAGTGCAAAATGGTACAGCCATTTTGAAAGACAAATTATTATAAGGCTTAACACATTCTTACCATATGATCAAGCAATTTTACTCATTGGTATTTACAAAAATGAATTGAAAACTTATTTCATACAAAAACTGGAACACAGATAATTACAGCAATTTTATTCATAATTGTCAAATTTGGGAGCAACCATACTTGCTTCCAAAATAGGAAGAAATTTTGGTAGGTGAATCCAATAACCTACTAAAACATATCCTCGTTGCTCCTGGTATGTACTGTAATGCATCTATTCAATGAAATATTATTCAATAATAAAAAGAAATGAGCTATCATCTAGCTGAGAAAGAAGTCAAGAAAGCAACACCATTTACAGTAGCTACAAAAATAAAAATAGAAAAATAAAATACCTAGAAATAAATTTAGTCAAGGAGGTGAAAGACTACAGGAAAACTACAAAATGCCCATGAAAGAAATTGAGAAAGACTCTAACAAATGGAAAGACATTCCATGCTCATGAATCAGAAGAATTAATATTGTTAAAATGACCATACTGCCCAAAACAATCTACAGATTTAATGCAATAACTATATACAGAATGAAACTGAACCCCTCTATCTCAACATATATAAAAATCTAATCAAGATAGATTGAAGACTTTAAAAAAACTGGAACTATAAAACTACCAGAAGAAAACATTTCAGGGCATTGATCTAGGCAAAGATTTTGTAGCTAAGACCTGGAAAGCACAGGCAACAAAACCAAAAATAGACAAATAGAACTATATTAAACCCAAAAGCTCCTGCAGAGCAAAGGAAACAACAGAGTGAAGAGACAACCTGTTGAATGGGAGAAAATATTTGCAAACTGTTCATCTGACAAGGGACTACTATCTAGAATATACAAAGAACTGAAACAACAGTAAAATAAAACAAAAACAAATCGCGTCAAAAAGTGAGCAAAGGACATGGATATTTTTCAAAAGAAGACATAAAAATAGCCAAAAAATATATTTGAAAGACTCAACATTACTAATCATCAGGAAAATGCAAATCCAAACCATAATGAAATATTATTTACCCCAGTTAAAATTACTATTATGGAAAATAAATAAATAACATTCTGGTGAAGGTGTGAAGAAAAGAAAATTGCTATATGCTGTTGGTAGGAATGAGAATTAGTACAGTCACTGTGGAAAATAGTAGGGAAATTTCTCAAACAACTACAACTAGAACTGTATGATCCAGCAGTCACACCCTTGAATATCCAAAGGAGAATAATACATCAGTATAGCAAAGGGATGCCTGGACTCCTATGTTTATTGCAATACTATTCATAACAGCCAAGACATGGAATCAACCTAAGTTTCCATCAACAGACAAATGGATAAAAAAAAGTGCTGTGTATACAAAATGGAATATTCAGCCATAAAAAAGGATGAAATCACTGTTGACGGTGGTTCATGCCTGTAATCCCAGCACTTTGGAAGACTGAGGCAGGAGGATCACTTGGGGTTGGGAGTTTGAATGCAGCCTGGGCAACATAGCAAGGCCTCATCTGTACTAAAATTTTTTTTAAAAAATTAGCTGGGCCTGGCGACACCATCCCTGGAGTTCCAGCTACTCATGAAGCTAAGGCAGAAGGAGCCCAGGAGTTCAAGCCCATGAGTTCAAGGCTACAGTGAGCTGTGATTGTGCCATAGCACTCCAGTCTGGGCAAAAGTGAGAACTTGTCTGAAAAAATAAAAGGATGAAATCATATAATTTGCAGCAATATGGATGGAACTGGAGGACAATATGTTAAGTAAAGTACGTCAGGCCAGAAAAAAACATATTGCATGTTGTCATTCATATGTGGTAGCTAAAAAGTTTGATCTTATAGAGGTAGTGAATAGAATGATAGATGACAGAGGCTGGGAAGAGTGTGTGGGTAAGGAAGGGGCATAAAAGATATTGGTTAGTGGTTACAAACATACAGTTAGAGAGAAGGAATGAGTTCTAAAGTTCAAAAGCAGATTAGGGTGAATATAGTTAACAATGTATTGTATATCTTTAGATAGACGAGAGGATGTGAAATGATCCCAACCCATAGAAATGATACATATTTAGGTGATAGACACCCCAAACACCCTAATTTGATTGTTATATGCATATAACAAAACATATATGCTCCATAAATATTTACAAATATTTATATCAGTAATAAGTAAAAATAATGATTCAGAGAAACTCCCCCCACACACAAAGAAGAAAATGAGCTATCAAGCCGCAAAAAGACATGAAAGAACTAAAAATGCATATTGCTAAGTGAAAGAAGCAAATACGGAAAGGATACATTACTATGGGATTCCAACTATATGGCATTTTGGAAAAGACAAAACTATAGAGACTATTAAAAAGTTAGTGGTTGCTAGGGGTTCCACGTGAGGGAGGAGGGAATGGATAGGTGGAGAACAGGGGTAATTTAGGCAGTAAAACTATTCTGTAAGATACTAGAGTAGTGGATATATGTCACTATACACTCATAAGTATCCGTAAAACTATACCACAAAAAGTGGACCCTAATAAAAAAAAAAAAAACATGGACTTTAGTTGATAAAAATGCAACATTGATGGTTCAAGAGTTGTAAGAAATAGAACTTACTAATAAAAGATGTAAATAACAGAGGAAAGAATGTGTGGTAGAAGAGCTAGGCTATGGGGGATTCTCTGTACTTTCTGCTAAATTTTCCTATAAATCTATAACTATTCTAAAATAAATATTAATTTCTTTTAAAATTTATGTTTGCTTTCATCTATAACCCCACACACAACATACACACAGTCACAGAGGACTGGCTGAGAAGGTGAGGAGCATAACAATGGAACTTAAATTGACTGAAAGAAGTGATGAAAATAGAACAAGCGAAACATGAAGAGAGGGAATTGAAACATTAGTGAGACAGCAGTGAGAGTACACAATACCTTAGGTTTAGATAGGATGATTTAGGACAGGACCTCATGGCTGTCATCTCATCCTACTACTGTCTGCTCATGGAAGAGTAGCAAATTCCTAACTACCACTAGTGATACCTAGGCCTCCGAAGATCCCTATATTTTCCATAATTTCTTCAAGTGTCATCACTCAAGCCCTGCACCAACAGCCTAAACCATATGCAAAAGTGATTCTTACTAAAGCAATATTTAAATATATACCAATCTTGATTGTTCACTTATGTTATGGACACTTTAGCTTTATTACATAATTTAATAATCCCTGTCTTAAAGAGAAGAGAGGCAAACACCTTGCCCAAAATTTTCTCATGAGTTACAGAGCTTGACATTGAACCCTAGTGATCTTAGCCAAGGCTCTGGCCTCTGGGTGTCCACGTGTTGCCAACAGTAATGACTGAACTTGTAGAAAAGACTCTTTGTTGACAATCCAATTTCTACTTCATAACCATCCCCCTACTGACCAAGAAACTCTAAGTCTGATCTTAGCAACACTTCTGTCACTTGTGCATTGTTTTTCTTGTACAAGGCTAATCACTTTGATCATTTTTTTCTACAAGACCCACTGTCTGGATCCACAACATTGCTGTCTATGTTACTTTTTATATCAATAACAGGAATATCAACTAAGCAGAGAAGTTTAAGCAATAGCTTAAGTCAAGCCTTCGTCTATAGCTTACAAACAATTCCCCTTTTAAATCATTTTCATAGGTGGCCCCTAGTCTCTCAGCCAGCTCACCAAACCTACATCAAATATACCAGATTTACTATAGTCATCACCATGCTGGAACCTGAATTATTTGGAATACATTTTAAGATATACCAGAGAAGAACTGGGAAGGAAGTAGAGCCATCACTTTCACAGTCATCACTTTCACAACCATGGCTTTCATAGTTTCAAATTGGATAGCAAAATTTATCTGAGCAATATGATTAAGCTATTAGTGAGTTTCTGAATAACACTGAAATGCTTATGAAACACAAGTGAGGAGTGTATATTTCATTGAATTAAGCAGCCTAAAAATAAAGGAGACTTTGTTAGCTCTTGAACTAGATTTTTTGGTGCATACACAGTTTGTTAGTTCCATGGTTTGCTTCATTCTTGCTCAAAGTCCTAGGATTGGTTCTAAATGACCGTTGTGGTTTATTTTTTTTTTTTTTAAGATTAGTAGTTTTCTGCTAAGTTAGTTTTCAAACTTTATAGATGGATGTTACAGTTGTTTCATTAATAATTTTAAAAATATTTATTTCATTTTTTAAGAGATCAGAGTGCACAGAACAGGTAGGGTTTTTTTTTTTTGTGATGTGGGTCAGCAAAACTGAGAAGATAGCACAATTTCTATTTTAAAAATATTGGGTTTTTTTTTTTAGTGAAAGGACATCAAAGAAATCACACATATGATGAATTCTCAAAATCATATAAAGCTACAGCTATTTAGTTGCAATCTCAGTGCCTCAAAGGAGCCTGAGATGATGTAAAGAAAAAGGGAGGGAGGGAGGAAGGAAAGAAAAGAAGGGAGGAAGAAAATGAGGGAGGGAGGGAGGGAAAGAATGAGTTGTATAAAAGTGTATACCACCACAGGGGGAATAAATAACACCTGCTTTTAAATCAGAAATAAAATAAACGAAGTTTAGGTTATTTTAAATGGTTTTAATCACAAAGACAGCTTTTAATATTGGAGATTCACAGGAATAAGTATCACTGCTTCCAAAGTAGGTTGATAATAATATTCATTGATTATATTAGCCCAGTCACCATAAATGTGCACTGTGCTACTTCAATTATGCTGGCACCCTTTAAGTGCCTGACCAGCAAACCCCAAAGATATTATTAGTCCAAAGAAGATATGAGCTTAAAATGGTGGCCTATAAACTGGTGTCTAAGTGGAACCAGAAGTATAGTTTTAATTTAATAGAATAACCAGAACAAACAGCATCTGAAATTTCAGTAAAACACCTCATTTGGTGTAGAATTTCCTCCGGAACAAATGCTAAACAGAAGAAACCAATTTTGGTGTCATTCTGCAATGGATCAAGAAAGGATAATTTAAGCTAACTTTAAGATATAGTGTGTATATTAGTTTGCTTTCTGTATCTGCTTACCACACCTATTATGCAACTGAATGAATGATTAGCTATATACCCCTGTAGATTAAATTCTAGCACTGTCTCTAAGGGATATATATGGACTTAAAATCTACAACTGGGAAGTTGATTTTGTTGTGTCTTTTGAGTATGGAGGCATCACTATCATCATTAATGATTTCATTAATGAGTAAATCAACAATATTTACAGAGACAAATGTTACTAGGGAATTTCTATTCAGAGGATAAATGGTAATTAATATATGCTATAGAGTTAAAGTGAGCTAGAAAGAAACATCATAGTCATTAATCAGGCTCACTTCTTATGTCAAGTTAATTCATTCAACCACTTTGGATGATCATTCATAAACAGAGTTACGGCCAGTGAAAGAGAACTTAGCAAGTAGGTGAGATCCCCAAAAATATTTCAAGGAACAAGTTGAAGTTTATTTTCCCACTATATTAAGAAAATTTTACCTTTACTCAGGGAGAAATACAAGTCTATTTCTGTTTTGAAAAATGGAACTTATTACTGATGTATATTCAAACATAGGTATTGAGTTTATTTTTAAAGTAATAAATATAATTGATTCATGCATTTTTACAGAATTTTCCAAAGAATAAGTTTTGTATCTGTATTTATGCACACATCCAAATATTGTATGTAATGTAAACACAATGAGTATTTAGTATTTTCTGGTTTTGCTTATTAATAATAATGGTGTCTACTCATGATTTGAAACAACAACACCTTGAAGAATCATAATAAAGTCATAATTTCTAGTCCAGTGCACAGATATCCTAAGAAAGCACAATCAATGTACATTTCTATATAAATTGTGTGAAATGTGTATCTGCAGCACTGCAGAAATGGCAGAGACGCAGGCTTCTGACTCCTTGCTTCATTGCCTTTAATGCAAGTCATCTACCAAAGTAATGAGGTTGACTACAGAAAACTTAATATTAATTTTATGTGGCTCACTCAAACCTTTTTCTCATAAAGAAGAGATTTTGTTGTTTTACTTAAACTAACATCACCTCATCAGAGATACCACTCTTTGGATTTATATACATGAAACTAGACTACTGTACTAGAAAAAAATTGCGCTATCCAACATTAACCTTAGCCTAGAGCAAAACAATAAACCCTCTACATGGTAAAGCAAAACTGCTTTTATGAAATGCAGCACTTGATTTCCTTTTCAACAATTGATTTTGATTATGTTCCATAGTCAAGGACTTTCAATTAACTTAGAGATTATCTGCTATATGTACTCTTAGAAGAAAGCTGATTCACTTCTAAAGCTAAGTGATTTTGAAACTATTTCTGTAAATATATCTTGCAGTTTACTGTCATCAGGAAAATTAAGTCCTTTGCCTTTTCATTGCTGATCATAGCCAAAACATACGATAATGATAAAAGCTACTTTAATAGCAACATAAATACACTAGTTGTAATTTAAAAAACATGGATATGAAATAAATTATATTAGAAAATAGAACGGCGATCATTAAAAAGTGAGGAAACAGGTGCTGGAGAGGATGTGGAGAAATAGGAATGATTTTAGACTGTTGATGGGAGTGTAAATTAGTTCAATCATTGTGGAAGACAGTGTGGTGATTCCTCAAGGATCTAGAACTAGAATTACCATTTGACCCAGCAATCCCATTACTGGGTATATACCCAAAGGATTATAAATCATTCTATTATAAAGACACATGCACATGTATGTTTATTGCAGCACTATTCACAATAGCAAAGACTTGGAACCAACCCAAATGTCCATCAATAATAGACTGGATAAAGAAAATGTGGCACATATACACCATGGAATACTATGCAGCCATAAAAAAGGATGAGTTCATATCCTTTTCAGGGACATGGATGAAGCTGGAAACCATCGTTCTCAGCAAACTATCCCAAGACAGAAAACCAAACACTGCATGTTCTCATTCATAAGTAGGAGCTGAACAATTAGATCACATGGACACAGTTTGGGGAACATCACACACCAGGGCCTGTCAGGAGGTCAGGGGCTAGGGGAGGGATAGCATTAGGAGAAATACCTAATGTAGGTGACAGGTTGATGGGTGCAGCGAACCACCATGCCACATGTATACCTATGTAACAAAACTGCATGTTCTGCACATGTACCCCAGTATAAAAAAGTATTAGTGTCCTTGATTCTTTCATTGTTTCCCAACTGCCTTTTGCTCATGTCAAACTTAATTTTTCCTTTTTTCCATTCAGAAGTTTCTTGTGTGAGAGGAGGAATGAGAGCTGTGACATGCTTAAAGAAATTCCATTTTCCACTCTTAATATACCAGTTTTACGTCTTGTCTGTTAAAACTTGAGACTTGGCAAGACTCTTAATGAATTGCTTCTTCTCTATCAGGCAGTGTCTGCTATGCCGAGACTTCAGAAAATAACTTCTGGTACATTCGCATGTCTTTAACCCTGAACTCAAAAAACAAACTTTTAATCTGAAAATGACCTACTTCCCTGGGGATGAGTGGTCCTTTACGAGACACTGAGCAGTTTCCTAGGCCTATGCTTGTACCTCTGCAACTCTTGTGCCTTCTATTACCTGTCACTCATTTGCTTAGAAAAAACATTGAGAATAAAATTAGTTTTTAGAAAATCTTACTAGTAATTTAATATTGTAAAAGTGTTATTATTCTTGCCCTCTAGTACCATTCAACATAGTGCCATTTCCCAAGTTACTGCAATTCATTAGCTGAATAAAAGCAGCTCTGCTGGTATAAATTTTTTTAGATAAGTTCACCTTTCTCAAGGAGCAAATGAAAAGGGCAAAGCATGACAATTTCTCATTTTATAATGGGAAATTTATTCAAGACTTTTTTTTCCCCATTTATCACTGAAGACATGTTACAATTAAATGCCTTCATTTGCACATAAGTAGCCTACAAACCTTTTTTTTAATTCCCCAGGTATTTACAGTGTGTTTCTCTCTAGCTATTTTATGTTTCGTTTTTACTCTCTTTACCTATTAAGCAGTCTGACTCAGAACCTGCATTAAGTTTGTCAGTAACGACAAAAGAGCTGGTAAAGAATGGTTTTCATTAAGTCCTGCACAAGTAAGCAAAATAAAAATGAGAGAATAAAAGTTATTGAAAGAAAACTATGTATTTCTCCTCCCTGATAATCTACATGCTGAGTAATTGAACAATCATTTTTATGACAATGTTGAAAGAAAATCAGAAATTAAAAATTATGAGAAAGAGAAATGAAATATTCTGTCTTTGGTAGAAAACAACTTGTTCATTTTCCTTACAACTTAAAATTCCATCATCTTAAAAGTTCAGAAGCCTAGGTACACATGCCCCATGACACTGAATGCCTTCTCGTTTCATTTACATAGAAGTAGTGGGGTTTACTCCTAGAATTAAAGGAAAATTGTCCTGATATTTTCATTATGTTAATAATTGCTATCTTTGTAGTTGTCCCTTAGAGGTCTAGAACAGAAATCTATTTCCTTTTAGATTTATTTCACTTAATAGGCTAAATCTTTCAATTTTACCATTCCATTTCCCAAGATGAACTATGTATACCAATGATCATGCAATATGAAGATAGAGGCTCAGATCTGAGAATGTAAAATCTAGTTCAGGGCTCTTTGACCTTGAATGAGACTAATAACGTTTTCTGTTCCCATCTTCTGAAATGTTCTCTACAAAAATAGATATTATTATATATTTATCTATAAAGTTAAGGAGTTAAAGTAAATAATTTGTGAGGTTATTTCAAATTCTATGAACATTTGCTCAAATATGTATAGTACCATTTCCATGATTTTAACTAATTCCAAACATGAGCATTTATAAGACCAACTACCTTATACAAATCACTAAATAGACGATATATTCCATATCACAGAGAATAGTCTGGGTATTAATATTCAATGAGAGTACAGAATACAATTTGAATTTCTTCTTGATTATAAGAAGATGAAGGTTATTTTCATAGGTCATTAGAAAGGTAATTTTCCCTAGATTTTCAATAAGGGCATGAATTTTACCCGTGGTTTGGACTATAGGTCAACTCTCAAAAGGTAATCAGTACAAAAATTCATTGTCAAAGAGAAACTCTTTAAATTCTTAATTGTATAAAGTTAAGTTTTTCTTGATTTTTTTCTGTATTTCTAAGTTAAACCTGACACCATTTGATCAGTGGTCTGCAGACTTTTTAAAACTGTAAAAGCCTATTAAAAAGAAAGAAACTCAAGTTGTATAAAAGAATGGTAACCAAATGTGTGTGAGACAGACCACATTTGTCCCAGACAAATCTGCAGTCCAGAATCTTTTCCAAAGTTAATGTATATGTAAACAGTCAGTGATATTTAAAAGAGGATCTTTGTAGGGAAAAAATTCTTTCATACTGCCTTGACTATATTCTCCGTCTCTATGAAAGATAGAAGGGAGATGCATTTCTCATCGTATCACATTAATGTTAGCTATAAATGCTTCAGAGGAACTATTTAGACATCTTGGTCGGGGTTCTCTGAAATTGTGAGGGGTATATGAACTAACCCCTGACTTTCATCTGAAAAACTAAAAAAGTTAAAAAAAATTGCATCTGACCCTCAAACAAGAAAATCTAGAGAGCAATACGTAATCTGACCAGTGCCTTTCTTTAGTGATAGAGCCGGGAATATGTAATTTGCAATAGGACTCATTCGCTATTGCATTGGTATCAACTATGAGTTAGTCCAAAGGAGGTGTGTGAGTTTCCTGTGAAAAAAAATATGAAGACTATAGGAAGAGTAAGATAACAAAAGACCTCAGTAGAAACACCTAGATGCCTATTACCAAATACCAAAATCTGAGAAATTAACCAAAAGATTACATAAAAAATACAGTCAAATATAGAACCAGCCTCTTACTCAATGCCCCTACAAGGAACCTATGAAGAACATATGAAAATACCTCAGGAGAGTCAGGTTTAGTATTCATCAGAGACAATTCAGGAACTTCAACTTTAACCACCTTTAAAACCAAATTCAGTGGTTTCATTAATATCTTAATTTTCATATTCTAAAAATTGACTTGAAACTATGTTTACAACTGAAAATGGTATTAGGGCTGATATTTATTATCTAGAGGACAGCAGAAAAGTCATGAGATCAGCTAGAGTTGCCATCTAGGGGCAAAGAAAGGAGATTATTCCACTGAACAAAAATACAAAAATGAATATATACAGAAAAAAAAAAAAACCGTAAACCAGTTCTGATTTACTTGGTCTCCCCAAAGAGTGTTAGGAACATAGGAAGTATTTGAATGAAATTAACAAGAAATGAAGATTTGTTGTATAGTGTTTAATTGCATGTATATATTTTTAAATTTTCCCCAAGAAAGAATCAGTTGCTTAGATTGCCAGTAATTACATTCAAATTAGAGATATTAAACCAATGACATAATAAACAGACTTTGCACCTGACTTCACCAAAAGTGGTAAATATTTTATTTTAGTTGATTTCAAGTAATGAAGTCTGAGGTGTATTTGTACAAAATGAAGCATTAAACCAAATTGTCATTACTTTTTTCTCTTTAAATTCAAAATTAATCTGATTTCTACATTATTTTCTGAAAAAGAGTTGTAAATGGAACAAAGAAAAGAAAAATCAAGAGAAGAAAAACAACATAAAAGCTCAACCAGATGGTTTTGTAGTTTGTCTAATGATGATTTCATTTAAAATATTAATTTATGACTTTGAATAAATAAGATCTTATTAAGAAAAGGTTAAGTTTCAGCAGCCTACAATGATGGAAATGGAGGTCAAAATTACACTAATTACTTATATGTGAACTTAGGCTCTTTAGATGTTATTTTGTAAGCTTAAGGGAGATGAAGTGAAGACTAGCGCCTGGTGAAATGTTAGCAACTGTATGCATGTTACCAAAAGCAGCTATCAACATTGAGTTAGCCCCATTTACTAAACTTCCATGAGGAATACACATGCAAATGCACAAAGGTACATATGAATGCATATACATATAGATGCATGTCCTAAAAAGAGACTCTCCTGGAACAACACCTATATTTATTCAGGGAAGAGACTGCTCCAGTATTTCAATACTGGTTTTGCAGGAGCATTGTATTTCTTCATTTAATGTTTCCCTACATTTATTTCAATTCCAGATTTATTTGAAGGATGCAATATCTATTTGGTTTCAATTCACTTATAATTTATCAAATGTTATTTTAAATATTTTTCTAGGTATTTAAAGATATAAGAAACTGAAAGTTTTATCTGTCTTTATTACTTTTTTTATTTGAAAATTACACTTAGGTATAAAAAAGCAAACTTGAATGTCAAAAGATTTGCATTTTGGTTTACATTAACCTATAAGGCAGTTCAAACAGAACATCTATTTTCTAGGGCATTATTGCAGTAAAATAATTTATTCTCGATTAAGTTAACTAAGGATAATGTATACTTCAAAAATATTGGAACAGATATTGAGACTATAGATTTAATGGCTTACCAAAGATGTTATAATCTAGCTGGTAACATGCATTCTAAATTGGTAAAATATTTGGGTACTTTGCACACTGATGAGCTTGCAGCCCCTGTGGAGGCATTGCAATCTCTTGTGCAACACTGAGTTGGTATTTGCAAGGGAGTTTTTTTTCTCTCTTTTAAAAAATGTCATTTTATAAACCCAAGGAGCCCTGAATCCAAACACCAAATACATAAAAATAATGATTCTGTTTACAACTTTTCACCATGAATTTCTAAATAAAATTCAAATGCATCTGCTTTCTAGAGGATATGAAGGTGTTTCTATTATTTTATGCTTATTAAGTTGCAATAGTGATCATCAAATGTTGGAGGGAAGGAGCATAACTGACGATGATAAGTTATTAAGTCATTATTTCATTATTTCTGCTACAGAATATATTTAATACAAATTTTCCTGCCGCGAATTGATTCCATCTTTCAGAATGTGTGAACTCTGAGGTCACAGACTTGTACCCTGTATGCAAAATTCATTCCCAGAGACAATTTTGATGGCCTCCATGGTAGGATAAAATAGTTGACTTGTTGCCAACATTAAAAAATTATGATATTTTGCAAAAATTAGATTTCCAAACTTTTTGAAAGATGAGAGATCTGGCAATATGTGAGTTTGCATTGTCTTAGGACAATAAGCAGAAACTGAGAGTGACTCCCCCTTTATAAAGTCATTCACTCTCCACCACATTAGTCACCAACATTCCCTAGTGTCTTGCAGTTTTAAAGGTGAATATAAGTTACAAAGCTTCGGCATTGATTTTTATTATCTTTTTTTGTTTTTCACCTTAGAAACCTCTTTCTTTACTCATTTCTATTACTACCTAGTCCCTATGAAGGGTATTTAAGACTTTGCTTTATCTATTCAATATCTTCCCGTAAAATCTATCCAACCTTCTATGACAGCTTAATGTTTTCACTGCTCATTCATAAAATCTTTACATTGGCTGACCTGCACTATCACGCATCTTATCATATCTCCCCGAATGGACTGTAAGCATTAGGAGAAGTGAAATCATGCTTTATCAGGTATTTGCATAACTTTCAAAGTTTGTTCAAAATATTCTTGATTCCTAATAAATGTTTGATGATTGTATTATTGGAGGTACTGCTGGTAGTGAAACTTGAATTCTGCTTCAGTCACTGTCTACCAATTTTCTCACAGGCTTGAGGTGATATGAATGTCAATACTACACAGAAATATGGGTACTTTGAAAAAGGAACAAGTACAGTGGAGTAATTCTCATGTAATAATATAAAATATACTGAAACTGCACATACATTACAGTCTTTAAAATAATGAGACTATTTCAAATGTCTAAAATAAAATTGGTGTTTTATGGCCTTAGATATTTACATGGAAAACTTGATCAATTGTATTTCCACATCCTGTCATGTTCAGAGTTAATCATACTAGACTTGCCCTCCACTCTAAACAGTGGTAGAAACAGTACATATGAAGCAAATGTCTTAAGGCACTAAACAACAGGCAATATAGGACTATAATACTTGGAAAAAAAATACAAAGGACACAAAGTGGATTCCTACAAACATTCTGATTCTCTGTAAGAAAGCACTTCCTGCTGTATAACAGAGAGGCAGAGCCCAAATAGACTGCTGATCCACTGACCTAAGGAAGCAGACATCAGAGATTATGACCTTGATTGGGGTGGTTGCTCAACCTACCAGGAGACCATGGGAGTGAGATAATAAACTCACCACAAAGCTGGCTGACTACTAAGGTATACATGATTGTGGGAGACTCAAGAGAACCCAACAAAAATGAAAGCCAGGGAAGTCTTGATAAATTACATCAACTCACACACTGACTGGGTGGCAGAAAAGAAAATCATTATGGACTGAAAGTGTCTGAGCATGGATAACCTCCGCCACATCAGTGACTGGCACACAGATCCAGGGGATATACACATAGGGAAACAGGAAAAAAAAAATTGAACAGAGATAGCGGTGGCTACACATCATTATAGGGAAATAGATTATGTGATTTAAGTCAAAGTTGTAAATAAAAACAAAACCAGCTGAGCATGATGGCTCATGCCTGTAATCCCATCACTTTGGGAGGCCGAGGTGGCGGATCTCCTGAGGTCAGGAATTGAGACCAGCCTGGACAACATGGTGAAACCCTGTCTCTACTAAAAAATAAAAGAAATATTAGCAGGGTGTGGTGGTACGCACCTGTAGTTCCAGCTACTTGGGAGGCTGAGGCAGAAGAATTGTTTGAACCCAGGAGGTGGAAGTTGCAGTGAGCTGAGATTGCACCACTGCACTCCAGCCTGGGCAACAGAGTTAGACTCTATCTCAAAAACAAAACACACACACACACACACACACACACATATATATATCTCAAAACTTTCAGAGAAATAAAAAGATAATCTAGATTTGCTATAATATACTATCAACAATGACCAGTTTTCAACCAAATAGTAATAAATGTGACTTATACCCAAACTCAAGAATCAAATTATTCTAGTTGATAGGAAATGGTTTTAATACTCAGTACAACCAGTTAGGGTGAGCCCAGATGTTGAATTTAGAAAAGAATTTCGAAGCAGATATTCTAAGTATGTTAGAAGAACATGCTATCAGGCCAGGCATAGTGGCTCACATCTGTAATCCCGACAATCTGAGAGGCCAAGGCAGGAACAGCCCTTGAGGCCAGGAGTTTGAGAACAGTCTGGGCAAGGTAGCAAGACCCCATCTTTAACAAAAACTTTATTTTTAATTAGCTGGGCATGTTGTCAAGTGCCTGCAGTCCTCCAGAGGCTGATGCAGGATGATTGCTTGAGCCCAGGAGTTCCAGGTTATTGAGCTGTGATTATGCCATTACAACTCCTGACTAGGTAATAAAGTGAGATCCAGTTTCTAAAAAAATTAAAACAAAAAAAAATGTGATAATTGAGCCAACAAATAAGGTATCTAACAGAAAAGTTAACAAAGAAGAAAGTTAAAGAGATTAAAAGGATAATAACAAGTACAAGTTTCACTAGACGGGTTCAATGGCAGATTTCAGATGGCAGGTGTAAGAAACAATAACTCAACTAAAAATCAGAATTATCCCATCCCAAAACAATGAAAAAATCTTGAAAGTAGCAAGAAAAGGCACCACGCATGACATACACAGTAACAATAATATAATTAATAAAACAGTTCTGAAAACTCTATATGTGTGTGTATGTATATATATATATTTTTTCTTATGCTCTTGAATAATCATATAACTGTTTAAAGAACAAACAATAACATTCTATTGTCAGGTTTATAACATAGCTAGATAAGGGAGGAAACTGAGCTACATCATTGTGAAATTAATATATCTTACTGGGACTAAGTCATTATTTGTGGTCAATAGTGGCAGTTTAAGTATGTTTATCATAATATCTAGAGTCACTAAAATTGACTAAAAAATTCTTAAACATTAATAAAAGAATTTAAAAATTGTTTTAAATTTTATTTGTCCTTTAATAAAGTTCTTTAATAAATATTTTAAAACAAATTAGACAAATGGAAGATAGCGATGAGACAAATATAAATGGAAGCAACATAGCAGATCTAATCTTAACCATATCATGATTACATTAAATATGAATTGATTAACTCAAAAGGCAGAGATTGTCAGACAAGATTTAAAAAGCAAAATCCAACTATATGCTATCTAAAAGAGATGAACTTTAAATTCAAATACAAATTCAAATTCAAGCACAATTCAAGTTTATGTATATATAAATAGGTTGAAATTTCAAAGAGAAAAAAGATACACAAACAGTAACCATAAGAGAGCTGGAGTGGGGCTACTTTAAGCTCACACAAAATAGACATGAAAACAAAGTTTAATGCAGGAGAAAAGAACATTTTATAATGATGAATGTGTCAATATATCAGTATATATTAACATTCATAAATGTATATGCAGCTAACAACAAAGCCCCAAAAAGATACAAAGCAAAACTAACTTCTATTAAAAGAAGTAAAGGAAAATTCAATAATTACAGTTGTTAATTTTAACACTTCTGTCTCAGTAATTGATAGGGCTAGTAGACAAAAAATTGGTAAGGAAACCAAATGTAACAATTTTATTAACCAACACAACCTATCTGACAAATATAGAACACTCTATTCCACAACAGTAAAATATAAATTATTTCAAGTGAAAATAAAAATATACTGTGGGAATAGAATAAAATTTACATTAGACTATAAAACAAATCACAATACATTTTAAAGAATTGAAATAATGTGTTTTTCTGACCACACTAGAATTAGAAATCAATAACAGAAAAAATCTAGAAAATCCTAAAACATGAACAATCAAGTAATATACTCCTAAATTAACATGGCTCAAAGAAAAAGTATACTGAAATATATTAAAAACACAAAATATTGAAACTTTAGATATTTCTTCTAAGAGCAGGGAATGAACTAAAATCAACTCATATAAGCTTCCAACTTAAGATTTTAGAAAAAGAAAAACGAATCAAATCCAAGTAAGTAGAATGAATAAAATTTTAAAAAATCACAGTAGAGATCAATACATTTTTAAAATAAATTACAGATAAATTCTTTTTTCAAGATTTTGTGTGATTTATTTAAATTTCAGATATTGATAAGTCAGTCTACAGTGTTATAAATCAGGTAATGAGGGCTTGAATGTGGTGGTAAGCCCATCTAATCTATACAAGAACAGCATTTTATCAAATAAGTACTATTACTATTCCCATTTACATATGAGAAAACTGAGGTCCAGAGAGGGTAAGTAATTTGCTAATTTTCTCAAAAGCACAATGCTAATGGCAAACGTCTAATTAAAATTTAGTCTGTTGAACTCCAGAGCTCCAGTTACCAGCATTCTAATAGATAAGAATCAGAAAAAAAAATGCCTTTTCCATGGAAGACAATGAAGAAATTGTTAACAGGAGAAAGTATTTTCAATCATTAAAGAATTTTTAAATCAAGGCAAATAAATTGTGACTGCAATCTGCCTAATAGCTATCAAATTAGCTTAAGACTTCCTCTGCAACAGATGGAAGAAAGAGAATGAGTGAAGGGAAATTGGGACATTTTGAAATAAAGAGGAAAGAGTTCATAGTAGATACTTTTTTTCAAGCCCACTCTTCCTTAACCATATTCTTTCTTATCTCCACTAAAAAATTGTTCATTAATATTCTTCTTCCCACAGACTCTTTATCCTATGAAATCAAAAGTTGTTTATTTAAAAGGAGAACCAAAATGACAAACATGTAGCCTGACTCATCAAGAAAAAAGAAAACTTATTAATATCAGGAATTAAAGAGGGAGGAAATAACTAGAGATGCTATCTATATATGGAAAACTATAAAACATGGCTTAGAGAAATTAAAGATCTAAATAAATATAAATATGTACCCTTTTAATGGGCCATAAGATTTAATAGTGTTAACCTGACAATTTATCCTAAATTAATATTTAGACTCAGTGTAACCCCAAACACAACCCTAGCAGGGTTTTCTGTAGGAATTGAAAAGCAGACTTCAAAGTATATGTAGAAAACCAAAGGATTAAGAATAGCCAAAATAACTTTGAAAAAGAAAAGTTGAAGATTTTACACTGCTGATTTTAAAACCATTATAAAACCACAGTAATCAAAACTGTGTGGTGTTGGCTTAAGAAGAGTCATATAAATCAACAGGAAATAATAGAATTCATAAATAGACCCGCATATTTATTTACCATATACATATATATACACACACCATACATATGTATATATTTACCATATGTGGGTAAATATACAATATGTGAGTCTATATCTATGTACATATATATGTACTTACCACATATATATTTACCATATATGTATATATACACTTGCAGTAAATATGTGTGTGTGTGTATATATATGAGACACGTGTATCATATGGTAAATTTTTTTCAAAAATTGTGTCAAGGTAGTTCAATGAAAAATAGTATTTTTAATAACTGGTGCTGAAACAATTGGATATTCATGCACACACATAACAAAAACCCAGAACAAAACTAACCTCAATTTTAATATAAGAGCATAAATGAAAATCTCCTAAAAATGCATCAAAAATCTAGTTGTAAAACATAAGATAATAAATCTTAGAAAACATAGTAGAAAATTTTTGTGACTTTGGTTAGGTAAAGATTTCTCAGTACACAAAAAGCAGAAATTATTAAAATAATTGAGAATTTGAACTTGATCAAAACTGAAAAAAATTGCCCTAGAAGAAAAAACAAAAAAGGGAGCCAAAGATTGAGTAAATATATTCAAAAAATATATTCAATAGGGCAATTTTATCCAAAAAATAAAGAGAACATTTTAAAAAGACAAATTTAATAAACCTCTTACTAAAGAAGATATGCAAATAGTAAAAAGCACATGCAAATATGCTTAACATGATTAGTCCTTAGGGAAACGAAAATTAAAACTGCAATGAGATACCAGTAAACCCCACTAGAGAAATTCAAATTAAAAAGACTAACAATATCAAGTGCTGGCAAGAATGCTAAAAACCTGTGACACCCATTAAATGATGTTTGGAATGGAAAATGGAAAATGGTGAAGTCACGTTGGAACACATTACAGAATGTTTGTTTAAACAAACACCTGATATATAAGTAGCTATTCCCCTCCTAGATATCCCTAGGTATTGCCATTACCCAAGAGAAATAAAAACATTGGTCACACACAGTCTTATATGTGAGTATTTATAGCAGAGATATTCATAATAGCCAAATATTAGAAACAAAACATCAATAGGTGAATAAATAAACACACTGTGGCATATTTAACAATGAAATACTATTCATCAGTAAGATATATTAAGCTTGATCCTCACAACAACCTGGAATAATTTCAAATACATGTTTAGTGAAAGAAGTTAAACATTTTATAAAACTACATATTATAAGATTTTAGTTATGTGAAATTTCTAGAAAGACAAAAGTAGTGACAGAAAACAAATTAGTAGTTATCTGAGTTTGAGTATGAGGCAGGAGATTAATTACAAAGGGATATGAAGGAAGTTTTTATGTTGATGGAAATATTCTAAATTTGGATTGAAGTGAATGCTGTACAACTATATAAACTTACTAACATTTTTTTGAACTGTACATTTAAAATGGATGATTCCTATGGTATATAAACTATTCCTCAACAAAACTGTTAAGTTCATCTTTAAGATATAAAAATTTAAAAAAATGTGTCTACACCTAATAAAAGAGCTTCAAAGCACATGAAACTTGACAGATCTAATTGTAGAAAAAATAATACATTAATAATTTGAGATATTAACACCCCTTCTTCATACTGACAGATTTGGTATATGAAAACATCAGTAGGAATATATTAGATTTGATAGGAATGTTGATTACATGGTCAATATATTTGTCAAATTTGAATTGTACATTCAGGATCTGTTCATTTCCCTACATGGTTTAGCAATTAAAATCTGAATCATTTAATAATGCAATGGAAATAGATAAAAAGAACTGGACAAAGGTGATCATCAGATAGGTATGTCATTGACAGAGGGTAACAAGTCGCAAGGTAGAAAAAGAGCAAATCAAACCCAAATAAGGACTGTATAGTTTCTAAGGTACTCTTATTTGTCACACTTTCTTGCCATCCATAAAATCCTTATATAGTTGAAAGCATTTATGGCACTAACACAATTTTTATGATTGAATATCCTTATTTGGAAAAGATTTCTGGAAAAGATGATTGATTTGATTTCAAAAATAAACCAAAACTTTGATATTACACAACTACCACAAACCATTTTACTAATTGAACCTAGTATATTCAATTGGTAGGCTGGTAAACTGGAAAACATTTTCGAAGCACAAAACTCAAAAATATCAAAGAGAAAACAGTTAACCCCAATAAAAACTCTAAAAATTATACCAATAGAAAAAAAAATGCCCATTATTGAAAATATATCAAAATATGTTAATCTCGAGAATAATCAAAATAAAATAAAAATATAATTGCATGACACTGAGATAGTTATTTTTTATCTATTGTCCACAGTTTTGTTTTTTTTGTTTTTTTTTTTAATTGTATTTAAACAGATGGGCATTGTGTTTGTTAGGGTTCTGGAAGTGGAGTTTTTGAAGGAAATTTAATAAAAGGACCACTTAAAAGGTATGGGCAGAGTTTAGCAATAGCAACAAAGGAAAGCATTTCTATAATGGGAACAGTGGGAGCCATTGCCACATCAAAGTTGGTAGGTGCAAGAGAGGTAAGAATTAACCAAAACCCCTAGGGAGAAGAGAGACCAGCATAACAAAGGCCAGATTACAGGGCTGTGGCCTTTGTTCCATAGCCCTTGCAATCCAGGAAGGAGACGGAAAAGAGAATAAATATCTCCACCTCACTTTCTTCCTTCCATTGATTTCCAGTGGGTGCTTTCCTTTGGTTGAACTTCACTAGAAGCCAGAGGGGAATGGAGGTTCACACAGGACAGACTTCAGGTCACAAAGTGGCATGGAACAAAGTAGGAGGTGGATGCAGAGGGACAAACATCAAATAAGCAGCACAGGGGCACTCCTGCAGGGGGAGCTGATGTAATTTTTATAAACTTTCATCAGGTACTTTGGCAATGCACATTAAGAGCCTCAAAAATATTACTTGCTTTTGCTTAGTATTTCTATTCCTTGGGAATTTCTCCTAAGGAGATAGAACAGTATAACTATCTGTATTCAATTATGCTTATTGAATAATTATTTATTATAAAATATTTGAAATATTTTAGCATTAAATATGAACGAAAATATTAAATATATAAGCTCTGTAAAAATATGACATGAAAAACCACTTACAAAAACTGTTAAATTTATTAAGCAGGAAATAAAATTATCTAGATAGTATAATAGCACCACATGGGTACAGGTTTGTTCACTCTTATATCTTCAGCATCTAGAAGAGTGCCAAGTAACAGTATTTGTTATGTGCAAATATATATTCATAAGAAAAAACTAAGGAACATAGATAAAAAAATATTCACAGGATCTCTCTCTGGATGGTAGAATATAGGATGATGTTTGTTCCTGTCCATTATACTTTTAAAATTATCTTCTTTATATAAAAAAGACATCATTAGAAATATTTTCTGATTTTGAAGCATCTTTATAGGGACCCTATAAAAACCTATAGGATTCTGATAGATCTGAGCTGTTTCCTTCCATTGAGGTCAATCACTGTCAGTGGGAAACCCCTAGGGAAATCTAGAGATTAAGAATAAAATCTAAGGAAATATAATTTTAAAATTCACTCACACTTCTAGCAGCATTGGGAGCAACTGTAAGACTTGCACTCTTTTGATAATTATAATTCAACATGTTCCCTGGGGCTGTTCTGAGTCATCTTCGGTGGTGATAGAAGCCTTAGCCTTGAGTTTCTTTTCCATAAAATAATCTAACATAGTTCACAATGATGGGAGTGAACTACCGTTTAGAATAGTTAAAGATTGTTAATGAAAACATTATAAATACTTTCAAAGATAAAGGTTAGGAACTCTAAAGGGTCATAAAAACCAAGTACAAATTTTTTATTTTGCCAGATTTGGACAACGAAGCTTAAAAGCATTCAGCAACTTTCCTTAGTTTCATGGCATGGATAACAAAAAGCTGTCTGCTGAGTCCTGGTCTAGTGTTTTAGTGTTTTTGGTATGTAAAAATTAGTTTCCATAAAACAGTTCAAATCCCAAACTATGTCAATCTGATTGAAACAAGAGTTATGTAAGAGTGAAAGAAATGAGCTGAATTGGCCATTTAGATTTAATTTGCTCTATGTGTGTGTGCTAATTCAAATTAATGGGTATATATTTTTAGATTGCCGATTTCAAACTATGCTTGAGAGTTTAATGTTTCCTCTGTGATACCTGAGGGATCAAGGGGAAGATGTATCAATCTAGGTCCAACCAGAAGAAGGAAACCACACAGTGATTCAAGCAAGGGAATTTTAATGTAACAAATCGTTAGAGATGAAGAGTAACTATAACATGTAAAGAGAACCTTAAAAGGGCACAGTATGTCTGAGAGAGTATCCAAGAAGGGCAAACTTGGAAAGGAGGTGTCCTCTCCCAGGGTGAGGTTCAGACCACATTGGAGAAGGCATGGGTGCAGCCTGCTGATTGACAGTGAAGCTGGCTGAGGTGCCCAAGTCAGAGTTGGATCACAGTAATCAGGCAGGCAGGAAACAACCCTCTGGAGCATCGGTGAGCCACAGCTGGTGGAGAATACACTGCTGGGAAATGGTGCATACAGCTGCTGGAACTAACGAGAGAAGCTATCTCCTTCTCCAGTGACCCTCCAATGCCCTCTACTGAGAAAGTTTAACATTGTGCTCACTGTAAAGAAGAACAGTTTAAAGGAATTCCATCCACTTTTGCAGAGCAGGTATTAAAAATTAACTTTAGACCTGAGAAGTAATAAACTGATAATTGGAAAAGGAGGCTTATAAGAACAGGCTCTAGGTTCCCAGGTCCACCAGAGAAGTTCTGCTCTTCCATGTTTAATAAAGTATCGTTCCCAGCAAAGTTTCTTTGGAAACCAAAAACACTGAAAGACATTACAGAGGAAAAGATGCAACAACATAAAACTTTTCATTTTAGACATAAAACTATTAAAAATAAAAATGTTAGTGACATTGGAAAATTCTTAATATATAATAGCACAGGTTAGAGAAGGAAAAAGGGTTGCAAGACAGAGCTCTAGAAAATAAGTAGAGCTAATAATTTGCACCAAAGTTTTTGAAAAATTAAAAGTACTAATTGTAATATGATATTAATTGAGTATTTGACGCTTACAAGTCTATAGAAATCAAGCAAATAGAAAAGAAGAAACTAATTTTTAATGTTATGTAAGAAGGAAAATAATCACTCTTGGTCCTTGGTTCAGTAGTGAAAAATACTTATTGTGATGGTTAATATTAGGTGTCAACTTGATTGGAGCAAAGGATGCCTAGATAGCTGGCAAATTATTGTTTCTGCATGTGTCTGTGAAGAGGAGACTGACATTTGAGTCAGTGGACAGGGTGAGGAAGATGGACCCTCAATGTGACTGGGCACCATTCAGTGCCACTAGGGCAAAGTAGGCAGAAGAAGGTGGAATAACCTTGCTTGCTGAGTCTTCTGGCTTTCATCTTTCCACTATGCTGTATGCTTCTAGCCCTTGAACTTCAAACTCCAGGTTCTTCTGCCTTTGGACTCTTGGATTTACACCAGTGGTTTGCTGGGGACTCCTGGGCTTTCGGCCACAGACTGAAATCTGCACTGTCAGCTTCTTTACTTTTGAGGTTTCTGGACTCAGACTAAGCCACTACTGGCTTCTTTCTTCCTCATGGCCTATCGTGGGACTTCACCTTGTGATTGTGTGAGCCAATTCTCCCTAATAAACTCCCTTTCATATATACATGTATCCTATTCATTCTGTCCCTCTGGAGAACCCCAACTAAAACACTTAGGTAATCATGATAAACACTGATTGGACAAAGATTGTGCTGCCATTATGTCAAATTATTGATGTGAGAGGAAATAAGAGTGACATTGGGAGCTAAATCTTACCAAAATAACCAGACCAAAGATTCACTATGTAATGCCACAATAGGGAAATTGATAATTGCATATGGTTCTCCTTGTTTTAGAAATATGGAAGCAAACACCAAATACCATACAAAATGGATAAAAGTTTGCAAATGGCTCTGGGAATTGGAACTGAAGGTAAAATAGCTAAGGGAAAATGTTGAATTTCATTAAAAATGTTTTAGCTTAGTTTGATTATTAAATTACACACAGATTTGAATTTGATAGGAACAAACGCAAATCTTATACATAGAATGATTTCTACAATGCAAAAGTCATAAGAAAAACATTGGAAGAAAATAAAACCAAAGTGATTGCTTCTGGGGGCTTATTTCTATATGCCATTTAACAATTTCTTTGTACATTTATTCCTTCCAAATTTCCTAAAATTAGTATCATCTTAAAAAATATATAATGAACAAAGCAAGTGAAAGGTTAAGTGAAGTCATAAGATACGTGAGAAAGCATGAAAGATAAACTAAGTTAAAATGAGTGTGAAAGGATCATTCCATTGGGTAAGCAATATTAAATGACCATTGTGAAGCTAGTACTGAAAGAATAAACAAAAAAATGAATGAAACATTCTCCATTCCTTTCAGGCACTTAAAAGTAAAATAAAAAATAAATGGAGGAAATAAGTTAGATATGTTTTATTTTACTGAAAAGTAAAAAACAAATTAAAGCTCAGTGGATAAGTTTAGAGGTCCTATAACTCAAATTCAGTCAAAAATGAAAGAATAATTTCTTCTCTGAGAAGTTCTGCTCCTCTATGTTTAATAAAGAGTGGTTCCCAGTGGTTCCCTGCTCCTACTGTCAAGAATTGTTCACTGTAAATAGCTCTCATATGCAATTATGAAGATTGTTATAAACTCCATAAAGTATTATTCAATTTGCAAAATGCAATATTGGACAGAATTTTTTCTTAAAAGTTAATCTTGTGGATTCTTAGGAAATCTGCTCATCCAAATACCAGTTGTAATGATTTTTTATTCTTCTGCAGTATTTACTGTTTGCTTGAATTGGTTTTTTAAATATTAAGTCAAAAAAGGGCACTTCTTGCCGGGCGTGGTTGCTCACGCCTGTAATCCCACCACTTTGGGAGGCCAAGGCAGGCGGATCACAAGGTCAGGAGATCGAGACCATTCTGGCTAATGTGGAAACCCCGTCTCTACTAAAAATACAAAAAATTAGCCGGGTATGGTGGCGTGCACCTGCAGTCCCAGCTACCCGGGAGGCTGAAGCAGGAGAATGGTGAGAACCCGGGAGGTGGAGCTTGCAGTGAGTCAAGATTGCGCCACTGCACTCCAGCCTGGGAGACAGAGCGAGACTCTGTCTTAAAAAAAAAAAAAAAAAAAAACAAAACAAAAAAACACTTCTCTCCCATATCTGCCTTTTATTCAGATGTGATTAACCAACATGCTAATGAAGCTTAAATGTCAGAGCCATTCCTTGTATGGTCCCCTTCTAGCAACTTGCTCTACATGTTTTTGTAGGATTTGAAAAAGCAGGACACTTCAATCAAAATGAGTTAAGACTGCTGCATCTTTCCACTTTGATTTAACTTTCAACACACTTCTGTTGTATAGGATCATATTTGGAGTGTCTATGAAGTAGCTGAGCTGGAAACAATTGGGTTTGATATTGTGGTCCACATGGACCACAGTCATGTCTGTATATATTTGAGTTATTGTTGGCCATCCTGGTATAGATATGGCTTTCAGGGTTACTCCTGCAGCCCACTGTGTTAACTCCCTCAGTGCTGAGACACAACGATACAGAGAAGAGGTCTCAAGGAGCTATTAACCTGTTCTACTGGGGGTGGCACTGGAAAGATACAGGTAACAAAGAAAAAGGGGGTTGAAATGCATAGTATGAGAAGCTGGACTGAAAAATTTATCCAACTCTTACCTATCATAAATAAAAGAAATTTTAATACAACTTCTACTCATATTTGACAGCAATAGCATGACATTTATCAGACATTATAATAGTTGTGAAGCTAAAAGAATATTTTAAATTATCAATAATGTAAAAATAAATTTCAATCAAATGACTCAATTGCTCTCTAGTTTCTATAAAATCTAAATCATTGACATCTAAAGTGGCAATCAAAGTTTGAAGTAGGAAAGAGCAAGAAGTCTATCAGGTAATTATTTAATTAAAATAAAATAACTGTCCTCTGTGTTTTGTAATTTTACCAGGACTTGACAGCTTTTTATAATTTGTAATTTATGGCAATTTATTTTTTCTTCATAAATGTTAACTTTTGTACATAATTTTCTATTTGTAATTTTTATTACCTTTTTCTCATAAAACTGAGGCCACCCCCCTGAATTTTTAATTGTTATTTTAAAACATTTACTATGCTATTTTTCATATTATTTTAAAATGAAACAAGTGTTATATGGTTGATCTCAGTGTAGATCACCTCAATAGATTAATGGACCTGTTCTCCCTTTTAGCTTCATGTGCAATGAATTCAGATAGTCCCGCAATATGAGAAAAAAAATTCAAGAAATCAGCAAAACCTGAAATAAGTCAAAGGAAATAACAGAGTTTGTAATAAAATATCCTGTACAAAACGTCTGGATGGAAGCTGCCAACTGTTTCAATCCATTCCTCCGCTTCCACCCACATTAACCTTCAAAAGGTTATTGGCCCCATTTAAAGGTGAAAAAGTGTTATGTCCCTATATAAGAACTACTAAACAGACAAACACAACACAAAACTAAATCCAAGAAGAAAGAAAAAAAGAAAAGAACATACATAAAAGATGGATGAATAACATATAGGAAGTATCTTAGAAAATACAGAATGATTGAAAAAATCAATTTCTATTACCTCCATTGAAATCATAGGCACCTTATTTCTTTGGAAATACGACAATAAGACCAGAAATTAGACAAGTGTTAAGAAAGAGATTTTGATTCAGAGAAGAAACTGAGTGGCAGTATTCAGAAAATAAATGGAAAAATATATATATATATACACTACACAGAGTATCCTGTATGATATGGCTTAAACAAGAAAAAAAAAACTAAAAATACAGACACATTGTTAATGATCTTGAGGAAATTAGAAATGGAAGGAAAGAATAGAGACAAAAAGATAAAGAAATAGAGACAGAGGCAGTGATAGGAAAACAAAGAATATCCAGTAAACACTTACTTCTTGTCTCTAAAGCACAACAAGAAAGATCTGAACCAGGAAAAAAATAACAGAATACTTAAGAAAAAAGTATATCCTCAGAAAGATGCTGAAATAAGATGAATAAAGAATCACACAGGTACTGTGGCATAGAAAGTAACTTATAAACAACAGGAGAAAATCAAATTGGCCTCAGTCGTCTCAATTCCATACAAGACCAGAGACAAAAAGAAAGGAACAGTTCTTCACTCAGTGTTGTCATCTGAATGTATCATTTGGAATTGTGGTCATCATTTTGGGACCAAGAGTCGAGCCAAGAGGATAAATCAACATATAACAGAAAAAGCTGATGATATATATATTTGTTTTTGTTTTTGTTTTAAGATAGAGTCTCGCTCTACTACCCAGGCTGGAATGCAGTGGTGAGATCTCAGCTCACTGCAACCTCCGCCTCTTGGGTGCAAGTAATTCTCCTGCCTCAGCCTCCCCAGAAGCTGGGATTACAGGTGCCCGCCACAACGCTAGACTAACTTTTGTATTTTTAGTAGAGACAGGGTTTCACTATGTTGAGGCCAGGCTGGTCTCAAACTCCTGACCTCAGGCAATCTGCCTGCCTCGGCCTTCCAAAGTGCTGGGATTACAGGTGTGAGCCACCGCACCTCACCTGGCCTACCTGATGATGTTTTTAGCCAACTCTGGATCCCTCCATCACCTTTGGATGATAAATTTTTCTTATTGCTTAAGCCATTGTGGTTTCAGTCCTTGGTTACTTGTTGAAAGCTTCCTACCTGAAGCAAAGAGGATGTAAATGTTGTTAAACTTCACCACATAAAAATAGTCATATAAGTAACACAAATCAAAATATGAAGGTAAAGATCAAGAAGGTTGGGGAAAGTTTACTAATTTCCTTATCTTTTACATCTGAAATTCAAAAAACACAATCTAAAATTGAAACAGCACAATTCCACCCTCAAAATTACTTTTACCTTCCATTATAGAAATCATTAAAGAATTGATATTTCTTATAGTGAAGAAATTGAGTACTTTTAGCAAAATAGCACACTTCTCATTTCACTTTAAATGCTTTATGTTAAAATAAAAAAATTAATAATTTTAGAGAAAATCATATATAGTGGAGATTTGTTATTAAAATTCACCTTCAAAATACAAAATTTTAAAGCCTCAATTTTCTTCTTTCACATTTCCAACATATTATTGAAGGGAAAAAGGCAAAATTATGCACAAACCATAGGTGCACAAGTTGATTCATTTTCTCAAATTGTATATACTTTTCAAGTCAAGAAATAGAATACAAGCAGGGCATCAGAAATAGTCAATAACGCAAAAAATCAGACCATGTCTCTCAGCGTAAGTTAATTTTGCCTGTTTTTTGAAACAGATATAAATGGAAACAACAGTATTATTTTGTGTCTGTTTTTTTCATGCAACCTTATGTTTGAGAGAGTCATCCAAATGTGCCAGGCATACTTACAGTTTTTTCATTCTTTTTACATTACTATAGCATAATTTAGGTATTTATTTCACTGTTGATGGGCATCGAGGTAGTTTCTAGTTTGGGGAAATAATGAGTAGGGCTGTTTTGAACACTCTTAAATATATCCACTGATGTATAGATCTGTGTTTGTTTCTGTTGAGTGTATAAATAGAAGTAGTATGTTGCAAAAGTAAAGGCTATACAAATAGGGAGTTTTAATGTATGCTGGTAGTTTTGCAAACTGGTTGCACCAATTTATACTTCCCAAAGCCATGTCTATGAATATTGGTTATGCTACAGTTACCAAAATTTGTATCTACTTGATGAGTAATACAGTTGTTCATATTTTCCTGTTTCTTGGCAATCTGTATATATCACAATATTTAAGTGGTTTTGGAATTATGTCCTCTTTTATTTGTCTGAAGTAATTTGTTTTTTCCAACTAGGGCAAGAAAGTGATTATTTTAACATCTAAATCATGTATTGTGTGAACCCTTCCTTTAAAAATAGCTATATAAAGTCCAAAGGTTTATCAGTTTTGCTTAGAATAACACCCATACATCTTAATAAGGTCTATAATTTATTGCATGAAATTATCTCCTTTCAATTCTGCTGTACTCACAACATGTTTATTACTATTTTCAGGTTACACCAGGTTTTTGTTCTTATAACTATTGTTATTACTTCTCTTTTTTCTTACCACAGAGTCTTTCTTCTGGTTTATTTTAATCCTCTGATTACTGATTATCCCAGAAATCACATCTCTGTTCAACTGTCATATAACAAGAAATGTAAAAGCAAGCCTAATTTTTCTTAGGCTTCAAAGTTCAACTTATAATTTGAAGGGTTCTGTTTATAAATTTTAAAAAGTTGTAAATCATATAACTTTTAATAACATTTGATCACCTTAAACATTTAGTTAATTCCTCCATATATTCTACCTTTATTTAATGTGTTTAATTTCCTTTTAAAACTATTTATATTTTTAATTGACTAATAAAAATTGTAAATATTTATGGTATACAGCATGTTGTTTTGATATATGTATACATTGGGAAATAATTATATCAAGCTACTTAACATATCTGTTACCTCGTATAGTTACCACCTTTTGGTTGTGATAACATTTAAAATCTACTCTGTTAGGAATTACAAAGCATAAATAATATTATTAACTATGGTCACCATGTTGTACAATAAATCTTCAAAGCTATTCCTCCTGTCTAATTGAAACTTTGCATACTGTGACTAACATCTCCTCAATCCCCTACTACCACCAGCCTCGACTCCTAGTGACCTCATTCAACTCAAATGTTTGACATTTTTAAATTCTACATATAATTATATTACACAGTGTTTGCCTTTTTGTGCCTGGCTTATTTAACAGCATAATGTACTCCAGGTTCATCCATGTTTACACAAAAGACAAAATTTTGTTTTTTAAAGCTGAATAGTATTCAATTGTGTATATATACCGCATTTTTAATCCATTCATTTGTCAATAGACATACAGGTTATTTTCAGATTGTGGCTAGTTTGTATCATCCTGCAATGAATATGAGAGTGGAGATATCACTTCATAATCCTGTTTTCAATTCCTGTGGATATGTACCCGAAAGTGGGATTGCTGGATGACATATTAGTTCTATTTTTAATTTTTTAAAGAATCTGCATACTGTTTCCATAGTGGCTGTACTAATTCACATTCCCACCAACAGGGTTCAATGGTTCCCTTTTCTCTACGTATTCCTCAACACTACCTCTGGTATTTTTGATAACAGGCATTCTAACAGGTGTGAGGTGGTATCTCACTGTCATTTTAATTTGCATTTCTCTGATAATTAGTAATGTTGAACTTTTTTTTCATATAATTGGCCATTTGTGTGTCTTCTTTTAAGAAATGTCTATTTCAGTCCTTGGCCCTTTTTTTTAATTGGGTTACCCATTTTCTTGCCATTGAGTTGCTTTTTTATAATGGCCACGTATCAGACGTATGGTTTACAAATATGTTATCCTTTTGGGAGGCTAAAAAATTATTTCTATTTGTCTTTCTATCCTTGAGTCTTTATAGAGAAATATTTTATTTTGAGGACATCAAACAGTAATAATAGTTATTCCTTAGTAGTGAAAATTAGTGATAGATTCTACTTTTATATTTTTGCTCTGAGTAATTTTATAAAAGCAATAAAATTATTTTTTAATTTCAAATTGTATTTTCCACACAGGGGATATGTGTGCATGCAGGTTTATCACAAGGGTATATTGCACTCACGTAGTAAGCATAGTACCCAACAAGTAACTTTTAAACCCATTCCCCCATCACTACCCCACTCCAGGAGTCCACACTGTCTATATTCTCATGTTTATGTTCATGTATGCTCAATGTTTAGCTCCTGCTTTTAAGTGATGTCATGCAGTATTTGGTTTTCTCTTTCTGAATGAATTCATTTAAAATTATGGCCTCCAGCTGCCAGGGACATGATTTCATTCTTTTTATGGCTGCATAATATTTCATGGTGTATATGTACTACACTTTATTGATCCAATACACTATTGATGGGCACCTAAGTTGATTCTGTGTCTTTTCTATTGTGAATAGCACAACAACAAACATATGAGTTCAAGTGTATTTTAGGTATAAAGATATATTTTCCTTTAGGTATATACTCATGGGATTGCTGGGTCAAATGGTAGCTCTGTTTCAAGTTGTTTGAGACATCTCCAAACTACTTTCCATAGTGGCTGAAATAATTTACATTCCCATAGTCTCCTTTTCTCCACAGCCTTGTAAGCATCTGTTGTTTTTCAACTATTAGATAATAGCTATTCTTACTGGTGTGAAATGGTATCTCATTACGGTTTTCATTTGCATTTTTCTAATGATAAGTGATGATGACTGGTTTTTTTCATGTGTTTGTTGTCCACTTGAATGTCTTCTTTTGAGAAGTATCTCCTCATGAATGTTGTCCATTTTTAATGGGGTGATTTGTTTTTTCTTGTTGATTTAAGTTGCTTATAGATTCAAGATAGTAGACTAGATACCTACGTATTTGTCAGATACATAGTTTGTGAATAATTTCTCCCATTCCGTAGGTTGTCTGTTTGTTCTGTGAATGGTTTCTTTTGCTCTGAAGAAACTCTTTAGTTTAATGAGGTTCCACTTGTCAATTTTTGTTTTTGTTGCAACTGCTTTTGGGTACTTAACCAAAAATTCTTTGCCAAGGGCGATGTTGAGAAGGGTATTTCCTAGGTTTACTTCTAGGGTTTTTACAGTTTGAGGTCTTACATTTAAATCTTTCATCCTTCTTGAGTTAATTTTTGTATATATTGAAAGGAAAAGTTAAGAGTCTAGCTTCATTCTTCAGAATATGGCTAGCCAGTTATCCTGGCACCATATCTGAAATGGGGAGTGATTTCCACATTGCTTGCTTTTGTTGTCCTTGTTGAAGATAAGATGACTGTAGATGTGCAGCTTTACTTCTGAGTTTTCTATCCTGTTCCATTGGTCTATGTGTCTATTTGTTGTCTACTTGTTGATTTAGGTTGCTTATAGATTCTAGATATCAGACTAGATATCTATGTACTTGTCAGATACATAGTTTGTGAATATTTTCTCCCATTCTGTATGTTGGGAAAACTTCTGACTTTTCTATTCCATTCCATTGGTCTATGTGTCTGTTTTTATACTAGTATCATGCTGTTTTAGTTACTGTAGCCTTATAGTATACTTCGAGGTTTGATAGTGTGAAGCCTCCAACTTTGCTTTTTTTGCTTGGGATTGTTTGGCTATTTGGGCTTTTTTTTTTTTTTTTGGTTTCATATAAATTTTAGAATAGCTTTTTTTTTTTTTTTTTTTTTCCCTAATTCTGTGAAGAATGACATTGGCAGTTTAAGTATAGCATTGAAAATGTACAATCCTTTGGGCAATATTGTCATTTTAACAACATTCATTCTTCCAACCCATGAACATGGAATGTTTTTCCATTTACTTTGTCATCTCTGATTTCTTTCAACATTGTTTTGTAGCTCTCCTCTCAGAGAGCATTCACCTCCTTGCTTAGCTGTTATCCTAGGTAATTCATTTGTGTGTGGCTATTGTAAATGGGATTGCATTCCTGATTTGAATCTCATTCTGGATGCTATTGGTGTATAGAAATGCTACTGATTTTTGTACACTGATTTTGTATCCTGAATCCTTGCTAAAATCATTTATCAGTTCTAGCAACCTTTTGGTGGTGTCTTCAGACTATTCTAAGTATAGAATCATACCGCCAGTGAATAGAGATAAACTTCTTTTCCTTTGTGGATGCCATTTATTTATTTATTTATTTATTTATTTATTTATTTATTTAATTTTTTGAGACGGAGTCTTCTGTGCCACCCAGTCTGGAGAGCCATGGTGCGATCTCGGCTCACTGCAACCTCTGCCTCCCAGGCTCAAGCGAATCTCCTGCCTCAGCTTCCCAAGCAACTGGGATTACAGGCACCTGCTACCACACACAGCTAATTTTTATATTGTTAGTAGAGATGAGGTTTCACCATGTTGGCCAGGCTGGTCTCAAACTCCTGACCTTGTGATCCACCCACCTTGGCCTCCCAAAGTGCTGGGACTACAGGTGTGAGCCACCAGGCCCAGCCTATTTATTTCTTTTTCCTGATTACTCTTACTAGGACTTCCAGTACTATGTTGAGTAGGAGTCGTGAGAATGGGCATCTTGCCTTATTCCAGTTCTCAATGGGAATAGCTCCAGCTATTGCCCATTCAGTACGATGTGGCTTTGAGTTTCTCATAGATGGCTCCTATTGTTTTGAGGTATGTTACTTCTTTACCCAGTCCGTTGAGAGTTTTTATCATGAAGGGATTTTGGATTTTATTGAAAGGCTTTTCTGCATTTGAGATACTCATATGGTTTTTGCTTCTAATTCTGTTTATGTGGCGAATCACACTTACTGATTTTTGTATGTTGAACCAACCTCATCCCAGGAACAAAGCCTACTTGATCATGGTGCATTAACTTTCTGATGTGCTGTTGGATTCAGTGTGCAAGTAGTTTGTTGATTTTTGCATCTATGTTTATCAGGCATATTGGTCTGAAGTTCTTTCTTTGTCATGTTTCTGCCTGATTTTGGTATTAGGCTAATGCTGGCTTTATAGAATTAATTAGGGAGAAGTCTTTCCACCTCAATTTCTTTTTTGGAAATAGTTTCAGTAAAATTGGTGCCAGTTCTTCTTGTACAGTTGGTAAATTTTGACTGTGAATCCATTCAGGGCTTTTTGTGGTTGGTATTTTTGTTTTTTGTTTTTGCTGATTCAATTTCAGAGCATAATATTGTTCTATTAAATATTTCAACCTCTTTCTGATTCAATCTTGGGTGGTTATATGTTTCTAGAAATGTATCCATTTCCTCTAGATTTTTAAATTTGTGTACATAGTGTTGTTCACAATATTCTCTGGTGATATTTTGCTTTTCGGGGATCACTTGTAGTATCATCGTTACTTCTGATTATACTTATTTGGATCTTCTATCTTTTTTTTCTTTGTTAATCTAGGTAGCAGTCTAGTAGTCTTGTTTATATTTTTGAAGAAACAAATCTTGGTTTCATTAATCTTGTATATGGATTTCTACATTTCAATTTCATTATGTTTTTCTCTAATTTTAGTTTTTTTTCTTTTCTTCTGCTAGCTTTGGCTTGTTCCTTTTTTGCTAGTTCCTTCTGGTGCTTAGATTGTTAAATTGAGATATTTCTAACTTCTTGATGAAGGCATTTAGAGCTATATGCTTTCCTTTTAAACCTGCTTTAGCTGCGTCACAGAGACTCTGGCAAGTTTTGTTCCTGTTTTCATTAATTTCAAAGACTTTTTTGATTTTTGCCTTAATTTCAGTGTTTACCTAGGAGTTATTCAGGAGCAAGTTGTTTAATTTCCATGTATTTATGAAGTTGTAAGAGATTGTTTTGATATTGATTTCTTTGTTTTAGCACCGTGGGCCAAGAGTGTGTGTGTATTTCAATTTTCTTTGAATTTATTGAGACTTGCTTTATGATGAAATACGTAGTTGATCTTAGAATATGTTCTGTGTGCAGATGAGAATAATATAAACATATATTCTGTGGTTGTTAGGTGGCGTGTTCTGCATATGTCTTAGGTCTAATTGGTCAATTGTGGAATTTAAGTTCAGAATCTCTTTGTTGGATTTCTGCCTCTAAGATCTGTCTAACACTGTTAGTGGAGTGTTCAAGTCTCCACTTTTGGTTGTCTAAGTTGTCTTACAGGCCAAGAAGAACTGGTTATATGAATCTGAGTGCTCCCATGTTGGGTGCATGTATATTTAGCATAGTTAATACTTACTGTTGGATTATACCATTTATAAATATGCAGTGCTTTTCATTGTCCTTAATTTTTATTGGCTTAAAATCTGTTTTATATAAGAATAGCAACTCCTGCTCTTTTTTGTGTTCATTTGCATGGTAGATTTTTCTCCATTCTCTTACTTAGCAGCTGTGGATATTGTTACATGTGAGATGGGTCTGTTGAAGACAACAGATCGTTGAGTCTTGTCTTTTAATCCAGCTTACCACTCCGTGTCTTTTAAGTGGGTAGTTTAGCTTGTTTACATTCAAGGATAGTATTAATATATGTAATTTTGATTCTGTCATATTGTTAGCTGGTTGTTATGTAGACTTGATGGCACAGTTCCTTTACAGTGCCTGTGGACTCTGAACTTAAGTGTGTTTATGTTGTAGCAGGTGTCATTCTTTCTATTGCATGTTTAGCAATATTTCAATGGGACAGATACTATTTGGTATCTCCATTACTGCCCATTAAAAAGCAAAGCACAGAAAGATTAGGAAACTTTGTAAGAGTACACAGTTAGCAAATAGTAGAGAGAAGATAAAATCTCAGTCCATCCACTATAAAATTGTATAGACTCACAATTTGTAGAAATATTCAGAATAATTTTTCCTCTTCAAGTATTTGTATTTATCTGCTCCCTTTGCCTTGTATATTGGTAAATTTACAACATCTCAACCCTACAAAGATTATTTTATATGCAGACTTTCACTGATAACAAATGTGCCTCTTAAACTCATGTACCTTTAAACTACCTTAAACAATTACATAAGCATGTATTTACTCAGTCACTTTAGAGGATTTATCTGAAAATTTTCCTAATGAAGACTTGGTTCTACTTTCTGAATTGCTGCAAAACTCTCTTTAGTTTTATACCGACACCCAAATCCTACAGATACTGAGAATTTTTGAAATATTTTGAAATGATTATTAATCACTGTGGGATGACTTAAAACTAGTGTGAAAAGAAAATGTGTGTCTCATCAGATCCTTTAACAGTTACCACTCAGATAAAGCAAATAGTGTGTTTCATAAATTGGATTAATTGAAAGTCATACATTTATAACAATATTTAAGATACAGCATAAATTATCAAAGTTGAAGATGGTCATATTTTATGTGAGTTCGCCTTCATGTACATATGATAATAATATTCTTCTATAGTAAACTTAGAACAAAATATACTCAGATTGCATAAGAACAGTTTGATGATCGTTTCTACTGAATTTTACTTGGGGCCATGCCCAATGCTTGGGCTCTACACAGGCTGAAATTTTTGTGTGTAAAATTATGTCAATTTATTTTCATTTTGGAAAAAAAAAAAACATTACCCTCAGTTTCTTAAAATGACAAAATCTCAACAGATTAAACCATTCAACCATTCAATATCTATTGCTAGAATATTTTGGAGCACAACAAAGATATAGTTCAGTAATCCAAATTACCACAAGGCTAATTATCATTTTATCTTCGTTATGTGAGCTGACTATAGCACTTCTTAATTCCATCATTCCTTTTGGTATTCTGGCAAAACCACTAGCCTGCAGGTGCTTTGACTGTGACTCCTGGAATTCTGCCTGAGCTCCATCTTTGCAAGCTGATGTTGCAGCCAGAAAACAGATTAGATTATGCTGATGCTGAGCTGTGGAAAAACTGCTCAGTCCAGCATCTTATAACAATTCAAAATATCCATCAACAATAGCCCGGCAGCATCATAATTGAGGGTCAGTTTGAAGCAAGTTTAATTCCATCACATTATGAGGTGTTGGCCATGTAAAGAAATTACTCAAGTGAGAAAAAGGGTGGAAAAATGATTTAAAGATATACAAACTGTCAAAAATATAAGGAAGAAGAATAAAAGGGGTCAAAATGTATACAAAGATTGTTTTTCTTTCTTTAGCTAGTATATCTTAGCTGAAAGCTTCATGAGGTTAAAACCTTCTGAAGAATTGTTACCATGTTTCCCTGTCATTAACTGTCAAAGGGAAGATTGTGGAAATATGAAAAATATGAATCTCCAATAAATTTCTATGGCAACATATGGCAATATTCTATGCATGAAGAGAAGTCACTGTATTCTGATTTCTTGACAGGCTTACTCTGTGGTTCATGGATCATCTGTCAGAGGGTGTGGAGACAGAACACAGGATATGCACTGAATCACTCAAAGAATGAATATATCAGTCAGCATCTGTTAATTATATGCTTGCATTTCCTACTGGCTTCTCATTACTTTGAAGGGAAACTAGCTCTTAGAAATAACTCTTTGGATATTGCCTGTGGTCCAGAGACAGATAACGGGTACATCTAGAAGAGGCAGAGCAGCTGAAAGTGAAGATGGACTAATCACATCTTGAGTTGGTTACTTTTGGTGGAAATAGTTGTTGCACTAAATATATGAAAGTGGGAAAGATTGAAATTCCAAATAATTTATCATTTATTTATGTGTGGTGGCTTTTCTCTTGGAAATATGTGTCAGATATTGTGTTATGTAGAATTATAAGATTCACCGTCTCCTGGTGTACACATCCTCTGTACTCTTCCCTTGAGTGTGAGTAGAACTTATAAATAAAATAGGATAGTGTTTCCATAATCGGTTACTAATTGGAAGACTTCCAGTTAATTAAAAGATTATCCTAGGCAGACCTAGTTTAATCAGGTGAGTCCTTTAAAAGAAAATGAAATATCACCTCCTGCTGGCCTTAAAGCCACAGTCTCCATGAATTCTACAGCTGCAAGGAAGTGAATTCTGCCAACAACCATGTGAATGTCCAAGAGGATTCCCAGCCCCTGGTGTACTTGTGTAGAGCAGTAATTTAAGTCTATACTTGCAAGCTAGGAGCTCGGAGCTTCATGGGTCTCTCTGAGTTTACTTTTCCTGTCTTGACAAGGATTCTTCTTTAATGTGCTTCAAACTGTGATATAGGATGGCAGATACTTATCCTCAATTCTACATCCTTATTTCCTGTGTGCTTTCTAATCAAAGCCAAATACCGCATATTATATTTTCCTAGATTTTCATTAACATGTGATGGCGTAAATATGTTAACACAAAAAAATTATAAATTCAGATATACAAGAATTTTAAATTTATCCAATAATTTGGCAATTTTTTCACCTTGTTTTCCTTATAGTTCATAATAAAGGGTAAATAGATTATTAAGTATTTCTCATTGAAGATGACTTGCTGTCTGAAGCTCACAGTCTATACCAAAGCTAGTTCAGTGGTACTATGGATTCATAATGTCTATCACCACTTCCTACATTCTCTCAGTGCTATATTCACAAGTGCCCCAAATGACTACCATAGTACATGACTTTACTACTTGAAAGACAAAACTAATTATTCCGGATGTGTAGTCTGCTAAATAATGATAGCTGTTTTCAAATATTTTAAATAAAATCACGAGGAAAAAGAATTAGGATGTTATTATGTGATTCCAAGAAACAGAATTAAGATAATGTGTGAAGTTAGACAGAAATGTCAACAAAGCTATCTAATATGGTAGTTAATTAGGCAGAATTCCCCAACAATGAAGGTATTCAAAGCACAGATAGATAAGCCTTTCTCAAAAAGGATCTGGAGAGCTAATCAGCAGTTAACCTTGAACCTAAACACCTTTATTTCTCCCAGCACCTCACGTAGTATCTCACGTATCGTAATTATCAAACAAACATTTGTTGACTGAATGAATATAAATAGGAAAATTTAATGTGTGTAAAATGTCAGTTTCCATTTATATTTTCAGCATAATAAGTACATGATATACATTTTTACCATGGGATTCCACAATTCTGTACTGAGAAATAGCACATATATGAAATTCATAATATATTTATCAGACAGATCAAATAGACATCTCTCATGAAATGGAGACATGCAGGTCATTCTTTATTTCTTGATTGTTATACACTCTCTAGGGTGTATCTAGGCAGTCATTTAATGAAAGGAATGGAGAGTGTCTGATTTTGTTTGAAACTCCTTCTTTTAGAGCCTCAGCAAAAGACTGATACATAATTAACTAATGCTGGATGAGCTTTCCCTCATATTTCCATATGACTCTCTAATTTCCCTCTATCAAACCTGTAATATGGTACAGAGTGGAGGAAATAGTAAAGAAGCAGGCCTACTCCTAATGGAGGAGAAAAAGCTTTCAGAAATTTTTCAAGATGCTTTTTATGAAGTGCCATAAAATTCATAATGCCTCCTTTAACATCAGAGGGTTACGAGTTATGAATTACCTCCACCATGGAGAAAGCATAAGGTATACTTGTGTAGAGCAATAATTTAAGTCTATACTTGCTCATGCTGTTTAGAATCATTTGCTCCAATATCTCCAGTTTCTCTATACTTGCCACAGTTTCAGACACCCACATTGCTGCAGGTTTCATCCTGCAGACTCACTTCCCTTGCTTTGCTCCTTCAGCTCAGTGAATTTTCTGAGACTAAGGTATCTACGTATAGAGCTGTCATGTGTACCTAGCTATCCCTGCAAAGAACTTCTGAAGGGCACAGGGAAACTGCTCATCTTGACACTTCTTCATTTGAGAGACTTGGACATGTCTTAGCATTTGTGCTATGAGGTTGTACCTGGTTCCTCTAAGATTGCTCTTCTTGTTGACATTCAAAAGAATCGTTCCAGTGTGGAAAGAGGCCATCACTAAAACCTTTTTGTACTGATCTGAAAACATGCAGCTGAAAACACCAATTACATGATTTCAACATGTTTTAAACTAAGGGTTATGCAATATGCAATCCATGGTTTTCTTTTTAACAAATATAGAATAATTTATGTACTGTGTTAAAACATACAAAACCATTAAAACATTTTAAAAAAGTTAAGCTTCTTCTGTGTGATGTTAATGACAAGTGTGGTCACATCAGAAGTATCGCCATTTCATGACTACAGAATACAAATAGAAAAAATAAACAAAAATAATTCTTTGTACCTTGATCAACCATCAGAAGAGATGGTATATAAAGTGTAACCAAAGAGAACAATTATAAGAATGAAGAGTTCTGAATTTCATGTGCCATCTGCCTATTCTGAGAGCAAAAATCTTAGACTCAAACATATATGCAGTCAGTATATTAATTAATATCCAACTATAGGTGAACAGGACAAATATTGAGTCATCCAGGGACTTAAAAAAACCATATTTCTAGGCCTTGTCCAGGTGTCATTAAAATATACTCTCTGGGAGTGTTGTCAAAAAATAGGTATTTTTGAAAAGAAATTCCTTGATTTTATTATTGTCCAGGTTCAGAAACCAAACCAGGTGGATATTGGAGTTTGTTGTTCAGATTCTCCCTTCCTCAAGAGCCAACTGTTTCACACTGGTCTCTCCCTGGGTGCAGCCCACATCTAATTACTAGATGATGTGATAGAACAAAGACCTCATGCATGCCTCTATTTGGAGTAACTCTGAAGGAGTAACAGCTGTAAAACTCCCTGTGGCATTGGATATTTCTTTCATTCCCTCACAAGCATTGTTCCCAGGAGCATTCCCCAGTAAAGTTCCCTCAATTAACTCTCCATATTATTAATAAAATCAACTTTATCAGGGGACTTAACCTAAAATAGCTGGGTATTAAGTGGTCTTTGAATGCAGACTCTAAAATAGGCAGTAGATTATGGTGGAACAATGTGAGAAAGGTGTAGGGATAGGAGGAAGAACCAGAAGTCCCACAACATTACAAGTTAGAGAGTGAGCAAGGTAGGCATTCAAGTAGAAAGTGGCACAAAGGGGTAAACCAAAGTCTCAGCAGAGTAAGGAGGACATCAGAGAAGAGAGTGACCTGTATAGAGTATCTGAAGTGGAGTGAAGAGGAATTCTACCTGACAGAAGAGGTCAGCCTTTCATGGACTATTAGAATTGAGGAAGGGTAAGAAAAAAGTCCCTCCAGGAATATAATGTCCTGTGCAAGCTCAACATTGGGTTTTGAAACCCAAACAGAGCAAGAAGGACATCTGTATAAGGAATGGTGAAACAGTAGCTCAGGGTGAAGAATCTGTCAATGTGAGTTTGGTAGGATGTCTGTGTGAGTACTGTAGGCCATTGTTGAACAGAGGCAAAGTATTGGTTATGGAGATAGATAGATAGATAGATAGATAGATAGATAGATAGATAGATAGATAGATAGATAGATAGATAGGATATATATATAGGATACATATATATAGAGAGATAAAATGTATGTAAATGCCACTGTGTATATACATTTTATATATACATACTACAGCTCTGTGCCATGAGAGTACCTGATAGCAGTGATACCCCAATGGCAATATATATACCTAACACCCATATTTTGGCTTCTAAATTTTATTATCAACTTAAAGGAACCAGAACTACTTAGAGAAATGACTAGAAATGACTAGTTCCTGGGCTGGGTCAGAGGAAGTACAAGGTGAGGCTGGAATATCTTTTTGAGACAAAGTAAGAATATGCTCAAGAATGGTGGGACACACTGAAAGAACATAGAAAGCAGCTTGAACAGACTCCACTGGCAAAATTTGAATCAATTTCATCATCCACATGAATTGTTAATGGGAGCAAATTCCAGGTGCCTCTGAGGAACAGTGATGAGGAGAAACCCTCACTGGGCAGTGCTAACAATATTAATGAACTTGGACTAATGAGCAACGGTAATGAATGGCTTGTCTGGATGGCCAGAGTCCTGGGAAGAAAAGATTGGTATATTATAGAAAAGGGTTTCTGGAAAAGAAAATGTTAGTGCAGACATGGAAGAGCACATAAGGATGAAGGTTACTGCATCATATGTTAATACCCATTAGAGAGCAACCACAACAGAAGAGTGACTCAACCAGCTTGTGTCAATTAGGCTGTGCCATTGCCCACCCCAGTGATTGCAAAATGAGCTCATGAATATAGTATCCCTGGTGGCAGAAATGGAGGCTATGCATGAGCCCAACAGCAAATACTGCTGATCATTACTGACTCAGCTACTAATGATACTAAATCTCAAACCTTCCTGCAATAGAAACTAATACTGAGTCCCAGATAAAACACCATTCTTTGAAGAGTCCAACTAGACAATTGGTGGCAAGTTGACTACATTGGACAATCTCTGTCTTAGGAAGGGCATCTATTAATATTGTTGAAGTGGAGATATGAATGGATTTTGTTTGCCTCAAACAAAAATACTATCCAAATTCTTACTGAATTTTTGATCCATCCACATGATATCTATAACATCATCTTATCTAAATGAAAGGGTCTCCAGGAAGCATCTAATTTAGATGGATTGAGAAGAAAGAATAAAACTATTTTTCAAACTCCTGGCATACCTCCAGTATTATTCTTTAGAATCCTGTAGAACAAAATGCAAATAATAGCCCTGAAAAGGGAAGGAGAGAGAGGAGCAAAAGAGTAAGACATTGAAGGAACAGAAGCAGCAGCTTTTTATGTCGGGCACCTAGCATGTGCCCTAGGATGGAGGCTTTATGCATTTGATCACATTTAATTCTCAACAAGCACACAAAGAATTTATTACCCCAATTTCATAGTGGAAGAAGATAAAAACTAGAGGACTTTAGAAACATACACAACCACTATTGTGCCTACCACTTGAACCAAAAATGTATTTCATCCATCCTAGAATCTCCTCTTCTATTTATAAGAATAAGGGTTAAAGGAGACAGGACTGAGAAGAGTGGCAAAGCATGTTAGGCTCTACTCAATCAATTATAAGTGGCTTAAGCATCAGAGTCTAACGGCTAATAAGGGCTAAAAATTATCAAACAGTTACTCTGTGCCAAGCACTCTCTTAAGTTACCTACATGGATTCTCTCATTTAATTTTTAGGAACACTGTCTGAGGAGAGATATTATTTACCTCATTTTATCAGTGAGGATACTGACGCTCAAAGGAGTTAAATAACTCATGGATCATACAAATAGTGTAGTCCAGTGGTTCTCAAACTTTAGTATGGAGAACATATGGATAATTTGTTGAAATACAGAGTACCAGGTCTTATCTCCAGAATTTCTGATTGAGAAGGTTTGGAATAGAGCCTGAGAACATGCACTGCTAACAAGTTCTCCTGTGATGCTGATGCTGCCATTCCAGGGGCCACATGGGAGAATCACTGGTAGAATCAAGGACAATTTTCAGAGTGAAACTTAGGCATCCCAGCTTCAGAACCAACGTTTGACATTTTTAACAGAACTAATCTGGATAGGAATGAGAAACATTGTTAGTATCAACCTGACTTGCTTCACGACAGTATGCAGGAGGCATTCTGTGTTTCAATTTCCTTAGCCAAACCTTCTGCCAACCTATGGGAAATTAATTTTTTCCTAATATTAATACAAATTATATTCAGTGGTATATCCAAGTAAGCCTAAATAACAACTTATTTGCAAAGCCATCCAGAGGTTTACATTCTCAGGTGGTTCACACTAAAGACCCTTGAAAGCAAAGAAGTGACAGGAAGTTGGTGGTGTCAGGCTAAAGAAGAGAAGTACCAGAAAGTGGGAGATGTGAGGAAAGGGAAAGTTAGTAACCATTTCACTTACTGCAATTTCTCCTAAATTTGACCTTAAAATGGGACACTGTTGTTTTTCCTCATCCTTTGGGGATTAGAAGACAGATGAATAGATCCCCTGCCCTAAGAGGGGCTTGAAGTTACTTGAATCCTATTGCCTAGCTCTGTATAAGGTCTATATGAGGACAGATAAAATGTATAAACTCAAGTGGAATACAGGGTTTTGAGGAAGACATGATTTAAAGTTGTGTAACAATTAGAAAACAGCACCAAACAGAATATGATCAACTACATGTAGCATTGTTAATGTCAGTCCAGTAGAAGCCACAAAGAATCAAATAGAGGAACTTCAAGGTAGAAGCATCAACACTTAGCCCTGGGCCTCCCAAATACCAAAATAATAGAATTCAACAAGGAAATAACTGAAGTAACCTTCAGGCAAACACCACGAAGTAGAAGCAGTTTAATTCTCTAATTCTCTCTAGCACCTTGGACAGAGTATGTTCTACTGTCCTGGCAGTTTTATTCTTATTAACAATTATTAGCCTAGAAGTAGACATAAACAACTGTATTTTTTTAAGAAGGAGAAGTACTATATTTTTTTAACATAATTCTTCTGAGAAGCTAAAAATGCTTTTAATGTTGTCTTACTAATCTCTTTATCCACTAGAGAGTGAAACAAGTGTAATTAAATAGAAATTACCTCTACTGCTTTTAAAGTAAGATAACTTTTGACCTATCTTCCAAAATACTCATGTTGTTCTATATTATCTTTTTTTTCCCCAAAGAATTTTCTTCCCTTTAAAGTAAGAAGACATTTTTCAAACCAATACCATTTAGGGATTAACTAGTATATGTTCAGGGAAAAGAAACGAATAAAACCCAACTTGGAAATAAGGAAAAAAGATTTTTTAGTTTTTAAAAAAATGTTATACTAGAACATTTTCTAATAAGACTTCCTGAGAGTCATCTCATTCTCTCATGGAATATAATTCTGATTTACTAGTTACAGTTGATTAGGATTCACATGTGTTATAACTGTAAAGTTAGAGGTTGAGTTGTAGAAAATTGACCAGGTGTCATTTTTTTCTGTTTGATAGAGAAGATAACCCCTAAAGGTTATAATTTTATTTCCCTGTAGTATTTTAATGTGTTTCATATCATACTAGGAAATCTTATTCCAGATTTCTTTTTCCACTGACCTTGTAAATCTTAATTTCTCATGTCCTCTTTGAATCAGGTTTTCATTCTGTGGGTTCCCATATGACTGTAATTAGTTAATTAAAACTTTGACACAGGCCACCTATTTGTATGAGTACTTTTTAACAATTTGAGAGTCATACATTTGCATGTAAATGAAATGAATCCATGTTTAAGTATTTAATCTACATGTTTTCTTCATCTCATATTTAACTTGGATGAAAGGCAGTGGTTTGAATGAAACTCAAATGAACTCGGTAATGTCAGCAATCATACCTTGGAAATCAGGCAACAAGACTTACATTTTTTTGCTACCTTATCCAGGGCTCTGAAAATTACAGAGTATTAATGAATATTTTTATGTAAAGATTTAAGAAGTCTTAGATCAGCTAAATCAACTAAACTGCTCCCTTGGAACAGACCTATACTCTGTCTTACAAAGACTGGTCATATCCCTGCACATTTTCATAGTCACTACGGAAACAAGGTTAATCTATTGCAAAGTTCTGCCAAATTATTGCAAATCTGGTAGCAGGAAATATGGCAGAGTCTTTATAAAAAGATGAGAATTTATTCAAAACTAGAACTCCAAAGTCCATCTGTTTTGTTCTACTTGTACCATGGACTTGTGCACATTTGTAGCTCAATTCAATAAACATTCTGATTAGTAACAAAAAAACAAAGATGAGTAAGGCAGAGCTCACATCCTTGTAGAACATACAGTTTATTCCATTTTAAATAATTTCATATGTATGTACGTAGTGTCTTTTCAGTATCCACCCTTGAGACAAGCAGTAAATGATTTTTGCCTTTCACTTAGAATATTTTTCAGAAAAATCAGAAAGAGAGACAAAAATAGATATATAAAGTCAGCTGTTAATAAGTGCTAAGAAGAAAACTTAAGGGGAGTAAGAAGAGTAAAAATTATGAAGACTCTTATTTTATACGGTCCTGGTTTGTGTGTATGTGCTGGATTGGGGTTTCTACGAAAAATTTTACATTTGGGTCAGGAGTAGAATGAAGCGAGAAGGGAGTATTATTGATATGGAAAGGGGGCAGGAAAGTGCTGAGAAGAGAAGGGCGGGTCCCTAGCTAAGGTTCCAGCCCTGGGCCTGTGCCCATGGAACTAGGTGAGGATAGGCACTCCTGCCTTTGTGCCCAAATGCTTCATTTCCAAAGACCACCCTGGCCCGTGATGCCCCCATCCTATGCCTATAAAATCCCCTGGGATTCTAGGAGGCAGGCACACAAGTGGCTGGATGTCAAGAGGAACACATTGGCAGAAGAAGACACAAGCAGCTGGATGGCAACAGAATGTTGAGGGGAGCAGGCAGCAGAAGGGCACACCGACAGATGCTGGCCATCCACCAGTGGAAGGCCGTAGAGGCTGGCCAGGGTAGTTCGACAGCCCGGCCACCAAGCAGCCTGACTCCAGGGGAAAACCATCTCCCTTCTGGCTCCCCAATCTGCTGAGAGCTACTTCTACTCAATAAAACCTTACACTCATTTTCCAAGCCCACATGTGATCCGATTATTCTGGTATAACAAGCAAGAACTCTGGGATACAGAAAGCTCTCTGTCCTTGCAATAAGGCAGGGATCTAACTGAGCTGACTAACACAAGTCACTTACAGACAGCTAAACTAAAAGAGCACCAAGTAACACACGCTCACTGTGGCTTCAGAAGCTATGAACATTCACCCCTAGACACTGCCATGGGTTTGGAGCCCCCCAGCCTGCCTGCCTGTCTGTATGCTCCCCTAGAGGTTTGAGCAGTGGGGCACTGAAGCAGCGAGCCATACACCCATAGCACGCCCTGCAAGGGGAACAAGAGAAGTTTGCCCATTTCGTTATTCTTAATTTACAATGGGCCACAACCAACAATAATATGAATATTCATTTCTGTCTTACAAGAGTGCTTCAAGAAAATTTCTAAAATATGTAAATAGCTATAAATTGAAAAATGAATGATAATCTAAAAGAATTTTTATTATAGCATCATCTAAAATTTATTAAAAATTAAAATGAATTTTTGTCTTTTTTAACTGTGTAAACACAGTTCACTATATAGTGAAGGATAATAATTTCTGTTTTCTGAGAATCTCTTTGATTCCTAAAATCAAAGTCAAAATAATTACATTCTATTATTATTGCTCAATTCCTCGAAACCAAATCAAAACTTAGCTTGCTTATGTTTAGAATACTAGTCCTTAACCTTGGCTGCACATTGGAATTACTTGGGGGAACTTTTTATATATATATGTTTGCCTAGCTCCCCAAAACCAGATTCTTATGTACTTGGCCTGGGGTGTATTGTGAACATCACTATTTCAACAGCCCCCTAGATGACCTCAATGTGCTGCCAAAGTGGACCACACCTATTTAGACCATGACTTTACCAGTCAGTTTCCTGCTTGCATCTCCCCACGACATCCTCCCCTAAAGTTTCTAGTTGTCTCCTTTCATTTTTTGACAGAAGGCCCATGCCTTGTTCATCACATTAACAATATTTTACAACTCTTACTAACTCTTCCTGTGGGAGATTTTAATTAATTATTTATATCTGAAGACTGTTTTTGCTGTAGAGCTCACAGATTTTCTGTTTAATTTAAATGAATCATTCTCTACACATAGTTGTATTAGTCCATTCTCACACTGCTATAAAGAACTACCTGAGACTGGAAAGTTTATAAAGAAAAAGAAGTTTAATTGACTCAAAGTTCCATAGGTTGTACAGGGGGCATGGCTGGGGAGGCCTCGGGAAACTTACAATCATGGCAGAAGGTGAAGAGGAAGCAAGCACATCTTCATATGGCAGCAGGAGAGAGAGAGAAAAGGGGAAAGTGCTTTTAAACAACCAGATCTCATGAGAACTCACTCACTATACTGAGAACAGCAAGGGGAAAAAAATCGCCCCCATGATTTAATCACCTCCCATCAGGTCCCTCCTCCAACACGTGGGGATTAGAATTTCACATGAGATTTGGGTGGAGGCACAGAGCCAAACTATATCACTCTTCGTTGCCATCATCCTTGAATTTCTTTTATTGAACTCTTGGTTTAGTCCCACAATTTTATGTAAGCTATGTCTAACTCTTTTGGTCCTTGTCCTTGTTTTCCTGGAATATACCTTAAATGACTTCCTTAGGAATAATGTATGAACATCCTTTCTGAGTCCTTATAGATCTGAAAATGTTTTAATTATGCTTTTATACTAGATTAATAATTTAGCTGTGTCTAGAATTATACGCTCAAACCTGATTTCCCTTGAAGATATTTGAAGATTTTTAAAAATTTTATTCTAACTCCTAAGGCTGTTGGTGAGCAGTATGATATGTCCCTCTACTCCTGCTAGATTGATTCTATTATTCCCAAAACATTTTACCATTTTCTTTGTCCCTTCTTTTAATTATATGATCTATATCCATTTAATTATCTTTACCATTGCTAAACCTTCTATTCAATAATAATAATTTCAAATATCCACATTATATTTATTTTCTTAATGTTTTTTCTCTCAACATCTTCTTACAATGTTATGGATACAAGGTGAACTTGAGTTTCTCTGAAAATTTTTATGTTTTCTCTTTTCCTTCTTCTGTCCTCTGAATTTTCACTTTTTCTTCCAGGATCAGTCGTGTCTTTTTTTGTCTTTTTCATATTGCTGATTTATTTATTTATTTATTTATTTATTTAGTATATGGTCATCAGGTTTTAGCCTTTTATAGTTAAAAATAAGGGGGACAGAAAGATTAACTTAGTGTTCTCAGTATATAGCTATAGCTTGATGACTTGTAGGATTTGCTATATGTGACAGGAGGAGGAGATTTTCACTAAGTTGGAACTTCCCAAAGCTCAGAATAAGGAGGACATCATTTTGGACACAAATTCTTATCCAAGTAGCCCTATTCTTCTTTGATCAGTTAACTTGATCTCCTTAGAGAAGAGCCTTTCTTTTTAATGGGAGGGCACATATCAATATGCTGACAAGCTAGTGCGGAAGGCGGAGGCAAGAGATAGATGAGAATGCTAGCGCATATGCTTCATGATAGACTTTCAATCAATCACCCTCTTTTTAACCTCTTCTTCCACCACCATCTGAACCCAAATCTGGAGCTTCTGTGAATGCCACAAGGAGAGATCATCTGTCTCCCTTCACTGGGGTGTCCCTCTGGGTATTCTGGGCTACAACTTCGTTCTCTATGCTTGATTTATAAAAATGCTCCCATTGACTTCTGTCTTCTAGAAATTTGTTGAAATCCATCATCCACTAATAACCTCCCTACATCATATTATCTTTACTGGTATAAATTTATTCCTTTTCAATATTTTTTTTCTACTATTATACAAATTGCTTCTTAGATGAAGGGAGAACACTAAGCATGCTTATTCTTCCATCTGAAGTCAGAAAAATTGAAGTTTCATTCTTCTGTTACCTCTTATAATTTAAGTTTGACCTAAAGTCTTCCCCAAATTGTTTCAATGATAAGTAGCAGATCCATCTACAACTGACAGATGAATTACATCAAGAGTTTCACCCCATATTGACTGTACTCGATTAATAACATCAAATCCAGAAGAGAGTTGCTTATGTTGGATAGGCGGAGGTCAGCCTATGAGCCAATGTTTGTAGAAAGGGCTGGAGAAGCTGGAGAATCATGATTCTCTCTCTCTCTGCTTTTTTTTTTTTTTTTTTTTTTTTTTGAGATGGAATCTAGTTCTGTCGCCCAGGCTGGAGTGCAGTGGCATGATCTCAGCTCACTGGAACCCCCACCTCCCAGGTTCAAGTGATTCTCCTGCCTCAGCCTCCAGAGTAGCTGGGATTACAGGTGCCCACCAACGTGCCCAACTAATTTTGGTATTGTTAGTAGAGACAGGGTTTCACTGTGTTGGCCAGGCTGGTCTCGAACTCCTGACCTCATGATCTGCCCACCTCGGGCTCCCAAAGTGCTGGGATTACAGGCGTGAGCCACCACGCTGGGCCGATTCTTAAAGTTGGTAAGCCCAATTCTCCCCACAGACAGGGACCACGTGAACTCCCCCTATACTCTTAAGCTTCTTTCTCAGTTCCTAGGACCAATTCAACATGAGATGGTAAAAACTGAACAGCATCTGCTAAATTATTTATTCTCTCTAGATCTAGACAGGGTTGAGGCTCTGCTTTGCTTGACACCTTTTTGTGGACTGGACACCTGCACATGTGTTCAGCCATTCTGATGCTGCTGCCTGCCTGCCTTGAGTTGGTTGACCTGGATGTCCCACTTTTTGCTCCTCCTACTGTTGGCACAGAGCTCCCTGACTCACAGCCTCCATGTCACTGTTCACAGTGATTTGATGGCTCTGTTCTTTAAGCTTCTTGCTCATCAGCCTGAAATCCTGTCTACATCTTGTTATGGTTATTTTCTAGGACTTGTCTAGACCCATTAAGCATGCTACAAGTCAATTTATGCAAACTTTGAGATGGGATAGGATGATAAATTATCTGAAATAATCTTTAAGCCTCATTTCTAACAATCTCCACTGCCTCATCCCAATGTGAATTATCTAAACCTGCTGTAAGAGGCAGAAGAGTAGAGACTAAGTGTGTATTTGGATAAAATCACTGCTGTAATAATGATACACTTTATGACTATGCTAGAGTGTTTGTTTCTTCACCCAAGAGTGTAGAAAATAACAGTACTACCTAAAGGTTTTTTTGAGATTTACAGAGATTATTTCTGTTAAGTAATTAGAACAATCCAGGTATTTGTTTTGGTTATCCATAGTGCCCACCTCTATATCATATGTACACTTTCAATGATCCTACTTAACTTACTCAATGTTCCCATGAGATTTTGAGTGTGGCCTCAGTCTGGGCATTCAGCTGGGTGTCTTTGATTCTGAATTGTATTCCTATCTCTAAAAGAAGAACCTAAGAGCTATGCAGCTGCCTATGAATAGTATGCAATTTTAATTACTGTAAATTGAGGAATATTTATAGTACAACTTAACTTTTAAAATCGAAGTTAATTATTTTTGGAAAAACTGTTGCTTATTTTCAGCAAATGCTAACTGAATATTAACCTATGAAAATATATTATTGACATAATTTGGGGAGGAGAAACAATGGTAGGAATTTGGACAACGCCTCATTTAAAATTTGATTTTTTCCGGTATAATGAAGATAGGTGTATTTATCTAGAGTCTTACAACTACCACAGCTTGTCCTAAATAGTTAGATGAAGTTTCTAAGATTGTAGTGATAAAGGTATTTTAATAGCTTTTTTTTTCAGTTATGTTAATGCCGAGTAAGTTCTGTTTGAAAGAAAAAAAGTAAAGAACAATTTTTTTTTTTGATTTAGTATAACCATTTCTTATAACTGTGGTTTCAGCCATCTAACTGGTCACTATGTTTGCAGAGGAGGTTCGAGCTCAGGAATCAGTATTTTTAAAAGCTTCCAGGTGATTCTAATATACCAGCCTTTTGGGAAGACTCCTCTCATATACAAAACAGAGAATGTAAACACTTGCATCACATTTAAAAAGAGCAAGTATAAATTTTCACCCTAAATATAATGCAAATTGACCATGGTGGATGTCACAGCAGTATTACTTACAGTAATATTTACCAAGCTTGCCTAATTATAATAATCACCCAGGGCAATTATTGAAAATGGCCCTCTCCTGACTGAAAAAATCTTCTGATTCACCCCAGATTCAGTAGGTCTATTAAAAAAAAAAAAAAAAAAACAGAAATCTGAATGCTAACACACATCCCAGCTGATACACATGATCATATATGTTCAGCAAATATGAGCATATAGGACTTCGGTAAAGAGGTAGGCTTTAGGAGACTGTAAAGTAGTGTTAAGCTCACAGGCATGTGCCAGAGTTCCTACATACATAACAACACTAGAAGTCTTGCCTTATTTGGAGTTATAGAAAAATATGTAGTGAGATAATGGAAACATCATTAGACATACAGGTGTTTGGATAACAAGATAATAGAACCCATCCCACCAGGGTGGCAGACAGCAGTTAGCAGCATAGAAAGGAAGTTGTACTGGACAATGCAGGTAACCATGGATCTCAGCCTCTCTTTGGCCTTAGTATAAAGAATCACTTTGGTGAACCTCTCCTCATCTGCTACTGTTTTATCAATTTGTGTTCCAATGCTGGCATTAGTATGCAAGTATGAGGTCCATGACTTATATTTCACTAGGGGGGAAGGAATCACTTTCCCTTCTGGACACAAATGAGAGAAGATGTAAAAATAAGTTCTGCAGAGTCAACAAATGCCAGCCCAGTTCATGTTTTTGTAAACAAAGATTCCGGGGGAAACAGTACATCATTCTTTCATGTATTATGTGTGGCAGCTTTGGAACTGCAATGTCAGAGTTGTGTCATTGGAACATAGGTCTCTGCAATGATAAAAGCATTCCTATGTAGGCCTTTATAGAAAAAGTTTTCTGGCTGTTGTGCTAAGACCACCTTGCCACTGTGAAAGTATCCAGAATTGTGTCAACTCAGAACAAAGCAGAGTATGGGGCAGTGAGAGGCTGAGCCCTGAATACTGCAGATATCTGAAGCTATCCCTACTCCTGGGCTTTTCAGTTCAAGACCATGAATTATTTTTTTGTTTTGCTTTGTTTTGGTTTTGATTTGTATTTTACTTAATCTATTAGAGTTGGGTCTTCCTTTATTTATATCAAAAATAGTCCTGACTAGTAACAGTTACAATAATTAAAAATATACAGAGCAGAAAAAAATCTAAATTTGTGTAGTTTTTAAATACCTAACCAACACTGGTGACATTAAGAAGCTAAGTGCTTTCTGCAATGGATATCAAGACTACTACCTAAAAGTAGCAAATGTTTTCAGAAACAATTGAAGACATACTGATAAGAGAATAATTTCTATCAATACCAAGACAGAGACAACATGCTAGCCATTCTGTGATGAGGTCTTCAACAACAGCCTAGAGAGTAGGGATTAATGGTATATATATTTTACATGCTAGGTAATTGTGTTTCATATTTGGTTGCTTGTATTAGCTGCTGGGTGAAAGTCATTTAGCTATAGAGTCCCTTTTTTAGTTTAATTCAGAAATGTGTTATGTTCACACAACTCTCTCTTTTGTGGCACAGAATCTGGCACAAGGTAGATGCTCAGTAAATAGAACAAATGAGCCTAAACTGCCTGACTCAACATTTTCAACCTGGATACAGATCAGAGTAGTATGTAACAAGACTATAAAGAACTGGTCCCTTCAGCTTTCTTATCTGAAAAACACAGCCCCTAAATATCCTTTTACTTTTTCAAAGGGATAAATCACCCTGACATATCCAGTCTATCTTGTAAATTCTTAATAGCAATGAGCTAAGCTGCTCAGTGCTTTCTGCAACCATACAGCCACCTTATTCATGGCCCCTGATCATTTTTTTTTTCATTTAAATACTGCTTACTCTTCACCTTATAGAATTGAAATAAGCATGAGACCTGGTGAGATTGATTTCATCTTCTGTTCACTGTGTCTTCTTTTGGAGGAGATGCCCATCTTGGATTTGAAGGAAAAGGAAAGCCATTCATTATTGCATGAAGCAATAATGTTCCCTATGATATGATCAAGAATATAGTGAGCCTTTGTTTTTTCAGAGCAAGAACTTTCTATATTCCAGGCTTCGTGTATAAAAATTGTTTCTGTGAGTCTAGTGCTTAATCCCTTTGTTTCCATTAGGATAAAACTTGCTTTACATAAATCTTCTTTGAGTCCTCAGTTGAGAACAAGAGGCCTTGGATGAGATTTACCCTAAGAGTCAGATACTCTTCATTTTACTGATAGCAAAGAGTCATATAGACCACTTATTCAGCAAATCTTACTTGAAGATTGGAGAAAAAGATTGATGGTTAATCTTCCCAAGCCCCAAAGAAGACTTGCATTAATCACCTGAAGCACTTACCTTTAGTTGAGATTATTTTTATTTAGAAACTACCTCTTAAACTCACTGTATTACTCAGCGCTCTCCAGAGGGACAAAACTAATAGGATAGATGTACATATATAAGGAAGTTTATTAGGGAGAATGGGCTCACATGGTATGACAGCAAAGTCCCATGACAGGCTGTCTGCAAGCTAAAAGAGAGAAGCTGGTAGCGTGCTCAGTCCAAGTCCAAAAGTCTCAGAACCAGGGAAGTCAGGATTGCAGCCCTCAGGCTGAAGCTGAAGTCCCAAGAGCCCCTGGGAGGTCACTGGTGAAAGCCCAGAGTCCAAAGGCTAAAGAATCTGAAATCTAATGTCCAAGGACAGGAGGAGAGAAAGCAAGCACTTAGCTTGGGACAAGAGAGACCGCCAGAGGACTCAGCAAGCTGCTTCTCTCTTCTTCTTCTGTCTGCTTTGTTTTAGCCATGCTGAAAGCTAATTCGATGGTGCCCACACACAATGAGGCTGGGTGGTCCTCTCCCAGTCCAATGACTCACATGTCAATCTTCCCTGGCAAATCCCTCATAGACATACCCAGAAACGATACTTTAGCAGCCATCTACACATCCCTCAATCCAGTCAGTGGACACCTACTACTAACCATCATGTTCACCATGCACCTAGCTTACAACTTGCTCTCTATTGACAATAATAAAAGAAAAATTCCTAAGAGAGAACATGATATCTGTATTTATTATTTAGAGCTGTATAACACATTATCTGAAAACCTAGTGACTATAGCTAACAAAAATGTATTGTACTCAGATGATGGAAACCCTAAATGCTCTAACTTGATCACTAGACATTATATACATGTAACAAAATTTTACATATACCCTATAAATTTGTGTAAGTAACAAAAAACTTAATGGTTTAAAACAACAGTATTCATTATGTCACAGTAAGTCAGGAATCCTAGCAAAGTTTAGCTGGGTCCTCTGCCCTGACTCTCTCACAAGGCTACAATCAAGGAGCTGGCTAGAGCTCTCATCATTTCAAGGTTCAACTGGGAGCAAGATCCATTTACAAGCTTACTCACCTGGCTGTTGCCAAGATTCAGTTTCTCATGAACTGCTGCACTTAGAGCCTCACTTTGTCAATAGCTGTGAGCCAGAGGCCTCCCTCTTTGGTGCTTGGCCACATAGATCTCTCCATTGGGTAGATCGCAACATGGCAACTGGTTTTTATCAGAGTGAGCAAGTGAATAAGGAAGAGAAAGTGCCTTCAACATGGAATCATGGTTTTCATAACCTAATACCAAAAGCGACATCCATCACTTTTGGTATGTTCTACTTGGTAGAAGCAAGTCATCAAGTCCATCCCACATTTAAGGTGAGAGTATTACACAAGGTATGAATGTCAGGAATTGGGGGGTCATTGGGTGCCACTTTTGAAGTAGGACTACTGCAATGTCTTTATGAATCAAGCTGCCAAAAGAGATTGCAATCTTCAGGAAAAATAGACCATAGTGTAAGAGTTTATTTGCTACATTTATTTGCTAGTCTTACACACTTTGAATACCATCCTGTTGCCCTCCAATTAGCTACTTACTTCTACTTCCTTTCTCAGTACACTAGAATGTGGCTAGACTTAGCTGTCAAACACTGTAAAAAGATTTGCCTCTTTCTTATCATGGACAGCTACTTTAAACTTACTTCTCACAAATCTCTCTAAACCAGGGGTCCTTAATCCCCATGCCATGGATTGTTACCCATCCGTGGTCTATTAGGAACCAGGCCTCACAGCAGGAGGTAAGCAGCTGGCAAACCAGCATTACTGCATGAGCTCTGCCTCCTGTCAGATCAATGGCAGCATTAGATTCTCATAGGAGTGAGAACCCTATTGTGAACTATGCATGTAAGCAATCTAAGTTGCATGCTCCTTCTGAGAATCTGATGCCTGATTATCTGAGGTGGAAAAGTTTCATCAGCACCACCCCTGCCCCTGCCCTGTACCCTCAACAACAGTCCCTCTGATGGCTTCTATCATGACCTCAAGTGCTCAGGTTTTTCCCATGCTCTCCCCTTGACCCCTTTGAATACTACCCCATTACTCCCCAGTTAGCTAATTACCTCTATTTCCCTTCTTAAAACACTTGAATGTGGCTGCTGCTGGACCAAAGCACTGGTCCAATGCTTGTCAAGATTATCTGTTCATAGTGAAAGTCAACTGCTTCTTTTCAGATCTTAGCTTAACTGGCTTTCTGTATCATTTAGTACTTCTGAATGTGACCACCTTCTAGAGATACTTTCTTCCTGAGGCTTCATGACATCATCCTCTTAGTGCTGCCCTACCTCTCTGTCCACTGTTTCTCAGTCTTCTTCACAGAAAAATCAGTCTGAGTCTAGCTTATAAATGTTCACTTTTAGATTTCTAGGTCAGGCCCTCTACTTTTATTTTTTATTATGCAAGTACTCCTAGGAAGACTTTAGCCACTATTCCTATTTTAATTACCTTCTATATGTGAACCACTCTTAAGTTTTATACTCAGTACATGTTTCTCTCTACTAAACCTCATGCTCCTATTTAACTATGTAAGAAACATCCATTTGGTAATTCGAGTTTAATGTCAAACTGAGTTCTTCACCTGCTTCAACCAAATCTACAGCTCCTAAGAGCCTTCTCCTCTTCATGATGAGAAGTTCTGCCAGCCAAGCCCAAATCCCCCTAAATCCTGGGCTCCTTCCTTTACATAAATACGTCTAGCCAATCAACCATCAAGTTTCAATGAGAAGGAAAAAGAGATTGGGTACTAGGATAATCCTTACCTACTACTTCACAACCCTCATACTCCACCCTTAACCTTCACATTAAATGAAAATTATATCTGGACGGCCTAAAAGGTAGGCAGAATAATGGGTTCTGCAAAGATATTCACGTCCTAATCTTCAGAACATGTGAATATGTTATATTACATCACATGAGGGAAATAGGCTGTAGACAGAATGAGGGTTGCTAATTAGCCTTAAAATGGGGAGAGTATTTTGTATTATTTGTGTGGGCCTAATGTAATTACAAGTGTTCTTAAAGGTAGAAGTGAGGGGTTCTTAAAGGTAGAAGAGTCAATATCAGAGTAATATAAATTTGACAAAGACTAACCCAGCTCTTGCTGGCTTTGAAACTGTAAGAGGCTATGAGTCAAGAAATAAGGGAGGCCTCTAGGAACTGGAAAAGTCAAGAAAATATATTCTCCCCTAGAGTGTCCAGAAGGGAACACAGCTCTACCGGTGCCTTCATTTTAGCCAATGAGATGCTTTTCAGACTTCTTACCTCCAGACTTGTAAGATAACCTACTACATTTGCATTGTTTTAAGCCACTAAGATTATGGCCATTTCTTAGAGCAGCAATAGGAAATTAATACATCTTATTTTTCATTGAGTCATTTTTTATTATTTATGTTAACTAAATCTGATAGACTCTGAATGATAGAAGTATATCATCTCACTCTTGTTAAATAATCAAACCCAAGAGAAATTCCAAAATGCCTTTACAACAGGTGGGAGGTAAGAAGCAAAGCTGAACCAGACCACTAAACAAGACGCTGCTCTTAGATTCAATAACCTATTTACCCTGGTTAGATTTTTTAAATTCCTGAAACTAAATTAAGGAACCCAAGTTCCCTTTGAAGAGAATTATCTTCTACAAGGTTTTGGAACCCGGTCATTGTCATTAAAAATTTACCTCTCATAATATTTTTGCTTCAATTTCTATCATTTCAGTTTAGGAAATACTAAAACAAGAACAAATAAATTGTTCAGGGACAGAAAAAATATAGCTCAGAAACTAGATATACACAAAGCAAGAAAGAATGTGAGAGAGGTATAAAAATAAGATTTTTTTCTTATTCTTAATATATCTGAAAGGTAAATATTGGCTTAAAGTGGTAATAGTAACAATGCATCACTTGATAATAGAATGTGAAAAAACAAAACAAATAAGATAAAGGTCATTAAAAGGAAGAAGAAATTTGGAATACTATGCTATAAGTATGAATGAAGTAGTGCAGGTAGACTTAGATAAATTAAAAATGTATATTGTGGGGCCAGACGTGGTGGCTCACACCTGCAATCCCAGTGCTTTGGGAGTCCGAGGCAGGTAGATCACCTGAGATCAGGAGTGTAAGAGCAGCCTGGCCAACATGGTGAAACCCTGTCTCTACTAAAAGTAAAAAATTTACCCAGGCATGATGGCGGGTGCCTATAATCCCAGCTACTCGGGAAGCTTAGGTCAGAGAATCACTTGAACCTGGGAGGGGGAGGTTGCAGTCAGCCAAAATCATGCCATTGTGCTGTAGCCTGGGCGACAGAGTGAGACTCTGACTCAAAAAAAAAAAAAAAAAAAAAAGTATATTGTGAACTCTAGTACAATCACTATCGAATGTACAAATGAAGAAAAGGTGATGTATTAAAGGAGGAGATAAAATAAACCAATACAAAAATGCTCAAATAAAACCAGGAAAGGAAAAAAAATAAAAACTAACAGAAAAAAAACCCACAAAAATAGAAAGCAATTATACACGTGGTAGATATTAATTCAACTATATCATTAATCACTTTAAATGTGAATTTTCTAAATACACCAATTAAAAAGCGGAGATTGTCAGAGTAGATTAATAAAATAAGACCCAACTAAATGCTGGCTACAAGAAAACTAAGTGTAAAAATCAGCGAAGTTCAAAGTAAAGAGGTGAAAATAGATGCAAATACTAACATTTACATTAATCGAAAAAAAAATCAGGAATACCTATATTAACCTTCAAGCAGATTTCAGAACAAGGAAAATTATCAGGGAAAAAGAGAAGTATTCCATCATGATACAGAGTTCAATTCTGTATGAAAACATAATCATAAATGTATATGAACCTACCTAACAAGAGCTCATCAAATTATGTGAAACAAAAGTTGATAGAACTGCAACAGAAACAAACAAACCTACTATTATAGTTGGAGACTTTAAGACCCCTCTTTCAGTAATTGATACATCAGGCAGGCAGAAAAATCAATAAGGATATAATTGACTCAAATAACACTATGAATATACTAGCTGTAATCAACATTTACAGAATCCTGCATCCAAAAACAGCAGACCACACATTTTTTTCAAGGTCATATAGAATCTTCATCGAGATATAAAACAATGTTGACCATAAGACATACTTTAACAAATTAAAAAGTAACAGGAATTATACAAATTATATTCTCAGACTATAAAAGAATTAAACTACAAATCAGTATTGTAAAGAAGTTGAACAATCCCAAATACTTGGCTATTAAATAACACAGTCCTTGATATGATTTGGTTGTCTCCCAAGCCAAATCTGTTCTTGAATTGTAGTTCCCATAATCCCCATGTATCATGGGGGGACCCAGTGGGAGGTAGTTGAATCATGGGGCGGTTACACTTATGCTGTTTTTGTGATAGTGAGTTCTCAGGAGATCTAATGGTTTTTTAAAGGGTTTTTCCCCCTTTGCTCAGCACTTCTCTCTCCTGCTGCCATGTGAAGAAGGATGTGTTTGCTTCCCCTTCCACCATAATTGTAAGTTTCCTAAGGCCATTCCAGCTATGCTCAACTGTGAGTCAATTAAACTTCTTTCTTCTGTAAATTACCCAGTCTTAGGCATGTCTTTATTAGCAATGTGAGAATGGACTAATACACTCTTATATAACACATGAGTCAATAAGAGTCTCAAGAGAAATTTAAAATATTTTGAATTAAATGAAAGTTATATGTTAAATCAAGTTTAGCCTAAAGCTGTCTTCTCACATATTTTAAGTTTGATTTAAAGATTTACCCATATATAGTGAAATGAAACCTAACTGAATGTGTAAACAGACTGTAACCTATTCTGTGCCAATTACTGACTTTTGGTCAATTAAAGGTGGGTGACCAACCATCCAAATCATGTTGAAATAAGGCAAACACCAAACTGTAACCAATCTATTTGTTTCCATACCTCACTTCTGTTTTCTGTACATCACTTTTCTTTTTCTGTCCATAAATCTTCTTCCACCATGCTGCTGTACTGGAGTCTCTGTGAGCCTACTGTGGCTTTGGAGGCTTCCCGGTGGTGAAGCAGTCTTTGCTCAATTAAGCTTTGTTAAAATTAATTTGTCTAAGGTTTTTTTTTGTTTTGTTTTGTTTTGTTTTGTTTTGTTTTTTTTGAGGCGGAGTCTCGCTCTGCCGCCCAGGCGGGGGTGCGGTGGCCGGATCTCGGCTCACTGCGAGCTCCGCCTCCCGGGTTCCCGCCATTCTCCTGCCTCAGCCTCCCGAGTAGCTGGGACCACAGGCGCCGCCACCGCGCCCGGCTAGTTTTTTTGTATTTTTTAGTAGAGACGGGGTTTCACCGTGTTAGTCAGGATGGTCTCGATCTGCTGACCTCGTGATCCGCCCATCTCGGCCTCCCAAAGTGCTGGGATTACAGGCTTGAGCCACCGCGCCCGGCCGGTTTTGTTTTTTTTCCTTTTTGTAACAAAACATCAAATCTTGTGGTATACACTGAAAGCTATGCTCAGAGGAAAATGTATAGCATTAAATGCATATATTACAAAACAAAGTTCTAAAATCAATAATCTAACCTACCACCTTAGAAAATTAGATAAGATCTGGCCGGGCACAGTGGCTCAAGCCTGTAATCCCAGCACTTTGGGAGGCTGAGACGGGCGGATCACGAGGTCAGGAGATCGAGACCATCCTGGCTAACACAGTGAAACCCCGTCTCTACTAAAAATACAAAAACTTAGCCGGGCAAGGTGGCGGGCGCCTGTAGTCCCAGCTACTCGGGAGGCTGAGGCAGGAGAATGGCGTGAACCCGGGAGGCGGAGCTTGCAGTGAGCTGAGATCCGGCCACTGCACTCCAGCCTGGGTGACAAAGCGAGACTCCGTCTCAAAAAAAAAAAAAAAAAAAGAAAATTAGATAAGATCATTTCAAGCCTAAAGCAAGCAACATTTAAAAAATAAAAATTAGAGTAGAAATCAATGAAATTGAAAACAGGAAATTGAAAGAGAAAATCAATGAAATCAAAAGTGCTTATTTGAAAAGACCAGTGAAAGTGATAAACCTCTAGCTGGCACAACTGATCCTATAAACATTAAGAGGATAATAAAAAGATTATTATGAACAAATCAATGCTCACAAATTTGATAACTTAGATAAAACAAACCAATTATTTGAAAGGCACATCCACTAAAACTCATACAAAGAGAAATAGAACCTGAAGTATCCTATATATCTTAAGGGGATCAAAAAAATTTAATAAGCTTCCAAATAAGAAAGCACCAAGGCCAGATGGGATAACTGGTGATTCCATCATTTAAGGAGGCTGAGTTAGGAGGATTACTTAAGCCCAGGACTTTGAGATCAGAAGGAAACTGTGAGAGAAGAAGGAGGAGGAGAAGGAGAGGGAGGAGAAGAAGGAGAAGAAGGAAGTGGGGAGGGGGAACTGCAGACCAATATCTCTCATGAAAGTAGATATAAAATACAAAGTCCTCAATAAAATATTAGCACATCAAATCCATATATATATATATATATACACACATATTACCCAGACTTAGGCATATATATATGGCATATATATGGATTTGATGTGCTATATATACGTGTGTGTGTGTGTATGTATATATATATATTTCGTTTGGAATAATTTAGTTGGTGTATATATATATATACACACACACACACACACATATATTCCAAATATATATTGGAATATATATATATTCCAAACTAAAGGGATTTATTTCAGGTAGACAAGACTGGTTCAACATTTGAAAGCCAATTAATAGAATCTACTACATCAACAACCTAAAGAACAAAATTACATGCTGAATAAATTGATGTAGATAAAAACATTTGACAAAATCTAATATGTATTTATGATAAAACTTTCCACAAACTAGGACTAAAAATACACTTCTTCAACTTTATAGAGAATACCTACGAAGTTTACACCTAACAACATACTTAGTAGTGAGAAACTGAGAGCTTTTTGCTAAGATTGGGAACAAGGCTAGGCTGTCCTGTCTTAGCACTTTTATTCAATATTGGACTGGAAGTACTAGTTCGTAATAAAGACAAGGAAAGGGAGTAAGACATATACTGATTGGGAAGGAAGAAAGACCTAAAACTGCTTTTATTTGCAGATGACATTATTGTCTATATGGAAAATCCCAAAGAATTGACAAAAAAAGAAAAAAGTCCTGAAATTATCAAGAATAGCAATGTTTCAGGTTACAGGTTAATATATAAAAGTCAGTTGTTATTGTATCACTACATGAGCAATGAAAAACTAGAATTTGAGTTTTGTTTTTTTTTTGTTTGTTTGTTTGTTTGTTTGTTTTTGAGAGGGAGTCTCGCACTGTTGCCCAGGCTGGAGTGCAGTGGCTGGATCTCAGCTCACTGCAAGCTCCGCCTCCCGGGTTTGCAGCATTCTCCTGCCTCAGGCTCCCTATAGCTGGGACTACAGGCGCCCGCCACCTCGCCCGGCTTTTTTTTTTTTTTTTGTATTTTTTAGTAGAGACGGGGTTTCACTGTGTTAGCCAGGATGGTCTTGATCTCCTGACCTCGTGATCCGCCCGTCTCGGCCTCCCAAAGTGCTGGGATTACAGGCTTGAGCCACCGAGCCCGGCCTGAGTTTTGTTTTTTTAATTACCATTTACAACGGCACTCAAAAATAAATACTCAGATTTAAATCTAATGAACATGTACAAGATCTCTATACCTACAAATGACAGAATTCTAATGAAAAAAATCAAATATCAAAATATCATAAATAAAATGTGCCTAGGAATCAGGGTCAAGACACCATATTCACTAAACTACGCAGAACTTCAGTAGGAAGTTCAGGATGTGCTTGATATTTCTCTTTATTCAATTTCCCCCACAAGCTTCTGTACTCTTTGCTCTTCAGTTAATATCTTTTCCTATCATTAATCTATTGAAATATAACTTGGAAATCACTGTTAATTTCAATGTGTGTATGCATGAATGCACACGTGGGATGTACGTGTGTACACATAAATATTTTTGCTTGAAGAGCTCATTTGATTTTTTTTTCTCTAGAAGGACAAACCGATATGTGCTAATTTTGTTGTTTGAAAACCTATATGCTCAGTAGCTATTAATGTTATAGAAGTAATTAAATAACATTATTCTCCTTCTGTTTACAATACCTGTTTTATCAATGGGATCTAACCACGATCAATGTATACCAAACCTATGATGAGATGAACAACTTAATTAAATAAATGCTCATATTATGCAAAACTGCCCCTTTTCTCCTCCTCTACTAAAAATGACTCCAGACAATCTTCATATACTATGAAGAAAACAAAAGAAACATTAAAAAAACTACCAGAACTTGATATGGTATACGATATTTTAAAAATCTAAGCTATACCCTCACTTTTTGGATGATAAAACTTATTTCTTACCCATTGCAAAAAAAAAGTAACTTGGCCAACCTGATTGTGTCAATGGACAAAATAATGCATGAAGTATACTCCAAGTTTGGTGAATAAGCAAAATTCAGAAAGATGTCACAGACTCAAAAAATAAGTTGAAATAAAATAGCCCCAAGATTTAAGAATCAGAGTGGCATTGGATTTACTCTTCCAAAGTTCAAAAGGCATGTCTGGGAAAGAAACTAGAGAATTACACATTTTAAGAGCATTAGTAATGTTTTACATTTCTTAAAATCTATTAACAGTAGTATTTTTTACATGAAGCATCAGTTTTCTGGAGCAGTAGAAATGCTACTGAGTTGGATGTCTTCATTTGTTTAGAACTCCAAATCAAAGGTTGGAAAATTGGAAAAGAGTGTGAATTAGAAAAATAAAAATATTTGTCACATTCAATAAATTTCCAAATAGCACTTTACCCTGACAGTCATTTAGAACTGGATCACACACAGAAACTGTACACTTGGTAAAGAGTGATTGAAAAATCATACAAAGTGCTTTATTGGCTTCATGTCATTCTTTGAACAGCAGCAAGTAATGAACTCCATTCTCAACAGAAAGAGGCCACTTGTATTCAAGGGCTAGTTACTTACATTCCTAATCACTTATGTCATTTTTCACTTTGCTGTTTCCTAAGTTAAAGGAGTTGGGGACTGCAAAAAAGATAGAGTGATGTTTTCCATTGTTCAAGTTACAAGACAGCATATTTTAGTAATTAATGCCACATTTGCTAAAGATATTATCAAATTTGGAATAGCAGGAGTATTTACTTTTCAACACTGAAACATAATTCCAAGTTTCCTTCTGAGTTATCTAACAGTTCAATATCCTACCACCTCCATCCAGAGCAGGTCATAATAGTTGGAATTAGCTATGTACATTTCCATATCTCCATAGAGACTAAAGAATAATCACTTTTATATGTAAATACATTTAGTGTAACTACTCTAGAGACCACAGTGGCTGCTGCAGTTATTAATGAAGCTGCACTTAATTTGATACTCATCCAAATTACTCTCCAGGAAAAATTCAAGAAACTGAACATGAGCTGAGTTCATCAGATACCACTCTTACAATGTTTGATAAACTGGCCTAGCATGAGTAAAACTGCTTATACTTTAAAACAGTGACTGTTTTTCTGGTTAGGACATGAAATGTGTAATTTGTTTGCTCTCCTCCCAAGGTTATTCAATCCTCTGTTCTGTGTGTGTTACTTGAAGTTCCTGGTGTCCACCTCTCTAGGGCCATTGCCTACTGTTCGCCACAATATGGCCAACAAGAATCCTGAATCAATAGTAAAAACCAAAGTGAGGATGGCCAGCTGCTACAGGGGCTATGCCATCACCACTATCCTTTTGACATTTGAAAAACTTCCACCAATATACATATACACTTTAATAGGGTTATGCCTCATAGTAAACTCAGAAAACTTGGTTGACTACAACTTAGCATACAAATTTCATTCAAGACTCCCACTGAAGTCTATGGAGGGGCTGCTTAGGATTCTCTGAGGGCATTTACAGTGTAGTTCTTTACACTTATACTGTCACCTCCACAGGACTTTTCAGTTAGTGCCTGTGAGAAATACTATTTTTCTTGACCATCTTTCAGTGTAGGACTTATTTGTTTCCACAGTCTTTTTTGCCCTCCTTATTCCTATCTTTCCTATTCTATTTTTCTCAACCAGATAAATCATTAATGTCCTCTCTTCATTTATGTTTTCTGTTCTTGCCTTTTCTCCATCTCATATCTGTCAGTAAAAACTTACAATCCATTTCTGTTTGATTGGTTTCTATTTTGGCTAATGAATTTTTTTGGTTTTGAATGTTCCCCAAAGTCAAAACACCACAACAAATTCAGCAGGTATTTGGTAAAAGCAAAAATTGTTCAGGATTGACTTGAGAAACTTGTTATTTCTACTAGCCTACCTGCTGTAAAATCATAACTTCAGGCCCTGGCTTAGTAGTTGGAGCTCACAATTATGATTAATAATTGACATTGTTCCTAAACTGGCTACATTTTTTACTCAGAAAAATAAACGTTTTACTAATTTCTACCAAAACCTCACTTGCTGAACTATACATAGGGCTTTCTTAAGGATCCAACTGAGCTGAGTAAGAATTAATTTAAAAGCTTAGATGAAAAACAGAGAAAAGTTAGGAGCTGCCCTTGCAAGAGTCTTTTTTAAGGATCAGTGTTGATAATCTTCTAAACCTTCTCTCACTTGCCTAAATGTGGAAGCTTCTTTCTCATTAGGAATTAGGTCCAGGATAATCTAAAAAGGATGAAACCTCTTATGTACTAAATAATATGAATTACCAAATGTGGTACTTGTGTTATGAGGTGTTTGTGTGTTGTGTGGTGCAAATTCATTTTGACAGGGAGAATTGGGACCACGCATACTTGTGTTTATCATTCCATGCCTGAATTTTTGATCCAGTAAGATGTTTTGGTTTTTCCATAAATTATTTCAAGTAAAGAGAACAAAGACATAGATACTTATTGAAACTCAAATTTATCATCCATTCACTCATGAATACTCTGTGACCCCTAATAGTCCCCACACCAACCTGAAGGGAAAACTTATAAGAAACTTGATTCACCAAGCATGTTGTCATTTTAATAGTCTTTTTAATTGCAGAATTGCAGAAGAATTTTTACTTAAATTCATATTAAATCCTTCTATTTTCTTTTACACTGAAATCTCTACTCAATCATGGATTTTTTTTTCTTCTATATCCTTTTCGCTTACACAGTATTTAATCTCTTGCTCCAACTCTCTGTATTCTCCGTGAGTACTTAAAAGTTTCCACACCTACTGCACAGTGCAATTAACATCACTACAATTGCTACCCCAAAACACATGTATCCAAATTCATTACAATGCTCAAAACAACAACAACAAAAAAAACCTCAACTTCAGTGAGGTGTCCTTCTATGAGGACACTTGAGCTTTTGTGACTTCAAGTGGCTTTTGGAGTCTCCTCCCTGAATCACACCTCCATACATTCAGCCCTTAAAAAATAGATTTTGTTTCAAACTCTGCAAATTCTACATAAGACAAATATTGGTGAATCTAATTTCCTCTGTCTCTTTATATGCATGAAAAAATGTCAACACTGAATTAGTGTCTTTTAGTCATTCAAGTGAGAGGAATTTTTATCACATTATTTTTGTCCTATTCCTTTATAGCACATTCATTGATTTTGAAGATTTCTTTCTCTTAAGAATTTACTGAATTATGAAGAAAATTCGGCACTCTTGTTATCATCACATTATTTGCTGATTCTGAGAGGCAAAGTAAAATTCTTTACCGTTCCTATGTATATCTCCCCCTTCTGTGTATCTGAATAATAACAGAGAAAACTGGAGGATGGCTACATTGCTTCTCTCATGCACCACAAACCCTGTATTTTCTGAGATTCTGGGGGAAAAATGGGTATTTATTAAACTGACCTGTAGTAAGATTTCACTCTATAAATTACAGATAATACTGGGGCTCGTTCCCATAAAGACCACTAAGAAGTGATCTTAGAATTAATTTTTACAACATCTTGAATATTGTCCAAACCTCTTAGAAAAACACATTCTATTTAAAATGCTATAAATTATTAATCAGTTAAAGCATTTAAGATGTCATTTTTTATCTTGTTCTTCATTAACCAGTGCCCTTTTTTTCACTTGAAAAATACGTGTCTTTAATTTTCAATTTAGAATTAAATTTGATTACCAAATGGCATTATCAATGATCTCTAATTAAAAACATACATTCTGAAAATGTAACCTAGAATTTTATTCCTGTGTTAGCCAGTAATTGAGAGATGCATGATTTAGCAGGGTTTTTTTTTTTTGTTCTTTATCAAAACATATGCACCAGTTTATTAAGCATGATTTAGAGTGATGTAGCTTTTACAATTCTACATCATTTGATCGCTATCAGTAATGAAATGTGCTGTAATTTAAACCAGGAGATAGCCATTAATCGCTAAAACAATGATCACTGACATTTAATAAAATATATTACATGAAAATCATCACTTAACTGTACTTCCGATATACCCTATCACATCTGTTCTTCTATATACTTACTCTTATAAAATAAAACTGAACATTACTATTCTTTGAGGCTGATGGCTGGTCCAATAAGATTGGTAGTACAATTGCTAGTCTACTATTATAAGTCATGATCTAGTAATCTGATATAAAAGAGTTAGGCAATTTCAGTTTCATATCCCCATTATGCAACTCTAAATGATAAACTTTTAACATGGGGAAAATGCGTCACACTATTGGACCCAGCCTTTTCTTTCTTCTCATTTTGTATCATATATTTAAGGTTAAATTAGCCACATTTCTGTTAAAATTGCCTTTATATCCTGACTTTTCTATTTCTTTAAATATGTATATTTTCTTCTAGTTATCCAGGCTTGACTTCTAAAAGTATTCCATGACTTCTCTCTTTCCTTAACACCCTATATTCAATCATTCTAATGCTTAGGTATCTCTCATATTCATTTAGTTTTGTTTTTCATTTTCTATTTAAAAAAATCTGACCTTCAACAAGCCTGACAAAAACAAGCAATGGGGAAATGAATCCCGATATAGTAAACAGTGCTGGAAAAACTGGCTAACCCTATGCAAAAATTAAAACTGGACCCCCTCCTTATACCTTATAAAAAATTAACTGAAGATGAATTAAAGACTTAAATGTAAAACCCAAAACTATAAAAACCCTAGAAGAAAACCTAGGCGATACCATTCAGGGCATAGGCATGGGCAAATATTTTACCATGAAAGAGCAAAAAGCAATTGCAACAAAAGCTAAAATTGACAAAAAGGATCTAATTAAACTAAAGGGTTTCTGTAGAGTAAAAAGAAACTATCATTGGAGTGAACAGGGAATCTATAAATTAGGAGAAAATTTTTGCAATCTACCCATCTGACAATGATCTAATATCCAGAATTTACAAGGAACTTAAACAAATTTATAAGAAAAAACAAACCTATCAAAAAGTGTGCAAAGGATATGAACAGACACATCTCAAAAGAAGACATTTATGTGGCCAAAAAACATATGAAAAAAAAGCTCAATGTCACTGATCAATAGAGAAATGCAAATCAAAACCACAATGAGATACCATCTCACACCAGTCCAAATGGCGATTATTAAAAAGTCAAGAAACAACAGATGCTGGTGAGGCTGTGGAGAAATAAGAATGCTTTTACATTGTTGGTGGGAATGTAAATTAGTTCAACCGTTGTGGAAGACAGTGTGGCAATTCCTCAAAGATCAAGAACCATAAATACCATTTGACCCAGCAATCCCATTACTGTGTATATACCCAAAGGAATATAAATCATTCTATCATAAAAATACATGTGCATGTATGTCCACTGCAGCACTATTCACTATAGCAAAGACATAGAACCGACCCATATGCCCATCAATGACAGACTGGATAAAGAAAATGTGGTACATGAACACCACGGAATACTGTGCAGCCACAAAAAGGAATGAGACCATGTCCTTTTCAGGGACATTGATGAAGCTGGAAGCCGTCATCCTCAGCAAACTAACACAGGAACAGAAAAACAAACATCACATGTTCTCATTCATAAGTGGGATTTGAACAATGAGAACACGTGGACACAGGGAGGAAACAGCATACACTGGGGCCTGTCGGGGGTAGGGACAAGGGGAGAAAGAGCATCAGGACAAGTAGCTAATGCAAGTGGGGCTTCAAACCTAGGTGATGGGTTGATAGGCGCAGCAAACCACCATGGCACATGTATACCTATGTAACAAACCTGCACATTCTACACATGTATCCCAGAACTTAAAGTAGAAATACATATATATATATATATATATGTATTTCTGTGATATACTTGGGGAACTATGAATACACAAGTACAAGTATATATACATATATATATTATATATATTATATATACATAAACACCAGCTTATTAAGCATGATTTAGAGTGATGTAGCATACACACACACACACACACACACACTCTCACTTCCACTTTCTAACACTTTGATTCAAGTCTTCATTGCATTCATTTGGACTATATTCAATTGCTTTTCAACTAGTCTTCCTACATTCAACTTTCTACCCTCCAATCCAAACTCTTTACATGTTATACATTCATCATTTTAGCTCACATCATGTCCCTTCTGTTTCTAGACCCCCACAGCCCCTAATTGCTTAAAAATAAAACCTGAACTCATTAATTTAACACTCAAGGCCCTACACAATCTGATCTCAAATTTCTTCCTGTTGTTTAAGATGCTAGTCATGACTTTTCCTCAATCACACCCTTACTTTTCCCCCTTCTACCATTATTCTTTGTCATCCCCTATACATTTTAAATATTCTCCATGTTCTTTTACCACCTGTTCTTCTAGATCACATCACCATACAGTTTGCAAGTCTCTCCTCTTATCTCTTAAGAGGGTTTATACTTGCAATCACCATGAAACACTGTGCCCTTTTTTCCAGTCTTTCAATTACATTTATAGGTTTCAAAGCTACTGACATCATCATATTCTTTTCTGAATCTAATACAGGGTATATAGGTAGTAGTTCAATAAATGTTTACAGATGCTATGCTCGAAATAATAGCCTGCATATAACTAAGGGGTCAGAAACTACGGCCTGTAGGCCAAACATGGCAGCCTCCAACCTGTTTTTGTAAATTAACTTTCTTTGGGACATGGCTATGTCTATTTGTTTACATGTTGTCTATAGCTGTTTCTGTGCTACAACAGCCACAGTGAATAGCTGAAGCAAATGCTCTATGGCCCACACAGCCTAAAATATATACTGACTGGCTTTTTACAGGAAATAGGCTGACTTCTGATAAAGTACATTGAAGTAAAGTGGGAAAAATTAAGCTTTATTTGGGTGCCTGAAGAGATTTCAGAAGTGCCCATTCCTGGCCCTCTGTTTCCATTTCTCTCACTGCCTTTGCCTCACTGCAAGCACACCCACTAGGTCTGTAAGGAAGATAATGTTGGACTTAGCCATCTGAAGCTGAGCTTTTGTAAGGTGTCTCCCAGAAACACACTTGTTTATAAGCACTTACACTGAGATACCTTAGATAAGCTTCTGCAATCGATATTTAAGGCATCTGCTGATCCTCACATATGGCCACTGACAAGTGACAGCTGCCAATCAGTTGGAACTAACATATAAATTTCACTCACCACAAGACACAAGCTTAGAGGAGGGTGAAAGCAGTCCAAATGACAATGGCGAATGACCCAATTAACCATTAGAAATCATTTCAGTAGGAAAATTCCCCTTGATGTGCCAGAAGAGTACATTTGGCTGATTTATTTTATCAAAATAAAATTGATTTTGACAATTTCAAAACTTTAAAAAAAGTATGCTCCAAGTAAAGAACTTAAAATAGCACTTTTTACATGGGAACTGGAATAATTATTTTTGTACTTGTGTATTCATAGTTCCCCAAGTATATCACAGTGTGTTCATATACATATTTATATATCTATCTAGCTATGTATTCTCATTTTCAAATCTAAAAATTCATAGGCTTACATGTATTCCAATTTAAATTCTGGGTAAAAATTGCATAGATTATTTTAGATTATCCTAGCTACATATAGTTTGATGCTCATGTATTTATTCAGTGACTACCTCTTAGGAGTTTTCATGTTCCAAGCATGATAGAAATAGCATAGTACAGTAAAAAAGAGCACCAGATTTCTAGCAATCAGAACTGGGTTTAAATCCCATCTCCATAAGCTCAGTGACTATAGATAACTTATTGACTGTCTTTGAGACAAAATTTAGTTTTGGGTACAATGTGCAATATGGTATTTTCCTCTATGAGAGTTGTAAGAATGACATGTGGTGTCTGTATTAGTCTGCCTGGTATATATCTATCCACTTCAGGCTTCTACTGCCTTCTACTGGGAGTCAGTGCTGTGTGCTGACCTAGGAATGATCACTAGATCCAACATGGACCAACTATAGTAACCCTATATCCCTGGTAAATTCCCAAGGATGGACCTTTGCCCCATGTCAGGACAGTCAGTGTCCTTTCGAATAATTTTTTATAACCACAGTTAGAGTACACATCTCTTTGCTTATGAGATCATGAGACTGGAAGGACAAATCTAAGGATGTTGGTTAAAAACACCTCATCGAGTAGGGAAAGACTGTAGGAGAGAATAAAGGTGATAAAAAAAAAAAAAAAAAAAAAAAAAGATGGTTGGAGAGTGACTGAGTTTCCCTAGTTCCAGCCCCTAGGTCACAAGGGCTGTCCTGAGGCCCAGTCCTTCCAATACAATGTCTTCTTGCTAAAGCTGCCTTGTTGTAGGTTAAGAATCCTAACTAAAACAATGTAGAAATGCTTAGCAAAGCTCTAAGTCACTGAAAAACAGATGTTGGTGATCTTATCCTATCTCTGGGAACCTGAGAATAGGGAGATGAATAGTTTATGGTTCCTGTCTTCAAGATGTCTCTGATTTAGTGTGTTCATCACTTTTTAGACAGTAGGGGCCTTATTTCTTGTATTTTTTCCCAACACCAAGAGCAGTGTTTGACACATACTAGGTAAACAATACTTATTTGTTGAATGCACAAAAGCATGATTAAATAACTGTGATATTGACATACTGAGTATCCTAATGGATAAATAAAGACATTCAAGAACATCAAGAGGAAACTTATCTGAAAAGGTTTTTGCAAGCACTGTACATAAAATGTATATGAGCACATAACAGGAAGCTAATTAAATTGTTGTTATGAGTTTTGACAGGAATTAGCTTCCCTGCAGTAATCAAGGAGAAATGCCAATATTCTCTATTTTTTTTATATTAAAGAAAATACAGTTCTGATGATCTACTTATCAAGGCGGCACAGGGCCCAACGCTGGGCACAACTTGTGTTCCCTGCCCTCTCCATTGAATCTCACAAAGTACCTGGACTGGAAAAGTTAAAAGAGGAGGGTCCTGGCCTCAGACCACAATGCCACTGAATTACTTGAGGTACTGCTATACGTTGCCTCTCTCTTGCCCTTGTCTATCACCATCTCTCAGACACTATCTGTCCAGGTCACTGCCACAATGATCATGCAGCAACCCCTTTGAAGTTGCATTGACAATATTTTTGGCATAATACCCAAAGTCACATAATTGAATGACCAGGCCTCCCCAAATACCCACTCTGCATATCATTTTGTACATCTCCAAGATGCAGCATTGGAACAGAGTTCTGATCTATACCACCATGTCTGTCGCCTTCTCATTCTGATAGAAGCCAACTCCATAGAGGAACACACTTTTTCAACTTTACATCCTATCTTTTCTCTGAAGTAGCATGAAGATTGATTTCCCAAGTTCAGTTCAGCTAGACTTTCACAAATGGCCTTTTTCTGAGAGCACAGAGTCAAACTCCTTAGAGGAGAGTTTCTTTCTTTTATCTTTTTTCTTTTTCCCATTGTGATCCCACTGGTGATCAAACAAGAAACACTTTCTTAGTCCATTTTTTTCTGGCACCTTTTTACTTATGAAAATTTGCTTTTCTGTATTAACGTAATCTTTTTTTGGTGTCATTGTGATGGTGATGATGGTGGTGGTGGTAGTGATAAAATGAACTGAGAAAAGATGAACACAAATGCAGATTGGACCTTTTTTATTATATATTTGGAAGAAAATGCCTATTATGATGCATTTTCCCCAGGAGAAATATTACTTTAAGGAATTATAATTGCTGGTTTGAGTCCAGTGAAACAAAAGTTCTCTTGATACCTCAAACATTTTAGACAAATGTATTCATATTCCATTCAAGCAAAGATAAGCATTATTAGTCTAAATAAAGGTGATATGAGCAGAAATCACTATACATTGACACAGAGAGAATCTGTACACTCCTTGTTTATTTCAAGTCTGACATAGTTGAGGGCTTTCAGATGTCATCCCAGTTTCTATATTTTGCACTGAAAGCTTCTTTGGCTGGAAACTCAACTACTAACCCACTGTAACTTCATCTGTTTTTCATGTCACTTTGTGACGAGCAACCACAGCAATCTTGTATCGCTCCCTCTCAGTTCTGACTCTTCACTGAGTTTCAATAGCATTAGATGAGCTAGATGCTCTATTCCTAGGCAACCTGTGGTAAAATAGAAATTAAAATACTAAAATACACCAAAGAGACTACAGCTTTTGGTTTATAATTTGTTAGGATCAAAAGAGGCATTAGCATCAACAGATTTAAAACTTACTTCAAAAGAAATATACTTTTAAGAAAGGACTTTATTTTCCTTTTTAAAGCTAGGCAGAGAGTTTTTTTCTATAGTAAGAAATACTGGCAATTGACTTGATAATTATAAATACAAGTAATCCAGTTACAACATCACAGATTCCCTATCTTTTGGGTACAGAAAGTTATTTTAAAATAGAAAAAAAAAAAGAGCTCAATTGTAAGAAACATGGAAATTCCCCAAACCAACCACAAGATTGATAATATTATTTTGACCAAAATTTTAATTCATTAGGTGCTTTTCTATAAAAATGAAATGAAAATATCTAGCCCACAAAGTGATGTACCTTTTCTAAAATTGTAGTAAGTTAAAATAGCATTAACCATATCAACCTAATGTACTATTTTTTTAATTTTATTTTAGTTAGCAATTTGTGAGATGTGATTAATCCTAAACTGTTTTCTGTTTCTTTAACATATGTATCATCCAAATGATTTATCAGTGCTTTAAATGTGCTGTGTACTTTATAAAGAATAGCATTTGGTATTACTTTGTCCCTTAAAATATTATGTGATTTGATTGGCTAGTGAGAAAAAAAAAATGAAATCGCTTCCTAATCTTCATTTAGAACACATAAAAACTTAAAGTGCTTATGTCAGTAAATTTACTGACTATTAAGTCTTACCATTTCTTCTTGTCTCAAAAGTGGCAAAACAAAAGAGGGCATAGAAATACTTTCTCCCTTGGACATATTTTATGATAATCTTAAAATTATGCAAAATTGGCATATTTTGCTAAAACTTGTAAGACAACTTTGAAAATAAAAAAACTTATTTGTAAAATATTATATTCAAATTGTCTAGCCTCCTGAATGATGATCAAAGTAATATATATTTTGGAAGTAATTCCTTAAGGAAAACTAACTGTGGAGCCTATGAGCCAAGCAATTGTATTTTTAAAAAGTATGTGATGCAAGGAAAAGTGAGTCATTAACAAATATCCATGCTACATAACATAAGGTTGATATGCATTGTTTTTATGAAACATGAACATTTGGCCAAAATTTACACAGTGACAAAATAAAATAACAAGCATATTTTTAAACCAGTCATATACATGTCTTAGGTTCCAAATGCAGATGTTTATTTCCTCGTAAATATATCTTTACAAGAATGTTAGTTTGAAGCACTGACAATAAAACTTGCATTTACTTTGGCCATTCCTAGCAGAGTGCTTACTTGGCTAACATTTCCACAAACTTCTGCTAGTTTCTAATCCTTGGCTAGCATTTAACAACTACAGGGAGAAAGGCAGAAATATTTTCAAAATATATGCCTTGCATATATACTTGCCTTTTGGATTTGCCTCAAAGTTTATGAACGTCTTTGTATACTTTTACATATTTTAAAACTATTTTACCTATCATTGCAAATACAGTCTTCATTTTAGCCTAACTTAACTATTAACCATAGGCTTATAAAATTAACGCTTACTGACAAAAAGTTTTCACTCATGTTCATTAAAGTAAATTTTAACTTAATCAAGGGTATGTCAGTTCAGGGCATTTTAATATGTTAAATTAGATTGTTCTAGCTTCAGAAACAGAATTTAGGTTATGTCTAATAACTTTTATATATGACTGGGACATACTGCTTTGCAGTCTCATCTGTTACTTTTAATTTGAAGTATGAGAGGCAGAAGCCCACCAGATAGAAATGGAAGCAAAAAGAGTCTGCCTTTCACCAAGGTCTCAATCTCCCGCATCTTCTATGTCAACAAATTCCTATGTGCCTAGGAGAGTCCTGTGCAGAGAGAGGACAGCCCAGTGTGGTTCTGTGTCAGTGTCATGACAAAGAAAATGGCTCTTAACTCCTGAGTGGGAACCTCTCTCAGCAGATCATGGCTTATACACGGTGACTTATCCAGAATCCCCTTATCCTGTTGCTACTGTTGCAATAGCTCAGTATTTCACCCCTAGAAATAGCAATTCTTGAGCATTAGCTTCAGTAAAAATTAGTCTTTGGCGAACTGATGACTGCACTCTGGATCAAAGATCTTTAGATTACCTACTCTAGCTATCTTTACAAGTCAAGAGTCGTGATGGAATGCAAGTAGACTCTTTTATGAAGAGCTATAGCATAAGATCCATTTATTGGTAGGAAAGTCTCATTAGGGCAAAGACTTGACCTGTTCTGTTCTCTGCTGTAATCTCAGCATATACAGCAGAAACTATAATATAGCAGACACTAAAGTATTTGGATAAAGGAAAGAACAAGAAATGAAGGGTGAAAGGAATTTGGCATATAATGTACTGATGCCTGTGCTCTATCCACTGGGAAGTATTGACTCTAATGAGCAATGATGCAATCAGTGTGTATCTCTACAAATATTGCAATGGCCCCCTGGTGAATTCTCTTGGAATTCACTCCATATTTTAAAAGCCACATTCACAAATCTCTTTAAGAGAAGCCTTTCTCAGAGGCTCTAATTTTTATTGAGGGGACCTGTGAGGAGACCTGTGAGGAGCACCCTTATTTTCTTTAGAACATTTTGTCTTTTAATATCCTGATATACCACCTCAGATCTTTCTGAAACTTAAAAAAACAAACAAAAAAAAATAAAATAAATAAAAACAAAAAAACAGGATCTTACGGTCGTACCCTCAGCTTCACTGTGTCTTCTAGCAATATCTTAGGTTTGATTCTTGCTTGGAAGCCATTTCTTAATTTAGCACAACTGGCCTTCTGTAGAAACTGAGAATTTTAAAAACCATCAATTCCTGACTCTTCATGTTTAAAAATCCTTCCCTTAATCTACCTTTTTCTGTTTGCAATTTACCAAAAGAATCCAGATAGCACTTTTATCTCTTTCCTTGGAAATGTTTGCTAGATCATTCAGTTCATTAGGCTTATTTTTCACTTTCCATATTACTGCAGGCATTAGTGTTGGTAAATATCTGCCACTAGATAAAAAGCACTGCGTTTCCTCCAACTTCCTATAATATTTACCTCATTTTTCTACAAGGCTTCATGAGTAACTCTATCAAAGACTGTGAGTCTTCTACTAATAACTTATTTAATCCACTTTAGACCTTCCCTAACACTCTCCTTAAAGTCTACTGCAAGTTCCAAAACCTCTTTCACATTTCAGGTTTTTGTTTCAGTTGGACCTCACTTTTGGTGCCAAAACCTACTTTGTTAATTTCTGTTTCTATGTAACACAAATTACTCATAAAATTTAGCAGCTTAAAACAACAAACATTTGTTATCTCACATGTCTGTGAGATGCAGCTTAACTGGATATTTCTGGCTCAGGGACACTTAAACGTTGCAAAAACCTGTTGGCTCTGGTGCAGTCTCATCTGAAAGCTGAACTAGGGGGTCTTCTTGTACACATGGTTACGGGTAGACGGTTATGGGTAGACCTCTCTAAAGGACTTCCTCAAAAATGTCAGCTGCTTTTCTCCAAGTTCAGCAACTCAAGAGAGAGCATCCAAAACAGAAGCCATGATTTTTTATAACATAATCTTAGAAATAATATTCCATCACTTTCACTACAGTTCATCAGAAGCAAGGAAGTGCAGCCCACATGTGAGAAGAAATGATTACATAGGGAGTGATAAACAGAAGAGATCATTGGAAGCCATCTTAGAGACTGTCCACCACAAGGAGTCAAAGGACTTCAAATATAATTTGTTCATTAAGAAATGAATTTATGGCCAGGAGCAGTGGCTTACGCCTGTAATCTCAGCACTTTGGGAGGCCAAGGTGGGTGCATCATCTGAGGCCAGGAGTTCAAGACCACTTAGCCAACATGGTGAAAACCTGTCTCTACTAAAAATACAAAAATTAGCCAGGCATGGTGGTGCATGCCTGTAGTCCCAGTTTGAGTAAGGAGAACTGCTTGAACCCAGGAGGCAGAGGTTGCGGTGAGCCGAGATCACGCCACTGCACTCTAGTCTGGGCAACAGGGTGAGACTCTGTCTCAAAAAAAAAAAAAAAGAAAGAAATATGAATTTAGGTTTAAAAACATACCATCACTAAGGAGCTTGACAAGTTGGTGATTTTTTTGAGTAGTAGAAAACATTAGTCAAGAAGAAATAAAAGCTATCATAAAACAGTAAAAATAGCACACAAGAAAGAAATCATCCAAATAAGAACCATTATAATTTTGAGCAAAGTATTATGTTTAACGCAAGAACATTTATTTTATCTTGACATTGAAATATCCTTAGTCATGTAACAGGCTTAATGATACATGATTACATATTCTTCCCTACAGTGTTAATCACACCATTTGGTTCTGAATAGTAAGAGTTATATAAGTTAAACAACTTTATACCTTCCCAACAAAAATTTTAGAATCAATACATAGAGAATTAAAAATTTAACTAACTTTATAAAGAGATTTTAAAAATTACAAATCTAATTTAAGTAGATTTGTATAAAAGTATAAAAGTAAAGTTATTACTGTGAAGTATAAAGTGAGAAATGGCAGAGTATAATAATTTCCTCCATTTTAATAGTGATGAGACAAGAAATACTGATGTGGTTTGACTGTGTCTCCACCCAAATCTCATCTTGAATTGTAGTTCCAATAATCTCCATGTGTCAAGGGCAGGACCAGGTGGAGGTAATTGGATCATGGGGGCATTTTCCCCCATGCTCTTCTGATAGGTGAGTTAGTCTCAGGAGATCTGACGGTTTCATAAGCATCTGGCATTTTTCCCTGCTGGTTTTCATTCTCTCTCCTGCCGCCCTGTTGAAGAGGTGCCTTCTGCCATGATTGTAAGTTTCCTGAGGCCTCCCTGGTCATGCTGAAGTGCAAGTCAATTAAACCTCTTTTCTTTACAAATTACTCAGTCTCGGGTATTTCTTCATAGCAGTGTGAAAACAGACCAATACAAATACCCTGTACTTTTAATTAGGCATATAATAGAGTTAAATATATTCTTCAAAATTATAAGGACAGCAATAAAATACGTGAAGTATAAGAACAATAAAATTGATGTGGGACGTACAAAGAAGTATAAAGAATATATATTCATACAGGAGTTTCAATATATTATCTAACGCAATAAATCAAGCAATAGAACTATAAACATGTTATTCTGTTTTATGATTGTGATGAAGAAAGTAGCCTAAAAATGCTTTTAAGGAATGTAGAACTGGGATTATAGAAGCTTGTAGGGGTATAATTTTCTTTTAACTTGATAACATTCTAGAATGTTTGTATTGTTATACATGTCTAAATATTACTTTTTAAATTCACAATATAAAAATAGATACCTGTAATACAAAATGTGGATGCTGTTTGTTAAGTGCGTCAATAAACTGCTTTAGTTCTTAACCCTTTGTTGTATCCATTCTACAAATATGGGCCTTCAGCAAACCTCCGTTTAGTCCCCTCAATATGAATCTGGTTCAGATCTTTGACCTGAATATGGCTGATAGAAGGTGACACATGTGATGCTGTATGGATTCCAAGGCTGAGTCATAAAAAGTCCTGCAGCTCCTGCCTGGGTCTATGGGACTTTTCTCTACGAAGTCAGCAGCTATGTAAGATGTATGACTTCCCTGAGACTACCATGGTATAGGGAATCCCAAGCAAGTGATGCAGAGAAGTCACAGGAGGAAGAAGTGCTTGGCAAGACCCAAGCTAAGCCTTAGATATGTGAATGAAGAAACTATCTTAGACATCTGTTCCAGTTGAACCTTCAAATATCTCCAACCCCAGACACCATGAGAAACCCCAAGTGAGGACTACTCAGCTGTTCCTGGCCAATCCATAAAACCATGAGAATCAGTTGTTGTTCTAAGCCACGAAGTTTTGAAGTAGTTGCCATTTAGCAATAGATAACCAGAACAGCCCCCTAATTTAGATACTGCTTCTAGTTAAAGATTAGTTAATATATTTGAAATGTCTCTCTGTCTTCAAATTTATCTTTATAGCTGATGTTCTCTATTTTCTGGTTTATTTCTGCATCAATCTTTTCCCCTGGGTTTTGTCATCAGTTCCACTTTTGCTATGCATCCTTTAGTCATGGTTGGAACTTTGCCACTCATTCCTGTGATGCTCACTCTTGATCTCCTTTGTGTTTCTCAGAAGAATACTTAAGTTACAATGGAAGAGCCTAGGCATAATCACAGATAATTCAGGGTGGGATCACCTTGGCAAATTAGCCATGTTTCTGACTCTGATCTTCAGTGCTATAGGTCCAAAACTTTGCTTGCATTAGTGTCCAGAGTTGTTCAGGCTCCAAATAAACCAAAGATCCATGTAATGCAAAGTTTTATAAACCAAATTTATAAGCCATTAACCTGCAAACCAGAATGCTCAATTATACTTTACACTTAAAAATTATACATTTCATTGGGATGGGATAATCACATTTATCAACTAATTGTGTCATTTCCTGCAGGAAAATCTATTTAAAAAGCCAAATTTAAATCCAATTTTGCTTTGTACACATGGAATCACAGCAGTGAGAATTCACAGTACTATTTTAATGACCCATGACATCAGGTTATGACAATGAATGTATAAGACTTGTTACAGGCATCTCTGCCAATAAGGAAAGCAAGTTGAAGCAGTTTGTAAGTGACCTCTCTTTCTGGACCTTAGTGAAAGGGCAAGTCAACACAGTCATCTTTTTTGTCATCTTTCCTAGATTGCATGTTGACCATTTCCTCTTTGTGGACTTGTTCTTTCTTTGCTTGTTAATGTGGGGTCTCATTAGGACAGAAGCAAACACTATTAACTGAATCTTGTTTCTGGCCTAGAGAATGTTAGGTCTCTGAAGTATCCTAAGCATGGCCTAGTAAATTGTTAATTTCATACATCATGTGTTAATTTTGTGCCTATCACGATTTAAGAGCTTTTCTGCTGGGATATCTAAGAATCACCACCAGTATCTAAATATCATCATCAGAGAAGCAGTCCTGGGTTCTCATTTTGGGCTCATCAGCTCCAAAGTCAAAGCAAACCAACAAGAATGCAGTGAAATATTAATAAATGCCATATTCACAAGCAGTATTGTAAAATTTAAATAAACTGACAAATTCAAATAGACAAAGAAGCCTCAAATGCAAATTTGAGAAGAAACAAATTTTTATTCAGTCAAAAAATAATATAAAATTTTATTAAAATGAAACTCTTGCTTCTTAGAGATACTTATTTTATGTATCCCTGGTGTAATACAATCGATTAAAGCAAGTAGTGGAGAATCTATGTTGAAATAATTTTATTTCCTATTCAGGGCAATGCACTTACTCGAAACAAGGGAGTTTGGCCATTAAAATGATGTAAAACATCATATGATGTTTACAATATAGTATTCATTAACCTTAAATTCAATTATTGTAATACCACTGAGCTGGTATTGAAAATGTGATTGTATATTTCTTTCTGACTTATTCATAATCACCCATGTACATCTTCCCATAGGAAAGTAATCATGAAATATGACCTACAATGCACCAAATTCATGAAGGTTTTGTTTTTTTTGTTTACTTTGCTTTCCAAATGTGACATTCCAGGTCTGATATTTTATTACATTGTGCAGAGAGGAAACTAGCCTAGAAAATGTCTCTTTTTTCAGGCAGTTCTACAGAGGATTAAGAAAAATCTAAGGAAGGAGGTCAGTGCCAGAAAATTTAAGTCATTCCCAAGAATGTTAGTCCCTCAGAACACAGCACAAATTAAAATTTACATATGATTTCAGGATAGTGACTTAAAGTATTCAGAACTTTGGGTAGCAGCTACATATCCCTGAGAGAGCCAAAGAATCTCACAATTTCCCCTAGTTAGGTGATCAATCACTCATTTATTCATCTATTATTTTAATAAAACTTTGTTGAGTACCTACTATATGGTAGGCACTGATTTAGAAGCTGAGGATAAAAATATGGAAAAATAACAGTGTTTACCTTTAAGGAGTGATACGGCTTGGCCCTGTGTCCCTACCCAAATCTCACCTTGAATTGTTATTCTCGCAATCCTCATGTGTCAATGGCGGGACTAGGTGGAGGTAATTGGATCATGGGGGCGGTTTCCCCCATGCTGTTCTTATTATTGTGACTGAGAGTCTCAGGAGATCTGATGGTTTTATAAGCGTTTGGCATTTTCCCTGCTGGCTCTCATTCTCTCTTCTGCCATCCTGTGAAGAGATGCCTTGCTTCCCCTTCACCTTCTGTGACGATTTTAGATATTTTGAGGTCTCCCTACCCATACTAACTGTGAGTCAAATAAGGCTTTTTCCTTTGTAAGTTACCCAGTCTAGGGCAGTTCTTTGTGGCAGTATGAAAACATACTAATACAAGGTGCAAACAGCTTAGTAAGGGTTACAAGCAAGTCAGGAGTCAGTTACAACAGTGAGGGTTAAGGGAGCAGATAGGAGACAGTTTAAGTTGAAAAAGAATAGATTATTGAAGAGTTATGTAAAAGGTTGCTAAGGTGGCTGGGTGTGGTGGCTCACACTTGTAATCCCAGCACTTTGGGAGGCTGAGGCAGGTGGATCACCTGAGGTCAGGAGTTTGAGGCAAGCCTGGGCAACATTG
>NW_012101266.1:3376521-3378024 GCF_000951045.1 Mandrillus leucophaeus | reverse complement strand
ATCTTATCCTATCTTATCCTATCCTTTCCCATCTCATTCCATCCCATCTCATCCCATCTTTATGCTATCCTGTCCTGTCCTCTCCTATCCATCCATCCATCTGTCCATTCATTTATCCATCTATTCCCTCATCTATCTATTTCCAAAACATGAATTTAAGTGATAAGGTTCCTTGCTAGGCGCTGACAATATAAAGGTAATGTGAAGTTTCTACCTTCAAGGCATGCCTAGCTCAGTGACCTCAAACTATTTCTCCAGCCTTATCTCTTACCACTCTCCCCAACTCCTACTGATCTGATTCAAACACAAATATCTACATTCTCTGTGCTAGTCACACTAATTTTCTCATCTTTCCCCAAATACTTCATACTCCTCGGTGATCCTACATATTTTCATATGTGGTTTTATCTCCTGGGATATCCATGTTTATTTTCACCTCTTGGGGAACACCTTTAAAAACTAAACTGGCCGGGCTCGGTGGCTCACTCCTGTAATCCCAGCACTTTAGGAGGCCCAGGCGGGCGGATCACGAGGTCAGCAGATCGAGACCATCCTGGCTAACACGGTGAAACCCCGTCTCTACTAAAAATACAAAAATTAGCCGGGCGTGGTGGTGGGAGCCTGTAGTCCCAGCTACTCGTGACGCTGGGGCAGGAGAATGGCGTGAACCCAGGAGGCGGAGCTTGCAGTGATCTGAGATCGCGCCACTGCACTCCAGCCTGGACGACTGAGCGAGACTCTGTCTCAAAAAAAAAAAAAAAAAAAAAAAAAAAAAAAAAAACTGGGCATGATAGCGGGCGCTTGTAATTCCAGCTACTCAGAAGGCTGAGGCAGGAGAATAGCTTGAACCTGGGAGGTGAAGGTTGCAGTGAGGCGAGATCGCACCACTACACTCCAGCCTGGGCAACAAGAGCGAAACTCCATCTTTAAAAAAAAAAAAAAAAAGAAAAGTTGTTCAGGTGATAAAGTTAGATGTGGTGAATATTTTATTGTATATATTTAAGGTGCAAAACATGTTTTGCTACACATATACATAGTGAAATGATTACTGAAATCAAGCAAAGTAACACATATATCTCCTCACATACTTTTTTTAAACAACAGAATGTATTTATAAATTATTCAGATACATTTTTCATTATTTTATCAGATGAAAAGACCCATTTGGTCCCCTCTCATCTTTGTCCCCTGCCCCATGAAAATACCTTTATACATTCTATTCCATCTGCATAGAATGTTATTACATTTCATTTCTTTTCTACTTCCCAACTCACAGCATTTAACATCTTCTACCTAGAATATCACAATAACCTCCTCTGTTATTGATCTGCCTATATATACTCCTCAATCTAGTCAATTTTACATATCACTGTCAACTATATTCTGAAAATGCAAATTTGGTCACATCATTTTCCTGCTTCAAAACTTTGTTGTAGCTCAGCTAGCTAAGACATAACATCAATGGTACCCTTACTTTAACTAAATGTATTTAATATCCTATTC
>NW_012101266.1:3369629-3376395 GCF_000951045.1 Mandrillus leucophaeus | reverse complement strand
CCGTTAAACGGCGCTCCTCAGAAGGTCCGGAGAAAAAAAAAAAAAAAAAAAAAAAAAAAAAAAAAAAGCTACATTGTATGTGACCTCTAAAGATCCAGCTCATAGATGGCCTTTGTAGGACCTCTAAGATCTATCCCATGACTTGGACACTGTTATTTTTAGAAACATTTTACAGATTGAGAAAATAAAAGTCAGATATTAAAGACTGGTCCAAGATTGCACAGCTAATAAGTGGTAGAGCCATAATCTGAATTTGAGCACAGTTCCTTTCATTGCAATTTTTTGTGTCCCATTCTATATAGCAATTTTCAACTCAACCTTCCTAATCTTAAGTCTGAGTCATTAGTCCGAGGCACCCAGAAATTTCCATTTTTCCCAAACCTCAGAGGTAGTTTTTGTGAGTGTCTCCAGATGCTTTCAGTCTATTATGAAAAACCAGTTTCACTGGGATGAATAGTGGTTCACACTCAAAAACATGTGTTCTGCTTCCATCTCTGATAATAACTCTCCACAGAAGTGTGACTATGTTTCCTCTGTGCATCTGTTTCCCCATCTCTAAAATGTGCTTAGGGATAACTATGTCATAATTCAGCCAGACTGAATTACTCGTACTTTTGCATATGTTTTCTCTCACTTTCAGTCCTTTGCTCATTATTACCTGTACCCACAATACTCCATCCTTCCCAGGGCCCTCCTTCTTTCAGTTAACCCTTACTACACTCCATCAGAGTATATCACAAGACTCAGCACAAAGTACAGTGTGTGTGAGCACATGTCAGATGAATGAATGAATGTCCTCAATAGTTCTCATGAGAAGCTTCAACTGATCCTGCAGAAAAAGCAAGTGCACCTTCTACCTTTGCCTTCAAATACCATTTAGTAACAGGAAGTGAAAAGAGTTCCCTATAAAAAGAAACAGGGATGAAGGGGATAAAGGCCTTATTTGTGTAACACATATCTAATAGAAAACACTAAATTCTTAATCGGAACATAACTTTCTGCATAAATCTTTGCACCTAGCAATTTTTAAGTCAAACTTTATTATAACTGCATTCTGCAGTTTAGTGGGAGTTTTTGAATTTGTTATTCAATTTACCTTGTAGAAAACATCAGTAAAGTTTCATGTATCTATAAATAGAATGCTCTGAGGAGAAAAGGGCTTTTGGAAAGATATGACTGTATTTTACAAGCCAGCACAAACTGCTTAAGGGAAATTCATTAAAATTACTTTTAGCTTCTCTAAGAGTTCTTGCTTTGAAAGCAATTAAATTTACCTCGGAAATCCTTTCTTTTCTTTCTAATTCCACTTAACACTTTCATCTTCAGTAGAAGGTACCTACAGCAAAGTTGTTGGACAGAGTTTTCCACACTCATGGAAATGTTCTCTGTCTGCACTGTTAGGTAGCTACGAACCACATCTGTCTATCGAGCACTTAAAATGTGGCTACTGTGACTGAGAAGATGAATGTTAAATTTTGTCTCATTTTAATGAATTTAAATTTAAATATAAATAACCACATGTGCTAGGGGCTATTTTACTGAAAAGTGCAGATCTAGCATACACTCTTTCTCTAAATGTCTTGACCTTAGTTAGATGTCATCCTTGGATATTATTTCCCAAATGCATAGGGAAACCAGAATTCTTCCACGTGAGAAGAAGAACATATCTATAGGGGCCTATTTATAAAAAAATGATCTCAGGCAACTATACTTACATATGTAATTTGTATCTTGCTATGGATAATGTAGACACAATTTGTCACCGATTTTCTCATGAATTGAGGAGAACTGTATATATTGTATTGTTACTTCTACAAAATCTCCCCCTTCTTCCAAAGGACATTTGACTTAGAATGGCATCCAAGGCTTCACAACCTAAGTGTGCCTAACTTAACATCAACTAATGGCACTATTATCACCCTAAAATTACTGCTGGAGTGCTAGATCTTCCATGTTAGAAGATCTCCTTTGCACATGATCTTACATCTGCTTAAACACTCTTTTTACCAAAGATGGCTCCAACCGACCAAGAACTCTCCTGGAGTCAAATAAAGTTGGGTTTATTGGCTTGTTGAAACAAGGGATATGGCATACCATAGGGAATTGTGGGATGACTCAGCAAGAGGGAATTAGGAGAAGCTTGTTTGGGAATATGTGTTTGTGTTACATGATTTTGGAAAGTGTTTAAGGAAGTAAAGTTTCACTCTAGATGGGGCACTACCAACTCTATGACTGGATATCTTAATTATTTTTTATCTGGAAGAAAAAAAAAAAATGGAGCATGGCTAATGCTATATCTTGTAAATAAGCAGTAGTCACTCATACCAGACTGGTATGGGGTGGGTGTCTGATCATTATTTTTTTGTTAAACTTTGGTCAGTATATTTTTTTCATCTGTGCTTAGGCATGATTATAAAGTTATCTTCTCTGATATTGATGTTATATGAAATCATTTATATTCAACAAGAGAATACATAGCCCAGGGTTTACAATCAGACCAGTTCAGCTGACAATGAAGAGAGAAAGCTTTTTGGTTTGTTTGTTTGTTTCTATCGTCACTGTATTCCTACCACCCCCATTCAATAATTATTCACAAACTTTTAGGACACACATCTGGAACTCAATAATGTTTTACTTCATTTTTTAAAACAGTTTGTTGCTCCCTTCTCTGTCTTTCTATATCACTGAAAATGTTTGTGAGTGCTTCTGTATGTAATACATACGTGTATTTAACCTTAATGAAGTATACATATTGAGAACCTTTTATGCACCATCATTATATTAAGCAGTGAAAATATTAAGTGAGCAAAAAAGACAATGCCTAGTCTCATGTACCTCAAAATCTAGTGGAATAGTAAATTAATATATATCAAATTTGCAACTATGAAAAGTGGCATGACATAATGGTTCATGGTACTATGACAACATATAATAGGGAAATTGGCTTGGTCAACAGAAACACGAATGATGACGTGAATGATGAGACAGATTTGTATTACACATAAAACGGAAGTTAGAAATATTCTAGGCAGAGAGAAAGGCATGTGAAAATATCCTGTGGTGAACAGGACCAGGATGATCACAAATAAATGAAGAAGCCCACTGTGCCTGATAGGGCCCAGACAATAAATGACCTTGTGGGCCATTTTAAGGCAACTTCTCTGCTCATCATTAAGAGTCCTAGAAAGCTATTTAAAATATTTTAACACTGAAAATGTGACTTTGGCTTTAGTGATTTGGAGTTGGGTGTCAGAGCCTATTTTTATAGGGAAAGCAGTTAGAAGACTATTTGAGAAGTATAGGAGGGGTCTGATGGGTACCTTGAGCTATAATGCTGGTGGTGGGAATGAAGAAAAGTGGATGGATTTGAGGTCACTCCAGAGATGGATGGAAGGAGTTTAGTGAAGGAAAGGTAAGAATCAAGGATGACTTTTACTTATGTGACTGAGAAACTCAGTGAATGGTGGCACCATTTACATAAAGAGGACCATGATTTTGTTTTATTTTATTGGTGGATGGAGTAGAAATAATGAATGAATTGTTGAAGTTCCACTATGAGATTTCTATGAAGTGATTGAACACATTAACTTTGCCCTTGGAAGAGAAAACCGAACTAGAGATAATAAATTGTAAATCAGTTGTATATGAGTAGAAATTACGGCTGTGAGGAGGGACACATCTACTTGTCTATAGAGCAGGAAGTGAAGGTTGTGTCTAGTCATGTGAAAAATCTACATCTAATGAATAGTTGGAAAAAGATGATCCCACAAAAACTCCAGAGAAGTTATCAGAAGTAGGAAGGATAACCAGGAGCCTATGGCATCACAGAAGCCAATAAAGAAAATTATATATATTTCCCATCTCATAAATAGAATTTGAAGGGTTTAAGAAGGTGTTATACTTCCAAATCTTTTTTTTTAATAAGTTTTCTTTAATTTTAACTTTTATTTTAGATTCAAGGGGCACACTTGCAGGTTTGTTACATCAGAATATTGTGTGATGCTGATGGTTGGGGTATGAATCAAAACATGTAGGTAGGAGCATAATACCCAATATGTAGTTTTTCAACCTATGCCTGCCTCCCTCCCTCCCCACTTAGTAATCTGCAGTATCTATTGTTCCATGTTTATTTTCATGTATGCTCGATGTTTAGCTGCCACTTATAAATGAGAATATGCATTATTTGTTTTTCTGTTTCTATATTACTTTAGAATTATGACCTCCAACTCCATCCATGTTGCTGCAAAGAACATGATTTCACTCCTCTTTATTGCTGCATAGTATTCGATAGTGTATATGTACATTTTGTTTATCCAATATGCCATTAAGGTGGTTTAGTAGTACATTTAATAAAAACAAGAGAACAAAGTTAAAAGAAAAGTAAATTGGACAGGAATAACATACAGGTAAGAAAATAATTCTAGGAGAAGGCTATTTTTTCATTTCATAGAGTTTTACGCCATTGCTAAAATGTAGACAACACATTTTCTCCTGATCTCCTTTGTCTCCCATAGTATTTTATCACATGTAAAATAGGGACAAAGTGGAATTTATAGTGTTATTATGAGGGTAAAATGACAATGCCCATCAAGCAGGTTCAGCTTCAGTGGTAGGTTCAAGGTAATCATGTCTATTAGAAGTGGTAGTACTGGAACAGTGCTCATGGTTCTAGAAGATATGTTGTCTCCACTTTATTATAAAATATGTTGATGGTGTGCTAGTTTCCTCCTAGACAAGAGAATCTATCATGTTTCTCTCTGTATTTCTAGTGGCTGACACAGCCTGGCATTTAATAGATATTCAGGGATACTGTTTAATGCCCCTCAACTATTCCTTTGAATTTCTCAGTCATTTAAAATATCTGCTCAGAAATTACAGAATAGGATTGGTGAAAATGCTTAAGCTAACTCTTTTGGATATAGTTTGGGAAATTTACTCATAAATGAGTGTGTGTTTCTAAATTACAATCCACTGATGACAATGAAGTAATCTTACCATCAGTAATGAGTTCTTTTTCAGCTGCCATGTACAAGTGAGCTGAAGTATTTTTACTGGTGAAAACCCTGTAAATTACCCTAAGTCATTTCCTGAAGGTAGCATATTAAGCTAAAATTGTGTTTTGGATTAGTGGTTCAAGGTTATGTCCGTATAACCAACTTTTGCAGATAATTGGGGCTAGGATACTTCAGACTTTTACACGCTGTACTGTATATCCACTAATCTTGACATGTATTCTACTTCTTCTATTTCTTTCTATCAGTGAAAAATTGGCCAGTTAATGAGAAGAAACCTGTAGTCATCATTAAAACCACCTTACTTGGAATATTTTAACTTCAGCATTCTATATGAAAACTAACCATTACAAACCAACCCATTGGCTTCTGTGCTTTTATTACAAATATGAAAGTAGCCAACCTAAGCTATAATCAACTGGTCAATCCGTGGGTATTGATTAAATATTTAGCATATGTGAGTAGAAAACTAACCTGAAACTATACACTAAAAATGCATTTTTTATTAAGCAACCTGTTAATAGTTATAAGTATTATTTACACTATTTTAAGTACTTTGCAGATGTTTTAAAATTTAATCCTAAACAACAAATCTGAATGTTAGGTCCTAAAGTATAAAGCCATTGAGAAACTTGATCAGTGTTCAACATCAGTAAGTGGGACAGCCAGAATGTACCCCAGGAATCCCATACCTGCCTTCACTTTTAGCTACTGTATCCCCAGAGCCTGAATACCTGACTACATTTTACCCACAAAAGACGTGCTGCATCTTTTATTTTTTGGTGTAAAGTTTTAGGTCAGAAAACTTTTTATGACACATTGGATAGACCCTAAAAATTGTTTTATTTTATCTGTCCCGTCTGAGATATATATGACATTAAGTATTTTCCAAATCAGATCAGACAGATTTCATTTGCTTGCTTGCTTTTTGAAAGTTGCCAATCTTCAAAGGAAGAACTTTTATTTTCTTTTATATTTCTTCTGAACTTGGATTTGAATTACATTAATAATGATAAACATCAGTCTCCACCTGCAGCCTAAACTGGAGTTGTATATATGAATCTTCCAACCTTGATGAAAACAAGGCACTCTTGACTATTTTAAGTCCAAAAATGTATTTCTTTCAACCACATATAATAAATGCTATTTTGGTATAAAGATTGGAAGCACCAATCATAATTTTATTTCTTCTACTCAACATCTTGCACAGGTATTATAGCATGACTTTACATGTTATAATGGCATTGAAAATTACACAACACACTATAAATTCCAATTGGAATGTAACATATTTTTACATTAAATTAAATATAAGGAAAGGGTATAACCTTTGCTGCAGTATTCTCCCTAGCCCTGGAAATATCATATGATGATGTTTTATAAATACAATAGCTAGAATTATCTGTGCACCACTTACAACATGTATGTAGTCAGAAATATTATATATTCCCTGCAAGACCAATTCAAATTTAACGATACCCATGTCCAAATGAGACACTGTGAATGGAACAGTAAAACATATTTTTAAATTATTAAGTTCTGTGATACATGTGCAAGACGTACAGGTTTGTTACATAGGTGAATGTGTGCCATGGTGGTTTGCTGCACCTGTCACCCCATCACCCAGGTATTAAGCCCCACAGACATTAACTCTATCCTGATGCTCTCCCTCATCCCACCCCCCCAACTGGCCCCAGTGTGTGTTGTTCCCCTCCCTGTGTTCAAGTGTTCTCATTGTTCAGCTCCCACTTATA
>NW_012101266.1:3358091-3369579 GCF_000951045.1 Mandrillus leucophaeus | reverse complement strand
TGCCAATCTTCAAAGGAAGAACTTTTATTTTCTTTTATATTTCTTCTGAACTTGGATTTGAATTACATTAATAATGATAAACATCAGTCTCCACCTGCAGCCTAAACTGGAGTTGTATATATGAATCTTCCAACCTTGATGAAAACAAGGCACTCTTGACTATTTTAAGTCCAAAAATGTATTTCTTTCAACCACATATAATAAATGCTATTTTGGTATAAAGATTGGAAGCACCAATCATAATTTTATTTCTTCTACTGAACATCTTGCACAGGTATTATAGCATGACTTTACATGTTATAATGGCATTGAAAATTACACAACACACTATAAATTCCAATTGGAATGTAACATATTTTTACATTAAATTAAATATAAGGAAAGGGTATAACCTTTGCTTCAGTATTCTCCCTAGCCCTGGAAATATCATATGATGATGTTTTATAAATACAATAGCTAGAATTATCTGTGCACCACTTACAACATGTATGTAGTCAGAAATATTATATATTCTCTGCAAGACCAATTCAAATTTAACGATACCCATGTCCAAATGAGACACTGTGAATGGAACAGTAAAACATATTTTTAAATTATTAAGTTCTGTGATACATGTGCAAGACGTACAGGTTTGTTACATAGGTGAATGTGTGCCATGGTGGTTTGCTGCACCTGTCACCCCATCACCCAGGTATTAAGCCCCACAGACATTAACTCTATCCTGATGCTCTCCCTCATCCCACCCCCCCAACTGGCCCCAGTGTGTGTTGTTCCCCTCCCTGTGTTCAAGTGTTCTCATTGTTCAGCTCCCACTTATATGTGAGAACATGTGGTTTTTGGTTTTCTGTTCCTGTTAGTTCGCTGAGGATGATGGCTTCCAGCTCCATCCATGTCCCTGAAAAGGATATGATCTTGTTAATTTTTATGGCTGCATAGTATCCCATGGTGTATATGTACCATATTTTCTTTATCCACTCTAAAATTGATGGGCATTTGGGTTGATTTTATGTCTTTGCTATTGCGAACAGTGCTGTAACGAACATACATATGCATGTATCTTTATAATAGAATGATTTCTATTCCTTTGGGTATATACACAGGAATGGAATTGCTGGGTCAAATGGTATTTCTGTTCTAGGTCTATGAGGAATTGCCACAGTGTCTTCCACAATGGTTGAAGTAATTTACACTCCCACCAAAAGTGTAAAAGCATTCCTATTTCTCCACAGCCTCGCCAGCATCTGTTGTTTCTTGACTTGTTAATAATCACCATTCTGACTGGCATGAGGTAGTATCTCACTGTGGTTTTGATTTGCATTCCTCTAATAATCAGTGATGTTGAGCTTTTTTTTTTTTCATGTTTGTTGGCCACACAAATGTCTTCTTTACGAAAGTGTCTGTTCATGTCCTTTGCCCATATTTTGATGAGTTTTTTTCTTGTAAATTTGTTTAAGTTCCTTGTAAATTCCAGATATTAGACATTTGTCAGATGGATAGATTGCAGAAATTTTCTCCCATTCTTTGGGCCGTCTTTTCACACGGATAATTGTTTTTTGTTCTTGTTGTGCAGAAGCTCTTTAATCTAATTAGATCCCACTTATCAATCTTTGCTTTTGTTGCAATTGCTTTTGATGGTCTCTCATGAAATCTTTGCCTGTCTCTATGTCCTGAATGGTATTGCCTAGAGTTTCTTCTAGGATTTTTTAAGTTGTAGTTTTTACATTTAAGTCTTTAATTCATCCTGAGTTAATTTTTGTAGAAGGTGTAAGGAAGGGGTCCAGTTTCAATTTTCTGCCTATGGCTACCCCGTTTTCCCAGCACCATTTATTAGCATTAGTAGACACCTAAAACTAAATATACCTCAAAACTGAGGACAGTGGAAACATTGTCCATTTAGAATCTTTAAAATAACACAGGCTTTTAGTCTAAATTAATAAATATTCCAGGTAGAGGGTATTAAAATCCCATGAGGATTCTGTTTTCTGGGAATAATTATATGGAGAAGTATATGTTTCAAACCAGAAACCAAATGATTTTAGTGAAAAACTATTTTGAAAAATAAGCATATATAACCTTTTCAAGGCACTTTTTAAAAAGATTTTTGAGTTATTCAATAAATATGCTTTAAATATGTTCTGTTCCTACGACCATGGATTGGCTTGGAAGGCATTCATGATACTGCAATAGAATAACATGCATGTATATATATACTTGGAAGAAATATCGTAACATGCTTGTAGTAGACCATTCTTGCATTGCTATAAAGAAATGCCTGAGACTGGATAATTCATATGAAAAGAGGTTTAATTGGCTCATGGTTTTGTGGGCTGTACAGGAAGCATAGCTCTGGCATCAGCTTCTAGGGAGGCCTCACGAAGTTTACAATCATGGCAGAAGGTGAAGTGGGGGCAGGAACATCACATGGCAAAAGCAGGAGCAACGAGAGAGTGGGGCAGGTGCCACATTCTTTTAAAACAACTAGATCTTGCAAGAACTCACTATCATGAGAACTGCACCAAGAGGATGACACTAAACTATTCATGAGAAATCCACCCCCATGATTCAATCACCTCCCACCAGCACCACCTACAACACTGGGGATTACAATTCTAAATGAGACTTGGGTGGGGACACATATTCAAACAATATCAATGCTATTGCAATTTTCCATTTTGCTAAAGCAAAAACTCTTTTAAAATTGTCAATGTTACCCTATTCCCAATGATGGTAATGATATGTCTACCTTTTTTTTTTTTTTTTTTTTCCTTAAGTTATTGATACTAGAATAGGATTTTCTAAAAGTAGTAAGCTTTAGGAAAACCCTAGTTTCAATATTCATCTATCTCAGTTATCAATAAAGGAAGAAGTATGGCTCTGCTACACCTTGGGCTAATACTGACTGATAAAAGCAACTCATATTACATTTGACACCCTCCTAGACTATGTTTTCAGTGCTGTTTTCTGTTTTTCTTATTCATCTTTATCTTACATTTGGCCCCACAATCACGATTCCTGATACCTATTAATTATAATCTACCTTAGAGTTCAGTTTGCCTAAATTGTAATCCTTTTTACACAAAAATGTTTGAAGACTAAAAAGCTTTTGACTCCCTGTTCATGGAATTTCATATTTCTTGTCAATGTAGCTATTTGTACAAGAGTATTTCTACAATAGTATTTATCGAAAGTATGCAATGCATGCTGCTAGGAGCGTGCCTATTGATTTTAGGTAGTATAAAATCCAAAATATTTACTTAGTTTAATAAAGCACTGAGTTATTTATGCTAAATAATATTTATGAGATGACCTTGGAGTGTATGTGTGTATACAAATATATTTAGAAATATATGAATTTATATATACACATATGTATATATATTCATATTCATTAAAACTCATAAGTAAAAAGTAATTTTAATTAAATAATAGAGCTATTCACAATTGTGTTAAAGAATTGTAATGGATGACAAAATTTGTAAAGAACAAACATAAACCATATAATACTTGATTTAGCATACTAATATTATAACCTAAAGTGCCAATATCTCTAAAAAATATGTTTCTTAATATTCATAAATAATATACTAAAATGTGGCTAATATTCTCTGAAGGTAACATAAATGGTACAGAAAAAATAAAAGTGTTGGTCCTTGTTTCAAGAATATTATTTACTTAATCCTTATTTATTTATTGTTTTATATTTGTATCTTTTTTACTCACTTTTCTTTTAATAGTCAACAGTTCATGCTCCATGTATACCTCTTCATAAAGGAAAAAATAGTTGTGTCGTCAGCATGAGTGCACAAATTCTGTGATATAATACAAATGTTATCATTGTGTTGGAAGCCAATGACCTAATATAGATTTCTAAAATCTTGGAACACCTTTTATGCAGGCTAAGGATAAAACAATTTGTAAGTGGTTTAGAATTATATTATTAAATTTATTCCGGTTTCCTGGGGTCTTCCATGCCAGATAATTACTGCTTGTTTTCCCACTGACTTTTGTGATTGTAGCAATGGTTACCTCAATTCAGTGGACTTTATTTCCTCATCAGAGTCTTCAGACAGCTACAGTGTTTCAACTGAAGGATAAAGCAGCAATAAAATTATTCAAATATGAAGAAAAGAAACAATAATTCCTGGCAATCAACCTAATGAGGTCATGGTATTAAAACTGGAGCAATAATTTTTTCTCTTGAAAGAAAAAAAGGAAGGGAGAAGACACATTAAAAAATAACTTAATACACTGAAAAACTTACATTGCATATAATACTAATTTCATGTCAAAGAGTTACTTTTACTTCAAAAGGTGAATGAGTACATATTAAGCAACATAAAAAGCAAATTTGCATGGTATATTGAAAAAAGCATCACATATAGCCGAAAGTAGACTGGGTATAAATTTAAAATTTATTACCTAGAATCAAATTATATAACTAACTTGATCATCAGTTCTTTATTCATGGTTAAGAAAAATAGTAACATCTATCTAACAAGATGAACGGGGATGTCTGTTGCAGAATAGATGCCTAGGAAATGTTAATTAACTTTATTTGTTATTAACAGGTTATAATGCTAGTAATCAAAAGAATAACAAATTTAAAAATCCACTAATATTAACCCACCCCAAAAAATGTAAAGGGAGAAAATGACTTATGTAACCAAATAGATGTTTTTATTCCTCAATTGCTTTGATTAGGCATGTTTGTATGGAACAATTGGGCAAGATAAAGAAATTAAAGGCTTCTAGATTAAAAAGGAAGAAAAATACTGTTTTGATTCATAAATGTTATTATCCTTTACATGGAAAACTCTAAGGATCCACTACAAAACTACTGGAACTAATAAACAATTTCAGCAAAGTTACAGCATAGAAGTCAATTGGATTTCTATACACCAGCATTAACAATCTGAATATAAAATTAAGAAACCATTTCCATTACAAATATCATCAAAAATAATTAAATGCTTAGGAATAAATTTAACAAAACAAATACAAGACTACTTAACATTGTCAAAAAAGTTAAAGATGATCTAAATAAGTTGAAAAACATCCTATGTTCATGCATCAGAATACTTAATATTGTAAGATGACAATACTTTTCCAATTGATCTACAGATTTATCACAATTCCTAACAAAAATCCCAGCTTCCCTTGTTCAAGAAATGGACAAATTGATATGGAAATAAAAGGACCCAGAATAACCAAAACGCTCTTGAAAATGAACAAAATCTGAGGACTTATACTTCCTGATTTCAAATTTACTACAAAGTCACAGTAATCAAGACAGCAAAATATTGGCATGAGGATAAATGGATAAATGCAATAGAATTGAGAGTCTGTAAATAAACGCTTAAACTTATGTTCAATTGAATTGTAACAAAGTTGCCAAGAAATTCAATGGAAGAAAAATAGTATTTTCCAGAAATGGTAATTAAATGATTATATATGCCCATGTAAAAGTAAATTTGGACTCTTACCTCACAGCATACCCGAAAATGAACCCAAAATGGATGGTAGATTTAAATGTAAGATCTGAAACTCTAAAACTCTTAGAAAAAAAAGAAGACAGTCTGACTTTTGTTTAGGCACTGTTTTCTCAGATATAACACCAAAAGAATAAATTATAGAAGAAAAAGTAGACAACTTCATCAAAAATACGAAACTACTTTACTTAAAAGGATACCATCAAGAAAATAAAAAGAAAACCCACAAACTGGGAAAAGTATTTTCAAATTATATATCTGATAAGGGACTTGCATTCCAGAATATATAAAGAACACTGACATCTCAATGATAAGAAGACAATATAATAAAAACATGGGAAAAGGATTTGCATAGACATTTCACCAAAGAAGATATCGGAATGGCTAATAAACACATAAAGAGGTTTGCAACATCATTATTCACTAAGGAAATATGAGCTAAAACCACAATGAGATCTGCAATTCACAATGAATCAAAACAACCTCCTATTCATTAAAATGTCTATAATCACAAGAACAGAAATAACAAGTGCTGGCAAAAATGTGGAGAAGTTGAAAGTTTTGAATACTGTTAATGGCAACGTAAAATGGTGCAGCCACTTTGGAAAGGAGTTTGGCAGTTTCTCAGAATGTTAAACAGAGAGTTACCATATGACTCAGCAATTCCACTCCTAGATACCTACCCAAAGGAAGTGAAACATGCCTATGCAACAATTTACACACAAATGTTCATAGCAGCATTAATCAGAAGAGTCAAAAAGCAGAAATAACCCAAATATCTGTCAACTAGTGAATGGATAAAGAATGTGACATATCTATAAAATGTAGTAATATTCTGCATTAAACAACAATAACAAAAATGAAGTACTGGCTAGGTACCGTTATGGATGCCTGTAATCCCAGCATTATGCGAGGCTGAGGCAGAAAGATTGCTTGAGAAGTTTGAGATGAGCCTGGGCAACATAAGGAGACCCTGTCTCTAAAAAAGAAAGAAGAAAAAGAAGAATAAAAGACAAAGAAGAAGAGGACGACGATGAAGAAGTACAGATGCATGTACAACATGAACTAATATCAATTATGTCAAATCAAAGAAACCAGGTACAATATACCACATACTATATAATACTGTTAACATGAAATATCCAGAAAAAAGAATATAGGTGCAGAAAGTAAATCGATAGGAATAGTGAATAAAAATAAGTAGATTTTCTGTGTGGGATAATGTAAATGTTCTAAAATTAATCATGGTGATTATATAACTCTGTTGATACACAAAAACCATAGAATCATATACTTTTTCGAGGTGAATTTTCTGGTATGTCAATTATATATTACTAAAGCTATTACAAAATTTAGATGAAAAATAATCTACCAAAAATGGAATCTGCCTAGCAGTTATTGTGATTATATAGGGGGTAATATTGTTGTTATTTAGGAGGTAATAGTGTTGTTATTTGATTGCTGGTTTGAGATGGTTTTCTGTGTATTGTAGGGCAAAGAAATTTAGTAATTTCTTTAATTCTCTGATTCTAACATCTTTTTTGCTCTTGAACGCAAAGAATCTCAATGTGAAAAAAGGATAATACAAATGTAATACAGAATAGTTTAAGTAAAAACTCTGTAGTTCTAAACTTGTTTGGAATTATCAATGAGAAGTATCAATTCATAAAGTATTACCACATAGATATAAATGTAGATAAAAAGATGATAGATCGCACCACTGCACTCTAGCCTGGGCAACAGGGCAAGACTCTGTCTCAAAAAAAAAAAAAAAAAAAAGATGAAGAAAAAGAATGAGTAAAAGGGTCTCTTATACATACATGAACAAATTTATCCTAACTTTATCCAGCGAAGAGGCTTAGACACAATGAGCAATCCAACCTCAATGGACATCCCTAAAATCCAGATTCCCTTCATGAATTTGTATTTCAAAGTTTAAAATTAAAAGGACTTTTTGAGAAAACGACAATTTATAGAACTAGGACAGGAAATATGCAAGATCAATCTAAAAAATTTCAAGCAGGGGCACACTCAAGCACTCATGTCAAAAAGACTCAAGAGACAAATTGAGAAAGCTTCAAATGACCAAAGATGGATAATTTAGAGTTTCAAGATGGTAAGATCAAATGTTTAAATGCATAAATTAGTAATAATTATATTTTTTAATGAGTTGGTCATCTTTGCAGATTGATAGATAATTCATTATCTTGAAAACTGGCAAGAATGGAAAAGAAGTAGTTATCTTGCCTTATATGAATTCACCATCATATAATAATTAATATATTAGAGAAAGGATTATTAATGTATTCATACTAATACATGAGAAAATAATTATAGATGGTGAAATCCTCAATTAATTAGTGAATCTAGACATTGAATATAATAGCTGTGACATCACAAAAAGACCACTAGGTATTAAGTGCTTCTGCTGAAAGCAGATTACCTCTTCTGCTGAAAGGATAAAACCTGAGTTGGAAAATGTTCCTGGATCCAGTAACTCATTTTAAGAAAATACAGATGAAAAAAAAAAAAATGTGATGAACTGCTTTGTTAGTATTTGATAAACTAAACCCAAACTGACCATCTCTACAGATCAAATGCCCATTTTTCTTCAGGTACATTTTGAAATGAAAATAAATGAATGAGGAAACAACCAATAAACTAAAAGAGCTTTAAAAGACATAGCAGGTTTTAAAATGGGCAAGATTCAACTGTACTGTGTATGGATGCATATTTGAAATAATACAACTGTAAAACAATTCAAAAAAGTAACTACTAGAACAGTCAGAATAATAGTTAATTTTTGGTGGAGGAAGGGGCTATGATTGGCACAAGACACAAAGAGATTTCTGTAGTGGCTGTCAATATTCTATTTCTTTATATAAGCAGTGATTATAAGACCATTTACCAGGTATTATCTCTTAAGCTACTTATGGTTTTTGTATTTTGTGTGGTTTTCTGTTTTTGTCTCTTATTTTTCAATAAAAAGTGTCATATAACTTTTAAATAGGTAACATTTGAACCTCCAATACAATGAAGAAAATTAAGGCAAATGAAGCATAGTCATAAAAAATTTAAAAAGTTAACCATCGGAGAATTAGTAAAATATAAAGTATGAGCAAAATGAAAGATGCGGTAGTCAGCCTTAGTACTTTCAGACTCACTAGAATTCTGCAGCTCACACATTCCTCAAACTTCAGAATCAAACTGGCATTTTTATTTTTAAATTTGAGCAAATATTCTTTTTTCTTCTTCCCTAGTGACTTACATAATATTTTAGTGATTTTATTTTTTTTTTTAATCTATGTGACATTTTATGGCTTGGAGACAAGTTCAAACCAATCAGATGCATTCTAAATATGATTTGTTTGGTTGTATTTCTGTTATTTTGTTTCTTTCACTATTATTTCTGCTTTGTAAAGATTTATAACATTTAGATTCATGTCTGTGACTATAATTTATTATTTTCTTAATGCTATATTTAAGTGGATTTAATGTTCACTATAAGCTCTTGTAACAGAGAAACCACACTCCTTCGATTCATTACTGGTTTGTCTGAGTTTTTATTGGTAAGTTGTCTTTTCAACAGGAAGTTGTTGATAAACCTTAGTAAGATTTCTCAACAGACACAGAAGAGAAATTTTAATATATGGTTTCAGAAATATAAACTATTATAATTTATTCTGGAAGAAAATATCAATATTTCAGTGAGTATGAAAAAATATGCAAGTTTTTTCAAAGAAATAGATCCAAATTATTGCATTACCAGTGGTATAGACAAACATTCAAGACATAAAAATTCTACATGTTACACAAACTATTTTAGAGCAAACAAAAGTCAACAGGCAATAGCAACAGAACACATTAAATACCCCCAAAAGATCTTATACATCATAATTTGACAAAGTTTGAAATCTTTTGATTAAATGTTACTCTTTCTACCAGAATTCAACAGGCATCTTTTGGTTATGGCTGAGAATTTCACATTTTTCTTAAGACTAGAATAAAGGTTAATGTCAGAGACATTTATTTTGACTAGCTAAAATTTAGATTTTTTCCCCATCTACTTAAGTGCAAATTTAATCCATAGTTATTAATTACTTGGATGGTCTCTGGTAAAAGGTAATTTGCCTTTGATGCTATGTTTAATTCATTGAAAATATCTTTAACTCTTAGCAATTTTTTTGTGGGTTTTATCATTTGGCAAATTAACAGGAAATTTTTGAGTAGATACTTTAGGTATTCTATCCTCAGTGGCATCAGCAAACGTGACTGTTATAAAGTTAAGACTCTGTATATCTCAATATTTTCTTATTATAGTCTATAGTCTTGGGTTTTCTTAGAGCCGAAACTTTTATGACTTACATATGCCAAATGGTGGCAAATTCTCTATTCATTAGCTATTCCTGTAGTACTAGAAAATTAAGTCAAGTAAAATAATGTTTTTATATTTAAACATAAACCCATATTTTCAACAAAATTTTTATATATTCCATAAAATACATCTTACACCTTCTACATCCTATGGTTATTAGAAGTGAATTCTATTCATAGTCTCTATACTGACTAGTTGTGAGAAATCATTATGTTGCCTCAATTCTATCATTAATGTGATCATCATATGATCTTCCCTATCCTTTGCAGGTGTAGCACAGTGTGCTTTCATAATAATATATGATCATTATGTTTATGATTTTTTCACCAAATGTAAGTAAACTATTTCTTCACCAAACAAAAGTAAAAGTTGACATCCTTCAAAACTTCTGCTTGCAAATTTCAGCAATTGAAAATTTCTTTGCCTGTGTTAGCTAAACTGTTTCAAAAACCACTTTTGTGTTTATCGTTGACATTTATCTTCTATATCTTATGCTCAACATTTTGCTTTCCCCCTATATTCCCTAAAATGCTGTTAAAATTAGATTTTTAAAGCACCAATGGCTTCATCCTTTGAAAACTTTACAGCTTTCACTGCCTTTATCAGTTTATTCGATATCCTTCTTAATTCTCATCACATCAACTACCAGAGCAATTTTATATTTTATTATGATCATTCGATTTTCTTTCAGGACACTTTAATTCCTATATCAAATCCAAATTCCTTATCTTTTCTTCTACAAATGAATATGCATTTGCATGAGGGTTGTATATTAATTGGTATTAATTTTTCAGGCCTTGTATTAATTAGTAATTACATGCAACTGTTAGTAACAGAGTCCTGACTACAGCATTTTATAAATTTCAGAGATTTATATTCTAATGTAAAATAGAAAATTATGTTTTCCAGTCCTGATATATCAGCTATACATAGTCATTAGGGATCCAAGTTTGTGTTATCTTTCTTTCCACAATGTTAAGCATATGTCTTCTGCTCTCAAAATCATAGGATGGCTGCTGAATTTCCAGTCATCACATTCATTTTCCAGGATGACAAAAGAAGGTGGTAAGGGGCACAGCAACAGTTCTCCCAGACAAGTCAGAACCTTTTAAAGATCTATTCTGGTAACTCTGCCCAATTACTTTTATTTGTATCTCATTAGTCACCCCTCAGGAAACTGAGGCTAAAAAATATAATCTGGCTAGATACATTGCGGCTCCAAATAAAATCAGGGATCTGCTAATTGCATTTGTGTCCAGCTGGCAGCTCTATTTCCAAATATTAGATTAGACTTATATAAATAATTCTTATCTGTGTTTGCAATAGCCAAACTACTTTTTTTTTCAAACTTCATTTTAACTTAATTGCAGTGCATTTTTCTTAAAATAAAAACATGTTTGCTTTTATGAATGTATTTAAAGTTTACTATTTGAGTATTTGTCACTTGAGTATTTGTTACATAGTTTCTTTTTGGAAAGATAGCAAATATTTGTCTCAGCAAATTAGATGTGGAAGTTTGTTGAACTCAAAATTAATTTTCTTGAACTTAATAGTTTACATTTGTTTAAGGTTTTATATCAAACATAAAAATGAAAATATATTTTGTTGATATTGAACAAACTTT
>NW_012101266.1:3346506-3356051 GCF_000951045.1 Mandrillus leucophaeus | reverse complement strand
TGACTGTTATAAAGTTAAGACTCTGTATATCTCAATATTTTCTTATTATAGTCTATAGTCTTGGGTTTTCTTAGAGCCGAAACTTTTATGACTTACATATGCCAAATGGTGGCAAATTCTCTATTCATTAGCTATTCCTGTAGTACTAGAAAATTAAGTCAAGTAAAATAATGTTTTTATATTTAAACATAAACCCATATTTTCAACAAAATTTTTATATATTCCATAAAATACATCTTACACCTTCTACATCCTATGGTTATTAGAAGTGAATTCTATTCATAGTCTCTATACTGACTAGTTGTGAGAAATCATTATGTTGCCTCAATTCTATCATTAATGTGATCATCATATGATCTTCCCTATCCTTTGCAGGTGTAGCACAGTGTGCTTTCATAATAATATATGATCATTATGTTTATGATTTTTTCACCAAATGTAAGTAAACTATTTCTTCACCAAACAAAAGTAAAAGTTGACATCCTTCAAAACTTCTGCTTGCAAATTTCAGCAATTGAAAATTTCTTTGCCTGTGTTAGCTAAACTGTTTCAAAAACCACTTTTGTGTTTATCGTTGACATTTATCTTCTATATCTTATGCTCAACATTTTGCTTTCCCCCTATATTCCCTAAAATGCTGTTAAAATTAGATTTTTAAAGCACCAATGGCTTCATCCTTTGAAAACTTTACAGCTTTCACTGCCTTTATCAGTTTATTCGATATCCTTCTTAATTCTCATCACATCAACTACCAGAGCAATTTTATATTTTATTATGATCATTCGATTTTCTTTCAGGACACTTTAATTCCTATATCAAATCCAAATTCCTTATCTTTTCTTCTACAAATGAATATGCATTTGCATGAGGGTTGTATATTAATTGGTATTAATTTTTCAGGCCTTGTATTAATTAGTAATTACATGCAACTGTTAGTAACAGAGTCCTGACTACAGCATTTTATAAATTTCAGAGATTTATATTCTAATGTAAAATAGAAAATTATGTTTTCCAGTCCTGATATATCAGCTATACATAGTCATTAGGGATCCAAGTTTGTGTTATCTTTCTTTCCACAATGTTAAGCATATGTCTTCTGCTCTCAAAATCATAGGATGGCTGCTGAATTTCCAGTCATCACATTCATTTTCCAGGATGACAAAAGAAGGTGGTAAGGGGCACAGCAACAGTTCTCCCAGACAAGTCAGAACCTTTTAAAGATCTATTCTGGTAACTCTGCCCAATTACTTTTATTTGTATCTCATTAGTCACCCCTCAGGAAACTGAGGCTAAAAAATATAATCTGGCTAGATACATTGCGGCTCCAAATAAAATCAGGGATCTGCTAATTGCATTTGTGTCCAGCTGGCAGCTCTATTTCCAAATATTAGATTAGACTTATATAAATAATTCTTATCTGTGTTTGCAATAGCCAAACTACTTTTTTTTTCAAACTTCATTTTAACTTAATTGCAGTGCATTTTTCTTAAAATAAAAACATGTTTGCTTTTATGAATGTATTTAAAGTTTACTATTTGAGTATTTGTCACTTGAATATTTGTTACATAGTTTCTTTTTGGAAAGATAGCAAATATTTGTCTCAGCAAATTAGATGTGGAAGTTTGTTGAACTCAAAATTAATTTTCTTGAACTTAATAGTTTACATTTGTTTAAGGTTTTATATCAAACATAAAAATGAAAATATATTTTGTTGATATTGAACAAACTTTAAGTTATAATTGCAGTTATATACTTATTCAAGACAAAACCAAATAATATTTCACATCTATGGTTCTTCCTCACATAACATTTTCCACTAAAATTATATGAATGCATGCCTGATGTGTCTCTGCCAGGTTTTGATATCAGGATGATGCTGGCCTCATAAAATAGTTAGGAAGGAGTCCCTCTTTTTCTATTGTTTGGAATAGTTTTGGAAGGAATGGTACCAACTCCTCTTGATACCTCTGGTAGAATTTGGCTGTAAATCTGTCTGGTCTTGGGCTTTTTTTGGTTAGTAGGCTATTAATTACTGCCTCAATTTCAGTACTTGTTATTGGTCTATTCAGGGATTTGACTTCTTCCTGGTTTAGCCTTGGAAAGGTGTATGTGTCCAGGAATGTATCCATTTCTTCTAGATTTTCTAGTTTATTTGCATAGAGGTGTTTATAATATTCTGTCATGGTAGTTTGTATCTCTGTGGCATCAGTGGTGATATCCCCTTTATCATTTTTTATTGTGTCTATTTGCTTCTTCTGTCTTGTCTTCTTTATTAATCTGGCTAGCAGTCTATTTTGTTAATCTTCTCAAAAAATCAACTCCTGGATTCATTGATTTTTTGAAGGGTTTTTCGTTTCTCTGTCTTCTTTAGTTCTGCTCTGATCTTAGTTTTTGTCTTCTGCTAGCTTTTGAATTCGTTTGATCTTGTTTCTCTGGTTCTTTTCATTGTGATGTTAGGGTGTTGATTTTAGATCTTTCCCTTTTTCTCATATGAGCATTTAGTGCTATATATTTCCCTCTAAACACTGCTTTAGCTGTGTCCCAGAGATTCTGATACATTGTGCCTTTGTTCTCACAGATTTCAAAGAACTTATTTATTTATGCCTTACTTTCCTTATTTACCCAGTAGTCATTCAGGAGCAGGTTGTTCAATTTCCATGCAGTGGTGTGGTTTTGAGTGAGTTTCTTAATCTTGAGTTCTAAGTTGATTGTTATAATTTCCTTTCTTTTGCATTTGCTGAGGACTGTTTTACTTCCAATTATGTGGTCAATTTTAGAGTAAGTGCTATGTGGTGCTGAGAAGAATGTGTATTCTGTTGATTTGGGGTAGTGAGTTCTGTAGATGTCTATTAGTTCCACTTGGTCCAGAGCTGAGTTCAAGTCCCACATATCTTTGTTAATTTTGTTGTCTCGTTGATCTGTCTAATACTGACAGTGGGGTGTTAAAGTCTCCCATTATTATTGTGTGGGTGTCTATGTCTCTTCGTAGGTCTCTAAGAACTTGCTTTATGAATATGGGTGCTTCTGTATTGGGTGCATATATATTTAGGATAGTTAGTTGTTGTTGCATTGATCCCTTTACCATTATGTAATGTCCTTCTTTGTCTTTTTTGATCTTTGTTGGTTCAAAGTCTGTTTTATCAGACACTAGAATTGCAACCCCTGGCTTCTGGGTTCCCCCCCGTCCCTTTCCATTTGCTTGGTAAATATTCCTCCATCCCTTCATTTTGAGCCTATGTGTGTCTTTGCACATGAGATAGGTCTTGACTTTTTATCCAATTTGCCAGTCTGTGTCTTTTAATTGGGGCATTTAGCCCATTTATATTTAAGGTTAATATTGTTATATGTGAATTTGATCCTGTCATTATGATGCTAGCTAGTTATTTTGCCCTTTAGTTGATGCAGTTTCTTCATAGTGTCGATGGTCTTTACAATTTGGTATGTTTTTGCAGTGGCTGGTACCAGTTTTTCCTTCCCATATTTAGTGCTTCCTTCAGGAGCTCTTGTAAGGCAGGCCTGGTGGTGATAAAATCTCTCAGCATTTGCTTGTCTGTAAAGGATTTTTATTTCTCCTTCACTTATGAAGCTTAGTTTGGCTGGATATGAAATTCTGGGCTGAAAATTCTTTTCTTTAAGAATGTTGAATATTGGCCCCTACTCTCTTCTGACTTGTAGGATTTCTGCTGAGAGATCCGCTTTTAGTCTGATGGACTTCCCTTTGTGGGGAACACGACCTTTCTCTCTGGATGCCCTTAAACGTTTTTTCCTTCATTTCAATGTTGGTGAATCTGACGATTATGTGTTTTAGGGTTGCTCTTTTCAAGGACTATCTTTGTGGTGTTCCCTGTATTTCCTGAATTTGAATGTTGGCCTGTCTTGCTAGACTGGTGTAGTTCTCCTGGATAATATCCTGAAGAGTATTTTCCAACTTGGTACCATTCTCCCCATCATTTTCCGGTACACCAGTCAAATATAGGTTTGGTCTTTTCACATAGTCCCATATTTCTTGGAGGCTTTGTTCATTCCATTTCATTCTATTTTTCTCTAATCTTGTCTTCATGCTTTATTTCATTAATTTGATCTTCAACCACTGATATCCTTTCTTCTGCTTGATCGATTCGGCCAGTGATATTTGTGTATGCTTTATGAAGTTGTTGTGCTGTGTTTTTCAGCTCCATCAGGTCATTTATGTTCTTCTCTAAGCATGATACAAATATCTTTCACATAATATTTGATTTTCATAGCGTAGTTATAAAGGCAAGTGCTTTTGTGACAAGCATTTGAAGATTTCATCAATTTCCTCAAAGGCCTCTTAAAGATATCTATAACATTTTGTAAAGTATAGAAACAGTAGATTTTAAAAAGAGGCATGAGCCACATCCCAAACTTAACAAATGTTAAGATTTTGCCATATTTGTTTCAGATATTTTTAAATGAATTAAACATTACAGATAAAATCAAAATATTCTTTGGTTCATGCACATTTAATATGTAGAGATCCATAAAATATATATTGTGTCAGCACTCTTATATCTTTGAATAAATTTTTTATACTGTTTATATTATTTTATAAATTATTTTAAAACTCATTATTTTTTATATATATCCTTATTAATACATAAACTTAGTTCATTTATTTTAACACATATATATATTCCACAAATTATTTATTGGTATGTAGCTGAAGTTGAAATAAACGTCCATTACATAAGTTTCTCTAAGGTACATAAGTTTCTCTAAGGTATACTTTCAGATCTAGGATTGCTAGTCATAAAACATTTACATCTTTGATATTGCCAAATTTCTCTCTAAGATGGCTGCACTTGTTTATAGTTCTGCCATCTGTGTGAGAGTTTCTGTCTCCCCACATAGTCACCAAATTTTGGTATTGTCATCATCCTTTTAAATGTTTGCAAACCTGATGAGTTTGAAATTATATCTATCTCCTTATTTCAATTTGCATATGCCTCAACACTCAAGTTTACTTATTGTTAATGTTTTTATTGGGCTTATTTATCTATATGATTTGCTAACTATTTGTCATAGTTTTTGTCTTACTGATTTGCAGAGGTATTTATTAATTTAGGCTATAAGTATTTGCCTGTCTTCTGACTATATCAATATTGTTCATTGTCCTCAAATTTTACTATTTTAAATCTCCTTTTTATTTTTGAAATAGATGCATAACATTATATGTAGTATATATGTGAAACTTGTGAAACATAACACTATAATAACCATGTGTGAATTTACTGCTAGACCATTATCAATGTCTGCATTCTCTTCCCCTATCCCTCATTCCCCTATCCTGTCCTCCTTTCCAAAGCTAACCACTGTCTCATTTTAAATTTCCTTGCATTTTAATCATACATATCTTGTTTTCTTTTGTTTCTGATTAACTTAGACTATGTACTTGTACTATACATTACATTTGAAAACAGTATTTGCAGAAATAATGTAAGGATTATTATAAGAAATAATGTAAGGATTATTTTACCATTTTCTAGAGCATACTATTGCTGCTTTCTGCCCTTCATTTGGAAGTGCTACGCATTCAGAGCCATATCACTTCATTATTAGATTTGAGGTTCCTTGAACCCCCAGCTGATGGGAAAACAGGTTTGCTCCTCTGAGAGCTGGTAAACTAACAAACAGTTGATTATCACATGGAGAGCATAGCCGTTTTGATGCCAGTTCAAAGTGAAGGGTGACCAAGGTAGTGACCAGGGTAAAGTGAGGCACCTAGGGTGCAACATTTAAGGCATTCATTCTTAGGGTGGTGCACGTGCTGACAGCAGCCTCAGAAGGCTAATAGATTTCAGATATATTAACATCTGAAAGACACTAAAGTGTAGTCTAAATATGAAAATTTATTATTTACAAATATAGAATCAATTTTTCTATTTTTATTTATTGAGGAATCTATAAGTTTAGTAATTTGTGATTTAAAGTCATATATCAAGTTTTGAAAAATATGTCAACCTATTTTTGATCTTTTCGCTTTCTTCTATGGGTTTGCTTTTTTTCTCTTGATTGCTGTGGGAAAATACTATACTTTTTAATATATCTGATGTTTAAATATTTCTTATGTTTGGGTTGTTTTCAAAATTGCCTTCAAAATATTCTTGGCCTATACCCTTCCACGTATTTGTAGAATTCCACCAGAAAAACTGTTGGGATTTTGGTTTGGTTTGGTTTGTATTAAAATTTTAGACTAATTAGGAGGAAATTAACATCTTTCAAATGTCAAGTTTTTGCATTAATAAATTTGGTATTTCCATGTATTGTTTTATTTTTAATAAATAAAATATTTTTATTTTATTAAATTATATGTAACAATTTATAAATTATTTTTTAAAAGTACATTCATGTGAATTATTTTATCATAGAGCTTTATAAAGGTATAGGTAATATACAATGAAAGGGACATATTTCAAATGTACCAACTGATGAGTTTTCATTACCACCAAAATCTTTTTTTCTGACACTTTGTAAAGCATCCTCCCTTCCAGTCCCATTCACAGGCAAAATCAGATCTGCTTTCTGGTCCTATGTATTAGATTGCCTTTTTTAGAATTTTATATAAATGAAATAAATCAGTATATACTCCTTATTAGGTCAGGTCTCTTTCACACAGCATAAAGATTTTCAGATTCATCCATGTTGTTGCACTTGTCAGTAGTTTATTCCAATTTATTGATAAATCATTTAATTTTATGCTTATGCTACAATTTTTTTAAATTAATTCATCTGATAGACATTCGGGTTGTTTCTGACTCTGGGATATTGAGAATAAAATTGCTTTTATCATTTGTGTACAGATCACTGTTGGATATACACCTTCATTTTTAATGAATACACGATCTAGGAGAGTAATAGCTAGGTTGTATGGTAAGATTATGTTTAAATGTCTAGGAACTACTGGACTATTTTCCAAAAGAGTTTTCAACATTTTATATGTCTACCTGCAGGATATGAGAACTATAATTGCTCCAGATTCTTGCCAATACTTCGTATGCTTAGTCTAATTTTATCCATTTTAGTGACTGTATAATGGGTTTTTATTGTGGTCACTGTAGAGTATGTGTAGTGGTATCTTGTTGGAACTTTACTTGTATTTCTGTAATGACTAACAATGTTAAGCATTTTAAATATGTTTATATGCTGCCTATGTATCCTTTTAGGTAAAGAGTCTGTCAGAATATTTTGCCTTTTAAATTGGGTTGTTTATCTTATTATTTAGTTACAAAAGTTCTTCATAAATGCAAATACAAGTCCTTTGTTAATCCGTGTTTTGTTAATACTCTCTCCCAGTCTTTGACTTGTCCTTTCATTTTGTAAATGGTATGTTTTGGAAAACAAATATTTTTTTATTTTGATGAAATCCAATACTGTTTTTTTTTTTTTTTTCTTTCCTAGTCCACGTTTTTATTAGGTTGGTGCAAAAGTAATTGTGGGTTTTGTCATCACTTTTAGTGGAAAAACTGTAATTATTTTTGTACCAACCTAATTTTTTTGTTTAATTAAGACATTTTTGCCTGTTCTACATCATGTGATTTTTCTGTTTTCTTTTAGAAGGTTCCTAATTTTGCTTTTATCATTAGGCATTTATTCCATTTCAAATTATCTTTGTCTATGATATGAGGTAAGAGTCAAGGTTCATTTTTTGCATGTGGATATCCAATCGTTCCAGCACCACTGGTTGAAGAGACATCTTTTCCCACATTGAATTTCTTTGGCATCTTTTTACATAAAGTTAAGCTTCCTGATGAATGAAATACAACAGACTTTTTGAATGTATATTCAATATATTAAACATATATTTAATAACGGATACATGTATATTTTATATTTGACATATATATTTATATGTATATCACATATTAATTATCACATTTATTTTGTATATGTAAAATGTATTCATATAATATAATAATATATAGGGGATATATGTATATATCTCCAATTCATTTTCAACAAATGCTACACTGTCTTAATGACTGTAGCTTTATAATAACTTCAAACTAGATAATGTAAGACTACCATCTTTTCATCTATTCACTTTTTTTTCAAAATTGTTTTGAATACTCTTGGTACTGCCTATTATCATATAAATTTTACAATCTCCTTGTCAATTTTTACCCCTTCTCCCAAAAATCCCATGTTGTTTAATTGGGATTGAGTTATATCTGTAGAACAATTTTGGGGGAATTGATTACAATATTAATCTTCAGATCCCTATGTATAGTAGAGCTTTCTATTCACTCAGGTGTTTAAATTCTCTCCACCCAGTTTTGCAGATTTCAGTATGTCTTTTGCCAAGTTTATCCCTATTTTTTTCATACTATTGTAAGTGGTGTTTTAAATTTTAATTTGAGTGTTCATTGTCAGAATATAGAAACACATGTTTTTGTACATTGGCCTGTATCTTGAAAACTTGCAAAACTCACTTGTTAGTTATTTTAGCATTTTTGGTAGTGCCTTATGATTTTCTACACAAATGATTATGTTGTCTGTGAATAACCACAATTTATTTTCTTTTCCAATGTATGCCTTTTTTTTCCCTCCTGCATGATTACACCAACTAGTATTTCTGGAACAATGTTAAACAAAGTTTTAATGGCAGACATCCTTGCCATTTTCCCCCCTTTAGGGAGAGAGCATTCAGTGTTTCATTATTAAATACAATGTTAGCAGAATCTTTTTGCAGATTAGATACTCTTCATTTGGGTTGAATAATATTCCCTTTATTCAAATGATGGACAGTTTTTATAGTGTATATTGTTTGCAAAATGCTCTTTCTGCAACTATTGAGATGTTCATAATGCTTTTTTCCTTTGTTTTTTAATATTGGGAAATGCACTGGTTGATTCTCAAATGTTAAATTAATCTTATATTCTGAAACAAACACAATTTGGCAATAATATACAATCTTTTTGGAAAATACAATATGCTAGTGTGCTAAATATTAAATTCTAGGTAAAATTTTTTGCATCTGTTTTCATGAGAAAAGTTTGTTTCCAGTTTTATTTTCTTGTAATATCTTCATCTCATTTTGGGCTCAGTGAATAAGGTATTAAGTGTTCACCTAGGATAACCTATCAGCTTATTTCTTAACCAGTTTCATCCTATGTATACAGGTGTAAATAATTCATATTCTGTCTCCCATAAACTTCATATACACACATACTGCATAGCATAGTTTATTCTTAAGTCTTAAATTCATATTAAATGAATATATAAGCAGTAAATATGTAAGACAAGTAATTATAAAAGTACAAGTAATTAGCAGCAAGTGCTTTATTTATCACATTATAATAATTTCCTTTATAATCCTCAGAATAAACTTATGCATAGGTTCTATTTACTGGCATTGTATAAATAAGAACATTTTGTTTATAGAGCTTAGGCAACTTGCCAAATCTAATAAGCAGCAGGGCAGGGGTTCTTTTAGACTATGAGTTGAAATGCTTTTCATTTGTTGGTGCCTATAAAATCATTAAATCACACTCTCTTCGTTTTTCTTTTTTTTTTTTTTTTTTTTT
>NW_012101266.1:3342935-3345896 GCF_000951045.1 Mandrillus leucophaeus | reverse complement strand
AGAAACTAAAACAGATAGAAGGCAGACAGGTATTTAAGCAGAGCGGAAAAGAAAAAGGCAGTAAATGGCAGTCCTCATCAAATTTTTATGGTTTTTTTTCCTTTTTCTTTTTTTTTTTTTTTTTTTTTTTTTTGCTCAGTACCTTCAGTAACTCTGATATATTATACTATCTTCATTCAAATCACTTCGTAAATTAAAGCCCTCCGCCCCACCTCATACCAGACACTTCAAGATTCACATATTATCTAGCCATCAGTGAAGACAATGGAAGAGAGAACAAGACAAAGAATAAAAAACTTTCACAACTTTAAGACAGGTCCACGTTTTTATCTAGGGCTTGCTTGCATTTTTCTTTTGATTGAACAGGCACAGTATATTTCTAGATGGGACCTCCCAATGTTCTAATATCTCATAATTTATAAAACAGCTTTCTTCCCTCAAAAGCTCAATTTGCTTTACAGATATCTCATTGCTTGTCACGGTATTCCTTCAGTGAACTTCGGTGACAAGAATTGTTATGTACTTTATTGGGGGAAACAAAAAGACTGAAGCAACAAGAACCCATTATCACTAGTGAGTTACAGAGGACTAGGAATTTCAAATTCAATGCTGTTACCTCCCTACATCTCTCTTTAACCTCTAAAGTCTTTAGGCTCCTGAGTTCTGCTACTCAGGAGGTTAGGGTTTCACAGGGAAGAAAGGTAGGTATACAAGTAGCTATTAAATGCCTACATAACCTCTGCACTTGAATGTCTGGTAGTCAACTCTAATTGAACAAGAACAATTTTTTTTTTTCTCCTGAAACCACTTCTCTTTCCAGCATTCTTATCTCAGGAATAGGACTGTGGTCCACCTAGTTGATCAAACAGCCAAAATAGTACATTCATTATTTTTCCTTTTCTCCTGTTTTTCTGTTTTTCTCATCTCCAAATTCCATTGACACTACCACCAAGATTGATTCCAAACAGATGCATCTTGACCCCTCTTACTGGTAACACTCTAGCCCTGATTGCCATTATCCATCCTGACAGTCTGGTAATCAGACAAATGGAAAACTTCCCAACATCTACTACTATAATGCCCTGGTGTTATTAGGATTAATGGCATTATTATCCCCCTGATGGCTGCAATACCCTTTCTCCTTTCATGCTTACTTTCAATGCACCACAATACACTCTCAGCAAAACAGGAAGAATAGTTATAGATGTTAATGGTTTAAAAAACGAAGTTTAATTCTACTAGTTTTATTACCAAAGAAGTCCCCTAGTTCGTAGCCATATCATGTGCATTCGAGTTAATTACTTCCATTCAATTCATTTGGTATTTACCTTGATGTATGTGTGTCTCTGTGTGTGTATGTACAAACCATGCTATATTTATATAACTTTCTTAACTTTTCATTTTTAGGCATCATCTCTTCACTTCCATCTATAAAAGATGAGGATTTGGCTCTTTTACAATTCTCCTCCAGAAACCACATACTCATTTTTTATACCTTCATCCCTCTAATATAGGTTATTGTAATTTGTGTTATGTAAGTATGCAATATTTATATTATCATGACTATACAAATGCAAGTTATACCTGAGCCATACACGTTTTATTAAGGAGAATTAATATTCTAAATCCTGATAATAAATTTAACCTCTACTCTTCCCCACCTAAGTGACTCTCCCTTAAGCACATTTAAACATAGGACATAGTCTCTGTTTCGTCTTCTTAAAGAAATTTCCTCCAAAATCCTTTCAAATATTCTTTCTGCAAGCTAAGCCTGATATACAGCTGTCATTCTGGCATCCTCTGCTTCATCCTGAAGATTCTCTTTGCTTCTCTTTGGTATCTGTGCTCTGTTTTATGAAACCTATACTTCCTCCTCCTTCATTTATTCCTCTTTTTTGTGGAATAAGTTCTCTGATAGCTTTCTGAGAAAAAGACAATGAGAGGTAATTTTTTTAGACATTGTGCATATATGAAAATGTCTTAATCTATCCTTATTCTTAATTGACAGTTTAGCCAAGTATGATAATCTAGATTGAAAAATGTTTTCACTCAGAATTTTTAAGGCATTGCTTCATTGTCTTCTAGGTTCCAGTATTCTTTTTGAAAAGTCTGAAACTATTGCAATTTTGATAATTTGGATAAAACTTTTTGCTAATTCTGGAATATTTCTCCTCAATGCTCTAAAGTTTTAAAATAATATGCCTTGACATGGACCATTTCCATCTTTAGTGCTGGTCACTCAGTTAATCCTGTGAGTCTGCCAATTTATAACACTCAGTTGTGAGAAGTATGTTTCTCTGATAATTCCTACTTCTCCATTTTCTCTTTCAGGAATTCCTATTATATGTAGGGCAGACCTACTGAAGTAGTCCTCTAATTTTCTTATCTTTTATCTCCTATGTTTTATATCTCCTTGTCTTTTTGCTCTATCCTCTGGAAGATTTTCCCAACTTGATCATACAGTCAGTTTGTGAGCATTCTATCATCATATTTTAATATCATAAGATCTCTACTCACTTTATGTGATTGTATTCTTGGGTTACTGGTGCAGTACTTTTTATTATCTAGTTGAAAATACTACTGATTTCTTAAAGTTTTCTATACCTTGCATGGTATCAATTTCTACCAATTCACCATCTTTAACTGCAAGTGTTGCAGTGATCTTTTTTTTTTTCTTTTCTTTTTTTAATTATACTTTAAGTTCTAGGGTACATGTGCACAATGTACAGGTTTGTTACATATGTATACATGTGACATGTTGGTGTGCTGCACCCATCAACTCATCAGCACCCATCAACTCATCATTGACATCAAGTATAACTCCTAATGCCATCCCTCCCTGCTCACCCCTCCCCACAATAGGCCCTGGTGTGTGATGCTACCCTTCCCGTGTCCAAGTGATCTCATTGTTTAGTTACCACCTATGGGTGAGAACATGCAGTGTTTGGTTTTCTGTTCTTG
>NW_012101266.1:3283439-3340370 GCF_000951045.1 Mandrillus leucophaeus | reverse complement strand
CGATGTGATGCTGAGAAGAATGTATATTCTGTTGATTTGGGGTGGAGAGTTCTGTAGATGTCTATTAGGTCTGCTTGGTGCAGAGTTGAGTTCAATTCCTGGATATCCTTGTTAACTTTCTGTGTTGTTGATCTGTCTAATGTTGACAGTGGGGTGTTGAAGTCTCCCATTATTGCTGTATGGGAGTCTAAGTCTCTTTGTAAGTCTCTAAGGACTTGCTTTATGAATCTGGGTGCTCCTGTGTTGGATGCGTATATATTTAGGATAGTTAGCTCTTCCTGTTGAATTGATCCCTTCACCATTATGTAATGGCCTTCTTTGTCTCTTTTGATCTTTGATATTTTAAAGTCTGTTTTATCAGAGACTAGGATTGCAACCCTTGCTTTTTTTTTGTTTTTCATTTGCTAGGTATATCTTCCTCCATCCCTTTATTTTGAGCCTATGTGTGTCTCTGCATGTGAGATGGGTCTCCTGAATACAGTAAACTGATGGATCTTGACTCTTTATCCAATTTGCCACTCTGTATCTTTTAATTGGACCATTTAGTCCTTCTACATTTAAGGTTAATATTGTTATGTGTGAACTTGATCCTGTCATTGTGATATTAGCAGGTTATTTTGCTCGTTAATTGACGGCAGTGATCAACATAAAAGCATAATTTCATAATGTCAACATAAAAGCATAATGTCATTTGCTTTTTTCCTGAAATGCCTTCAAATATCATTGCATCGTATTTAGATTAAATGTCTTACAAACAACAATTTAATTGTAACAGTTTCAGAGGCTAGGAAATCCAAGATCAAAACTACCTGAGTTAATGTTTGGTGAGGACCATACGCTTAATCGACATCCATTTTCTCACTGTAAGTTCACAGTATGAAAGGGGCAGACAATCTCTGTGGAATCCCTTTTATAAAGGCACTACCTCCCTTCATGAAGGCTTTATTCTCATGACCTAATCACTTCCCAAAGGCCCAGCTACAAATCCCCTCATGTTACAGATTCAATTTTAACACATTAATCTTAGGAGGACACAAATATTCAGGCTATAACTCTCCAATTCACCTCATTTCATTTTCATAGCTAAAAGACACTCAATATCTTTTAAATAAACTATTGAGGCAAGATTCAAATAAAAATTTATGTAATTTAGATTTCATGGTTTTTCTATCCAGCACAATATTTAATTATAATGTCAACTTTCAATCTATTTTTCACCCCCAATTATATTACCTACCACGATAGGCTGATCTTTCTGAGGTGTGGCCTAATCATGTAGTATTCTTTCAAAACCATTCTGACCATTTAGTGATAAATTAAACAGGAGTAAATATATCAGTATGGTTACCAAGGCTTTCCTAAATATGACTTCAACCTGACTCTCCAGTCTTGCCCATAAAACTGGTTCCTGGTAGAAATAAAGAGAATAACCTCATCTGCTTATTCAATCAGTGGATAGAAACAGATTAAGCTACCTCTGCTGGAAAAGACTAAGATGTGATGTTACTGAAAATGCCATTTTTAAATGTTAGAAAACAAAATGTTCATTTAAAAGTTTTCATGTAGAAGATGATTTGCTCAAGATAGTTCCAGAATCTCCTTGAATAGCAAAAAGGTGAGAGTAAGAAGTGGGAAGGGCAATGGCAATGTAGGGAGATTTAAAGTTGAATTTAGAAGTGAGAGTACAGGAGAAGACAGCAGGGGAGTTGGGTTGGAACCTATGGTAGCAGTTATAACCCAGAGATAGAGTCCATTTTCATGACAATTAGGAAGAAGGTAGGGAAAAGAGACTAGATAGAAGGATGCAATTTGCCTATTCGTTCTTTTGTCTAGCCTTTGCATAGTTCTTGAACCCATCAAGAAGAATCTCCTTTCCTAGCGCCATCACCCTTACCAGGGCACCATTATCTCTCATGGCGGTGTTGAAATAGCCTTGTAATTGATTTCTATGTATCCAATTTAGTCTAGGTCTGTTCTATTCTTTACATAGCACTGAGAGTGATCATAACATCAAAATCTGATTACCTCACTCTCCTGCTTAAATTTTTTAAATATCTCCAGTTGATCTTGGGATAAATCCTAAATCCTTAAGTGGGACTAGAAGGTCCTGGATCTTCTAGCCCTGGACTAAGCCTATGGTTATATATATATGGTTTTATATATATAGGTCTATGGAGCTACACACACACACATATAGCCCTGGACTAGGCCTATGGTTATATATATATGGTTTTATATATATAGGTCTATGGAGCTACACACACACACATATAGCCCTGGACTAGGCCTATGGTTATATATATATTTTATATATATATGTCTATGGATTTTATATGCACACAAACACACATATAGCCCTGGACTAGGCCTATGGTTATATATATATTTTATATATATATGTCTATGGATTTTATATGCACACAAACATATATATAGCCCTGCACTAGGCCTATGGCTATATATATATTATATATATGTTATATATATATAAGTCTATGGATTTTATATGCACACACACATATATATAGTACCTTGGATAAACATGATGAGGACTTAATGTAAACTATAGGTGAGGAAAAGTAGTCACTTCTATAGAGAAATTTTTTCTCACCTAAAGATGACATTAAGTACTCATCATGTCACTTAAATGTCACTTCCATAGGGAGATTTTTCCCAACCTAAAGGTTACATCATGTTTTCCAAATGTACCTTATTCTTCTTGGCAGTACTGATCACTCCTGTAAACTTTTTATTTAATATATTCCATCTCCTAGATTGTAAGATACACTAAAGAATATTTAGACTCACACCTGTTATATAATATATATTCAATAATCATTACTATGTCATAATAGTAGCTATTTCTTGAATGCTTGATATATGCCAAGTGCTGTTTTATTGACCTTACTTATTCCTATTTTAGAGTTGAGGAAACCAAGGTACAGACTGATTACAGGAGAGCTTCAAAGCTCATAAGGTAATGAAGACACTAAGTCTGGAATTAGATCACTGGGCTTAAATCCCAGTTCTGCCACCTGTTGTGTAATCTTAGGCAAGTGACAGATAAATAACAGTACTTATCTCATAGGGTTTTCAGTAAAATAAAATGAACTAAGACATATTAAAATTTTAGAATAACATATGGCACATAACTGCTACATAAGTTAGCAGTTATCATTGAATATTATTATAACCACTATACCATGGCAACCCCAACAAATATTTATTGACATTTCTAGAAATGAGAGGAAGAATAAATGGAATTATTCACTGAAAATATTCAATGCATTTTTCTGGGGGTATGGTTTAAACACTTCAGTATACTACCGCTAATTTTCAATTACTGAGATTTTATACACATTAGTCCCCAGTAGCTCTAGCAGTGCCCACCGGGAAATAAAATGGAGGTACTGTTTCAAATATACATGTTGTAGCCATTAGCTACAGTGCTAGAGCATGTGTATTACAAAAAGAGTGGGACCATGAGCCATCCTGCAGGAAATCTGAGCTCCCCTAAATGAATTGAGCATTTCGTAGCATCTGGAGTTAATATGTTAAACAAAGTAGTGCTCACCACTGCTAAAGCGAGAGGTAATATAATTTAACATTTTAGCATACCATAGTATGAGGAATTTCCTTCCTCACATACTCTCCATTTCTCATACAGTCAGCATTTTAATAGAATTTTTAAGGAACATTCCACCAAGTAATATTCCTGACTTTGTTTCTCCAAAATTCTGCCCCCGTAGAAAAAAAAGTTTCATATGTAATTCTATATCTTAACCTGATAAAATTGAGAATAAAAAGCAGTTAATGCCATGGAAGTTTTTCCATTTTAAACTAATAATATTAGTGTGGGCACTACCACACTAATTATATACCATAGTAATATATGTTTGGGAAGCTCTACCCTATTTCTAGTTGTGAAAATGTAATAGTAGAATTTGATGTGCCCTTCAGTATACCTGGAGATGAGACTACACTGGTTCTGAAATACCTGAGAAGTGGAAAACAGTTCTTCTCTGGCATCTAACGAGAGTTTATTAGGTTGGTGCAAAAGTTATTGCATTTTTGCCACTGAAAGTAATAGCAGAAACTGCAGTAACTTTTGCACTAATCTAATATTATGTGCTACATTAATGTCATGCCCATTCAAAGTGAAACAACTTCTAAAGGTCTTTCAGAGTTGCTCTTCAATTTATTTTTACCCTCAGTGCATTATTATGTTCCTACTTTGAGGAATGTCTACTTGAGACACACTATCTGCTTAGGTAAAACTAGGTAACTATAGCTATAGGGCCATTGCAAAGTAAGAAGTAGCTGCAGATTATAATGAAACAGTGTGGGTCTAGATTAGATTCTGCTTACCGATTAGTTGATTGAATACGGAAGTAACTAATTCCAAGACACCAGCATTAAGTAAGTCTATGAGTTTGCAATGACAAACTAGCTATATACAAAACAGATCAGACTCTTTAAAATTGTAAGACATTATTAAAGAAATAAATCAGGGGATTCTGAGAAAATGGCAATCATATTCCATTTTTCTCCACTAATAATTTCAAGCTGTCTTTCTTGCCGCTAATCCAGCAGTCTAATAGCTGCTGAATCATAAGAGACATTTTGGTTCCATGGAAGTCTACCTGAGGCTAATTTTGGAGCCCTGGCAAAGAACTCTAAACTCCTGAGCACTGAGAAGAATTGGGCTTTAGGAGATCTGTGATGCCCAGCGAATATTTGAGACTAGCCTTCTACTAATTTGCCTTAGTGTGTCTGCATCCCTGGCCTCCGACATATCAAAATAATGCTGAAAGGCTGATTATTACCTTGCCTAATATTTGATATTAGACAATTATTACAGATAAGAGTATATTTTCCATAGACATATATGTATGTATACATGTCAAAGCAGAAAAACAAAACTTAAACTTGAATCTGAATAGTTTATGAGATAACCTCATAGTACCCTAAGAGACTCATACATTAGAAAAGAAAAAAAAAAAAATGCTTACTAAGAGAAAGGAAAGCACATGGAAAAAGACTCAATACAGTGGAGAGTATCTGGTGATGAGGCCACAGTGTCAGCTGCATGTTCAGTTCAGTATGACTGCTAACTTGACCAGTAGTAGGATGTCAGAACCAAGGTGTTTGTTAGTTACTCAAATGGAAGGCAGGAAAAGATTGAGGACTAGCCTTGCCATCTGCCCTTACACAGACTCTGACAGTCAAACCTTAATGGCAAATGAAGTCCAAAAAGGATGTAAAAAATTTAACTTTCTTCATTTTTAAAAAGCTGAACTCAGGAAGCCCCATTCTGTCTAGAAGTGTAAAATACTGTCTAATTAAAGCTGAACTCAAACCCTTCAGATACACTCAGTTTGTTTAGTTTTCATTTCCCTTCCTCTTTCCCCAGCATATCATCTCAGTTTTGAGTGTTCTTATGCAATGTCATGCCTAGAGGAAGAAATCTCCTTGGCAACTGTGGGAAAAGACCTCTCAGCTTTTCTGGTATCTCTTTCTCAGAGACCTTCTTCTATGTTGTACTTTCCCATTCCTTTCCAATTCTCCTTTTCCTCCTGAATTCAGAGGATCTTTATCTCTTCTAAGGGAAAAGGTGGTTCTACTCAACTGCACAGTCTTCCACTTGAGCCATAGCTTCAGAACATAAAAGCCAAAAATTGATATCTTTGTTCTTTGATTATATAACAATCAGCTTTCCCAAAACCAAGTATTGCTCGTATGTAACATCTGAAATGGAGAAGGGTCAAGGACAAAACGTAGAATTGGGGGTGGGGGGGAAGCACACCTCAAGTAATTCACAGAACAATTTAAATTATTATTTAGCCACATTCCTACCTTTAATCTTTCATCTTGATAAAGAAATTGTAGTTTTCACACTGGTGTCCCTTTCCCCACTTTAGGGTCCATCTACAAAATCCATTGTTTCAGAAAAGCTATTTCCACACACAAACTAATGCACAGCAATGTGGGTATTAGGTCTTCCAGGCTGCCCCAAATATGGCTGAATGCTGTGAAAAGGCCTGGATTCTGGGTAAAGAACAGACTTCCTCCAAGCATATCATTCTGGGAGAAGGTAAAATAGCAATTTGAGTTATCTTTTGGAATAGACATGTCTACATAATTCATGAAACATAATTCACTATGTTTTCACTACATAAAGCAATGCCCTATGTAATAGGTATTTGGTACTTTTCATTTTAACATTCAAATGTATTTTGAATAAAATTTGATGAACTTTCACTTAGCCTCATAAAACCGTCAGAGTGATGGCACTTAGAAAATGAAAAAATTAAGACAAGAAAATTAAATGACTTGGCCTGCAGTGTTGAAAGCAAACTTTTGCAACCAATGACTATTAATACCTTGAGAACATTTGTATTAACCATTTGGCTATTCTTGGGGTATGAGATATAGAAACTCCAACATAAACCTGTATAAAGGCCATATTCAACATTAAGTAAAGAAGCTAATAATATTCCCTATTTTTTTTTCAGTTTGCAAAAAAACTATAGTACAAAAATATAGGTAATTTGATGTCACTAGATACCAGCATTATAGTTCACAATAAAAATGTGAACTTCTACAATGCTACTATTTCACTCTCATGTTGTCGTTTCACTTATTCAACTAGTATTAAACTAGTCAATAACATATTCCTTAAATACCTAGTCTGAAAATGTTATGACTTTCTCAGAAAAACTCTTAGTTTTTGTAGAACTGATATATTTATGTAACAATATGATGCCATTTTAATAGAGGTATTTATGAAATAAAGATAAAATGATGTCAGAATTTAACCATTTACTAAATGGGACTCTGTTACCTTCTACATAGTTAATTTTACTAATTTTATGCAGGACTGTGGGCCTGAAGCTATCCTAATTAAAATTATAAATGTTAAAAACTTGAAAACACTCCATAAAGAAACCCACAGTGTATCAGAGAGGAGTGCTGTAGCAAAGCTTAATTAGCCAAGTGCATCAACATTCCAAAATCCACTGAAAGTAGGCAAACTACTGTTCGTAGAAACCATGGCATCTGATAACACTCTGAATGCTGATCTGTCTGAATCACCTTTTAGACTTTCTGAACTACGTGACTCAGTTCAACTTACACAGATAAATGCAGGATGCTCTTTTATCTCAAACATTCTTCAACATTTAAGATTCTCCCTCAGATTATATCTTCCAAACTGTAAAATAAATAATAACCAAGAACAGTAAAACTTTCATTGCACAATACATATATTATTTAAAAGCTAGTTAAAAATGATTTTTCTGGAAATAAAAATAAAGCATTATAACTTTACACAGAAAAAGATACATGAACAGTCACTTTTCTGAGAGGTTCAAAATTTATTACACTTAGGTAAGTTTATTAAGCTTAAATTTTTGCTTTTTCTTCAATAGCAAGTTTTGTGACAGTTGCTAAGTACCAGTATTATAGTAAGTACAAAACACTCAAAATATGTTTCCTGCCTTCATTTCAAGGGTAAAGAAATATAAATGCAAATAACTATATGGTATGTCAAAATGTGACTTTTATACAATAGTAGCAATAATAAGGTATCATGGGAGAAAAAGAGAAAGAAAAACTAATGACATAGCAAAGGTACAATTGGACTTGGATCTTGAAGACCAAGTAGAATTTTAACAAGCCAAAACAAGGACGAACGTGCCTCTGGTCCAAGGAAATGTTCTGACCAAATACAAAACAAAGGATATTCTCTGAAGTTATCAAGTAGTCTGGTGAAAACTGAAGCAAATTTATATTTGTGTCTTTTACCTAAACATGGTGAATTTTCATATAACAGTTGACAGTTAATCATACCAAACTTCACATTTTAGAAGCTACTGTGTAAATTATTTTGTGGAATGCCATAGTAATAAGACTGCTGGTAATTTCTTCCTATTTTTTACTCATGACTCTTCAAATTAATATTTATTCTTATCTATTATTTTATAATTTTCATTTATTTTTACATAACCATCAGATTCAAATCTAAGTGCTCAAACTTATGGTCCTAAATTTTCTACTTTTTTGTAACTTTAAAGAGAAAACGAAACTACTGAAACCAACCAAGCAGATCTATAATATTCATCTCATCAGGTACTGCCAAACAGACCACCAGCATTTTCAGCCTCATAGTAACTTATGCCTTGATCCTAAGCCTTAGATTGTCACAGAAATTAAATGGTATGGAATAATTCTAGAAGTCTGTCATACTCCATTTTCAGCCCAAACTATCTTTTATAAGAAAGAATAGCATATGTCTGCATTTTTAAGAAATCTCTATTCAGATGAATCATAGTAAGCTTACAATCCATATTCAAAATCCCACACTGATTCAAGAAACATAAAATTAAGAGAGTAATAATATTTTGACAGTTTTTGCATGTAGAGTGACAGGATGTCGGAAATGGGACTTTTACTGTCTCAATTTTAACTGAAACCCCAAAAATCAAGAGCAAAACAACAGATGCCAAGTATACCACATTCTATATAAGAGGTCAGCAAACTTTTTCTCAAAGGACCAAATGGTAAATAGTTTAGGCTTTGCAGTACATAAGGTTTCAGTCCTTCAGCTCTTCCATCCTATGGAGAAAGCAGCCATAGGTAGTATGCAAATGATGGACATGTCTATGTTCTAACAAAACATTACTTACAGACATTGACATTTAGATTGCATACCTTTCCACGTCATAAAATGTTATTCTTCTTTTCTTCTTTTTGATCATTTAAAAACATAAAAATCATTCTTAAAGTACAAATTATATAAAAACACAGTGAGCTAGAGTTTGCCAGCAGACTAATCCCTATTCTATAATGAGGTGCTAGACCACCTATGCTATTATAAAATGATTGTAACAACATTTATGTTCTCCCACTTCCAGTATATATAGTTATAGAGGTTTGACAGGGTGAAAAATATATTTTATCTTTAGGGGAAAATATACTCAAGTGCTGTGTCATTTCCTTTCATCTTCCCACCTGAAGGCAAGAAAAAAGAAAGTTAAAGCGGCTTAGAAAAGTATTTTCTTGTAAGAGATTTCTCAGTATGCTACGATGTCTCTCTACTATTCCCAACATTGGTGGTCAGAAAGGGATGTTTCCTAGTACATTGAGACAGTGTGTTTACCCTGAAGTTAGCTTGAGATATCAAAGAGAAGTAGAGTTTCAATGGTGGACCGCTGTACTTCCTTCTATGGCAAAACAATATTTGAATTCTTGCTTGGGTCCAGAGAGGGATCCCCCTGAAATTCTTATAAAGAGGATGCTACCCAGAAGATTACACAAAGGAATAAGAAAAATCCCAACAATGAAAATCTGTGTTGGAAGTCAACACAGATTGCCATTCTCTGGCAGACGTGAAAGCTAAGGTTTCACATCTGGCTAGGGTTAGGTTTTAACAGGGAGTGTCAGAAAAGAATAAATTTGTTTTCTGCTTCTATCCTACCAGTTTCGTCTTATTCAGCAAGAGTTAGAGTAGTAATGGTAGTTATAATATTTTTTTAGTTATACTTTCCTAATCCCTCAGAATTGGTTTAAATGCAAAGAAAAAAATTGTTAAATTATGTACACAGTCCTGCCCTTAATTGCACTTTGGTTTCATATTGACATAACATGTTCCCTTGCCTTTGATAGCACACATTGATGATTTCAGAAGCAATTTCAATATTCTCCAAGTAAAAGTGATAAAAGAATCTAATGAATTTCTCAAAAGCAGCCTATTTTTCAAAGGTGACTGTAATATCATCAAATATTTATTTTTCTGAACTTTACAGATGGAAATGAATCACTCCCCACTTAGCATTACTTACGGAAGGAAATATGTAGCATTTTTGAACTCTGCCTTTGACAATATTTTCAAGCCATTACATTTAAGCAAAATACAAATTTGGCAGTAAGTTGCAAATGGCACAATTATAGCTGCATTCACATTTTTCTGTATTTCGAGAAGTTGCATAAATGCAGACATTTTTACTGTTTCTAAGACATCAGAGGTTTGAATCAGAGGTCACTTCTCAACTTCCCATTCAGAGAAAAGTAAATTGGATGGACTATCTGAATTCACAAGTTGGATTTATACATCAAATATCACATTCATTTTCTGTTGTCTAAGATGAACATAAAATTCATCTCCCAAGCCACAGTAAAAGGAGGGCACTATTAACCGTTACATCAAAGACTACAGGTGTAACAGATTGCTGGACAAACTATGTGTATGGTAACATTGCCTGTAACTGACAGGCTATAAGTTTCCAAAGTGTCTTTTAAGCAACTCACAATCATTCAATCATGTCATCATAAATAATTTTCTTCAGAAGTAATAAACTATTTTATACATGTATTTCTAAAGAAGAAATTTTGTGGACTTTGGAAGTCCTTTTTCTTATATTCCATCTTACCATAACCATAATATTTCACTTTGACAAACTTTATGTTTTGTGTTGGTTCTTTGCCCAACTTTCAAACTCTGAGCTCCAAACAAATAGCAAGAACCTCATGACATGGGTTACTGCTGCTTTTTAATTTCCATAATGGATGTCAGTAAATATCAAGGAGATGGGAGGGAAAATATGCACTTTAGGCAGAAGTAGGGGAGCTGTGTTGCTTTTGCAGTCTCTTTATTTTACTAGATGACTTGGGATTTGGGAAATTAAACATTTCAAAGATTAAAAGAACTTGGGAAAATGATTTAATAATCATTACAATAATTTCTGCAACCTACTTCACAGCAAGATGTAGGTCTCATTAAATTCAGCCACAGATGAATGAGCTGGAAAGATGTGGTTGGGCACCCAGAACAAAGGTGATTTGCTGAAGTTAGAAGCAAACAGAATAAAAGTGCTTTTCATCAGTTCCAAGTGAGCAAAGACACTGAGACAAATTTCTTGCATTGAAATTTTGTCTAATTAGTTAATGGATATGTTAGAGGGCAATGTTGCCAATTTGTTGATATAAATGATTTTCCCATTTCCTCCCTTGTTGAAGGCCTTTCTTTATTACTTGTGAACTTCTCAAATTGCACCCAAGGCTCAAAGCAGTTTGAACTCAACAGGAAGTCACCATTCCAAAAAGACTCCTAGAACTGATCTATATCTCATATGAGAAATTCAGAATCGTATAAATTGAGTGGCTGGAAGCTCCAGGCTTTTGCCAAATCCATGATCTGAGCATTGCTGATGAGCATTTCCCCCTGCAGATGCTCAAACACCAGAGGACTCCTTACCTCTTTTTAATTTTGTTCTCCTTATTATCTCCCTACATTATAATACTAAATGGGAGAAATGCTTGGTTTCTAGTATCATTCACAATTCCTTTTATATGACCCCATTTGGTAGATTCAACCATTTCCCATAATGGCTGTTCCAACTGTACATTGACCTCCTCAAGCTCATTCCATCAGAAAACACTCTGCTGTTTATGAAGAAATTGAGGCCCTAACTTTCTCAAATTCTTTCTCCTGCACTGACACGGGTCACTTACTATTAATATGTCTTTGCTCCTTCAAATCTCCTTCTTGACAGTGCCTTCTATGTTTCAGAATCAATTGTACCACCTCTGCCTATACTCTCAGAAACTTGCTTATTTCTTCCATATCCTATAATGCGATGCTTGTTCTCTATGCTGTCCCCCTTATCTCCTATCCCTACAACCTGTAAATGTGTACAAGTTTCTCCCATCTAAAAAGATAACACAAAACAACATCACCTAAACAAACAAAAGATCTCTGGATTCTGTTGATTTCTAGGTCTCTCTTTCTGTGTGTGTCTCTTTCTCTCTAATAATGAAACTCTACATTTTCACATTGGCCCTTCAAGTCCCGGGAATTGTACTTCTACCTTCACTTCTCTCCTAAAACTTCTCTTGTCCAAGTGTCTAATTACATCCATTCATTCATTCATTGATCAATACTTTGGATATTCTTCTCTTCATCTTTTTTGACTTCACAGTGTTCCTCAATGTCAAAAGCTTTCTTTGGCCTCTAGAACAGCATTCTCCGGTAATGAATTTTAATCTCACTGCCTGTTTAGTTTCTGCACAGGTCTGTTTTATCTTATCATTCCTTAAACTTTGGTGTTCTTTAGAATGCAACACTCTCCATGTATACACTGGATATGGCTTCAATTCCTTTCTGTTTTCTGGTATTCTACACTATATGTCCAACTAGGCCACTTTTTTAAAGGTTTAAAGCTATATATTATATTGATTCCTGGATGTAGTATCATAGATATCTCAAAGTCGACATATTATAACTTATTATTTTCTTCCCAAACCTGTATTCACTATTTCAGGACTGCTACAACCAGCAGTACAGTCTCTGAAATTAGAAACCTTGGAATCATCCTATATAATCTGCTTTAACTAATCATCTTCAACATATTTAAGAAGACTTTTCCTGGAAACTTTACCTCCTAAATATTTCTCTATTTCTTCTCATCAATCTGGTCCAACTCGCTGCTGCCTTAGTTTAGGGCATAATCATCTTTCACTTGAACTAATAATCTGGATACTATCTTATCCCAGCAGCTTTTCTGATCAAAGAGAAGGAAAAAAGAGTCAAGTGTCTGATCCTTGAATAGCAGACACCCTGCCTGGTAGCAAACATGGGCTAGCCAGTGTCCTGGAATTATAGCCAATTATACCTATCCCTGCTTCTTTTGATTGAGAAGGGGAATGGGGTGTCTATTTCCTTGTGTCACTACTTTGTGGATAGACATGAGACTAAACATCTGGCTTTTGCTTGTCTTCTGATCAATTCCTGGTCATCTAGCCTCTACTGGCCTTTGTTATTCACTTGATGCTGATGCTAGTTTCACCTGTCACATTTAGGCAAGCTGTAGGCAGGACAACATAACATACAACTATTCCCTGAGTTCCTCGTAAAGAGTTTTAGAGTTCTCTAAGATGGATTTAAAATTGAGAGCATATCTTTGTTTCACTTTTTTATGAATTATTAAAATGACAAGAAACCAAGAAATGGCAGAATAAAAGGAATACAAATGATCAAAACCATGATATAAAAATTCAGGGAAAGCAAGAATGTGAGTGTGAGAACCATTTTTAGAGGGAGTTGAAAATCATACACTTTCTAAATTTTTGAAATAAAAATAAAACCTTCTCAGTATCTGGGAAGACCCTGAGCAGAGGCTGCAGTGGTGGCATTAGGATTCTCACCCACTAACTGAAATACTACTGTTTTGAAAATTGTTTAGGGAAATCTACTGCCATATAAAATCCAGCTGCTCTAAACTATATGAACAAAATTATTACTAACAGACAAATAAGAATTTGAAAGGAACTGTTGAAAACATGAGAATCTGGTGCTGATCACCCCTTTAAATGCTCCTGAATCCACATTTTCTGACCGTTGTCAGCTCTACTAAACTACCGATGGAAAACTAGTTAGGTGAAGCCCCTAGAAATTCACCTAAGGCCTAGCGGTCATAAATCAATGCTCATCTTGCTGGAGCAAGAAGATGGAAATATAAGTAAGTTAAATGTTGACACGATGAAAATTTGAGCCCAACTCAAGTTTGCATTGCTAAGGTCAATAGCTCTCAAAATAAGTCATTAATGTCCTCATAGTCCCACAGAAAAGATACTTAGATTCTTCCATCTTCTAATATTAAGTCACAGCTTAACTTGTATTATGTGGACAAATGAAAAAAGTTCTCGATTCTTTAGTTTTACTAAAGGGAAATAATGCATAAAAGAAAAATTTAAATGAGCATTTAAATGCAAGACACTATGTGATACCAAGTGACATGTTATCTGGTTCCATCCTCACTTTCCTGTGCACAAAGAAGCAGAGAGTTAAAAAATTTAAAGAGCTTGATGGAATTTTACAGTTGTCAAGAATATGGCCACAGACCACCTTGGATGATGGCAACAGCTATTCATATTACCTCCAATACATTCTCAGACTGTAAGGGAAAATAAAAGAAAGTTTTTATGCATAAAGATGCTAGTTATGATTATATTCTAATTTATATATGTGAATATATTAACTACTGTATATCTATTAGTTTCTAGAAAAAATTTTTACATGTTCCAAGCCAAAACCCTGTTCATAATTTTTTATAACTTGAATTTAAGGTAAAATTTCAGTGTTAGAAAATTTTACACAAAACTCCAGAGCATGGGCTTCTCTTGAAAAATTAGACTCAGGGCTATCATTCCTATATGGGATCCATATTTTGAAGCTAAATAGTGGTGGTGTCATTAATGCAACATGAAGTCTCCATGTGACTCCGGATACTTATTCAGCTCACCTGCACAATCTCTGCAGGACTGGGGCTTGTAGCTCCTATACACCATCTTTGAATGTCATCTTTGTTACACACTTCATGAACTCTAATTACTTTTACTGTTGCAACGTGTTTTTGTTTTGTTTTGTTTTGTTTTGTTTTTGCTACAGATATTTTTAAGTTTAAAGAAAAAGTCATGATAAAGCAATAGAAATAGAGCAGAAATAACTATCTATTCCTAACTTCACAGAGGATATTTACTCAGGGAGTAGATGGGTAAGAGATAAAATGGAACTGTCAGTAAGATCTACATGTGAACATTTAACTAGATTCTATTAACTAATTGGATGGTAAGACACATTGCATTATCAATACGGACAGACCTTCCAAGAGCATTGTCTCTGCATCCCAGTAGAGAGCATGGTCCTGGGTGGTACTTCAATCCTCTGACCCATTAGTGCAAAGCCTCTGTTCTTTTAAAGGAGAAAAACCTTTCATATCTTATAGCGTCTTCTTATTATGCCCCCCAGAAATAATTCTGGAGAAACTTGGGTTTAGGAGGGATGTACCAATTTTCAAAAGAAATGACTTCAAAAACATAGTCAATGAGCTTCAAATTTGTTGAGATCAACATGAGATATAACAGAAAAACTGTTACCACAATTTGAGTGTTTGCCTACATATGTCTTGTTTGTTTCCTTGCTTGTTTGTTTACACAAATGTAGAACTACATTATTATTTTCTAATGCTACACAAGAAATACATCCTAAGAAATCGATGTCTATTTTATGCTAGATATGAGTGTTCTTCAAGAACTGTCATATCATCTTAGGATTTAAATTTTCTGCTTAGTATTAAGTGAGAGAATTAGTAATATCACCTAGCAACTGCATTTCCTTTTATCTTGCTTAGCATTTGTCATGGTGAAAAAACAGTTTTAATCATAGAAAAGGAAAAATTGTTAGCACATTTATTCATTTGTGTTACAATAATTTTAGGCCAACTATATTTATTTTTCAAAATTCTTTACTTGGTTACTTATATCAATAAGAGATAATATTAATTTATACATATATTGATACTTATATAGCATTAATATTTAAGTCATAGAGGTTCAAGCTCAATGTTTAAACGCTGATAATTCCTGATAAGGTGAAAGGTTAACTAATTATATAAAGTAACAGATAATTTTTAAGAGCAGCAATATAAACTAAAACCTTATTCCTTGAATTGACTAATTTTTCCTTCTATTATATCATGTTAGAGATCAAACATCTTTGTGTTTAATACCTAAACCACACACATACATGTGCACACACACAACAGGATGGAAATTAGAGCTCTTAAAGGATATTGTAAAAATGATACTACAAGAATCCATAGAATGACAATGACTCCATAGGATTGGGGGCAGGGGTTAATCTTTAGGGAAGAAATACCCTGGAACAAGTTTAACCACAGATCTGTCTTACAAATAGAAAAACTTTAAAATTTCATTAAACAGAAACGAAAAAGTGGGTCAGTTGTCAGTAATGTGTTAATTTTTCAACACAAGAATTTAATTTTCTTATACCCTTTTTTCAGGTTTCCTTTGAAGTTAATAGCAACCAAAACGGAATAAGTTTGAATATAGAATCAGCACACTGCATTTGTTGATGCAGAGGATTTGCAGTACAAAGGAAATTAATGAGTCCTTTAAACTAACACAATTTTATGTTTTGCTTTGAACATGTAGTTGCATTGAAAGGCAATGTTTGCACTAAACTGGTAAAAACAAGAAAGACATAGCAAGTAGCAGGGTTTCTGTAGTTCAAAGAAATTCCACAGAGAGCCTGCTTCAAACCATAAAACCCCTACCCCTCATTACCCATGTCTAGTAGCCAGGCCCCATTATTTGGCCAAGAAGAAGGCAAGGGTGCATACTGATGCATGCAAAGAAGGAAGGTAACTTTCTTACGTTTAAAAGAACTTTGAGAGAAAGAGAGAGATAAAAATATTTAAAATAGAAAAAATACAAATAAAAAATAAAAGAATATCACAGTTCTGATATATGGATAGCTATCATAAATCAATAAACTGTTCTAAATATCATACAATCACATTGTCATCTTTAATTCCAATAGTAACTGTTTCACAATTGATATTCTAGTTGATTATTAATAAATTCTATAATATCTTTTAATAAGAAACCAAATATACCAATTTCTGGCTTTCAGTATTAAGAGCACATCTCTCCTCATAAAACTTGCTTTTGAATGAGCAAACACCCTCTGTTATATTACAAACCTTTCTAGATATTTGGGGGCCAAGATAAGTGACAAAGTCACAGTGACCTGAGGGAAGCTGTTACCCTCTTCAGGACACCTTCCTGCCACACACTAACAAGTGGTTCTGGGTTGCTATTTCAGGTTCTATTTTTGTACATCTATTGGGAGAATTATACCTCCATATGAAGCATCTTCCTTTGTCCAAACGCAGAAGCTAGCCCAACATAATACTGATTCCAATAGCATTGACTTCATATATTGAAACATTCTTGTTTATTTTATCATATTCAAGGCAGGAAAGCCACCACTGCAATTCGTTTTTATAGAAAAAAAAGAAAAAAAAGAACTAAAAAATAATTCTGCTTGTTCTGCTGTCAATTCCATCTTCTTGCATTACCTAAATTAATGATCAGCTATCTCTAGATAATTTCACATTAAGTCAAACAATCATTTATTCTATAATTAGGTATCTGGCTTTATCATACATCCAAGAATTTAGAACAGTGAATCTTGATACGATATGTTAGAATCACCTGGAGAGAGTGATACAAATGCTTGAGGCTCCATCCCCGGAGATTCCAGGTGTGTAAGAATCTTATACTAAAACATTAAAAAAATACCCAAGTTAAAAGAAAACATAGCCAGTGTGGAGATCCATGGTAATCATGAGAGATTTGTTGTGTTTATAGTTTGTGTGGCTAAGTAATGATATAAAACCAAAGAAACAGAAATTATTAAGCAACTACAATAAGCCAGAAGAGAATATCTTATCTGCAAATACCAAATTCTCATACCAACCCTGTTCATCAAGGGGGCGAATGGTTACTACAAACTCATTTGCCCACATACCAGAGAGCAAACTACATCAAAGCTGAGTAAACCTACCGAGCTCCAGCTTTACAACAGGAAGGCTTGACATCTAGAAAACCAAGCAATAACTAAAACAGTCTGAGCTAGTGACCCAGATATTCCTAGTATTCAAAAATCCTTTATTATAATTCACAAGAGCATTTCTTTTCTTCCTAGTGTTATCTTACTTAACATTAACTTTTCTCCCAAGGCAGAGTGGGAAGAGGAATGAAAAGATGCTTTAGGTTTCCCTCAGTGATTTTCTGCAAAGGGCAAAACATCTACTCCTTATACTCCAGGGACATGTTCAGCTTCATGAAGTTTCAAGCACTTAGCATGAGAGAGTCAATGATTTGGGACATGTCAGGGTACACATATTCCACTGATGTAATCTCCCAGTAAAGAATCTGCAAACACAGATACCTCAAAGGTACAAGGCTGTCACTGTCAGAACAACTTATAGGGAGCACCCAGTAAATATGTAAAATCATAAGTTGTCACCATCAGAAAGAACTGCTAGTATCCACTTATGCCCTCCACATGATTAATTCTTAATAAGTTACCCAGCTTCTCCTTAAAGTCTCCAGCTACAAGAAACTAAATCATTAGTTCCTAAAGTAATATATTCCATCTTCAAAGAGCTCTAACTCTTACACAATTCTTGCCTTTTATTGAGGATAAATTTGCCTGGCCCAATTAGACCTATTGATCCCCACAGTTTCTCCTCAGAGTCACCCAGAATAAAATCCTATTTTAAATAATATTTAAAGATGGTATCATATTAGGTTGATGCAAAAGTAATTGCAATTTTTACCACGAGTTGTTCGTTTTGTTTTGAGACAGAGTCTTGCTCTGTCACCCAGGTTGGAGTGGAGTGGCAGGATCTGAGCTCACTGCAACCTCTGCCTCACAGGTTCAAGTGATTCCCCTGCCTCAGCCTCCGAGTAGCTGGAATTACAGGCACCCATTACCACAACCAACTAATTTATTTTTAGTAGAGACAGGGTTCTGCCATGTTGGCCAGGCTAGTCTCGAACTCCTGACTTTAGGTGATCTGCCTGCCTCAGCCTCCCAAAGTCCAGGGATTACAGGTGCACCTGATCCTTACTACAACTTTTAATGCAAAAACCACAATAACATTTGCACCAACCTAATATTTCATTACTAAGTCTTCATTTCATGAACTTGAGTAACTTCTTTTCCATAGTCCCACAGCTACAATCTTCAGACACCTAATCATCTCAATTACTCTCTTTGGACATGCCTCACTATGTCATCACAGTATGTTGCCCAGAACAAAACCAAAACAGAGCATGGTATGATGATGGAACCATATTCTACCCAAAACATCTATCAAAAAGGATTTGCTTTTCTTTTTTTAGTGACCTCCTATTTAAACACACCTTTGTAGTCTTCCACTCAGTGGATTTCTCTTTTTTTGTTTCTCTCTGTCCCATTCTTTCTCTCCTGCCCCCACCCCCCAGCCCGCCTGTCCTCCCTCCCTCCCTCCCTTCTACATCCAAATTCAAAAGAGTCCAAAATCAAAATTTGTTTTAAAAGTTCCCACGAGAACTGTTCATGGTTTCCTCCAGCCTATGCTTTCTCTCAGTTGGCATTTACTGTCTTGGCAGCGGAAAAAGAGAACATGAAGAAAGTCTGGAAGCTTTTCCCCATAGTGACACAGCCAAATTAGTCTAAACTGCCTTAAAACAAAACCAAAAAAAATATGGTGACTACTATGAGAGATATTATTTTTCTTCAAACTTTGACACATATGATATGCCTGAAAACTGAAAACCCTGTGTTAAAATACTGCCATGAAGATAGTAACATTTTATTAGTCTTTTAAATATCACTCAATAAAGATGATGTTGTTTAGTGGAAAAATCCATTTGTGTTGTTTCTAAATTCTCAAATCAATTGTTAGATTTAGAACCACATGCTTCTTGATGGGAAAAGGAATTATGTATGGATAATTTTCATACCTTGATTGAATACTCTCATCAGAAATGAAATGGGTATTGGGCTCTGAGGAGGAAATTCTGGAATCATTCCAGACTGATCTATCTTCACTGGTGCTTAGATTGTAAGGAGCTAAATGCATCACAGTATTAGAATGAAATGAATTATGCAGAACCTTTGATAGAAAGCATGTGTAATTTCTTCTTTAAAGACTCTTCAAATCATTCTGTTCCATCTTTGATTATGTGGTAGTTATGCTGAAAATAAGTAACCCCTGAAATGTTTTAAAACACATATACATATGGATTGCATAAAATTAATATCTTTACCTTTACAAAAATCATTCCAGGAGCACATTTGCCAGTAAAATACATTTAAGGCAGTTTCAGTACTCCTACTAAACTCTATTTTCAGAGGTTTATAATGTGGTCATAAAAATTCATTCCAGACTAAAATTCAGCACCAAGGAAAATGTGCTTTACACTTGGTAGATAACCATTTCCTCTTCTTTCATTCCTCATGACTGTTTTTTTTTTTTTTTAAAGTTTTCACTGTGTTTTTCAAAAGTTGAGTCATTAACCAAACTGGCAGGAACCAAATCACAAATGAATTTTTGTCATTTTTTAATTTATTTGCAACTTTCACCTCCTCTCCCCTTCCATTCCCCAGTCCCCTTCCTTGCTTCCAAAATACGTTAAGGTTGGAGATTTTTTTTTTTACATAACACTACAGATTTAAAGAGTGTACTTCAAAAACTGCACACTACCATGCTTCAGAAAATCTGTATAAGTACTATCTACCTCTGATGGTATTACATTTACAAAGACTTAATCCAAATCTTGTTAACATCAGCTATTGGTTTATATGTAGTAAAGACATAAATGAAAGATCACATTTAGCAAACTGTAAATGTTTATTGTTCAAAGAAGGAATGAAATCATTTTTTCAGCACTCTGCAGCTCCTGCACTGAAGCATGACTAGTACCTTGAAACCCATGAAATAAAGAAGGGTGAAGCTGGATAGAGAGCACCTGCCTAAACCCAGACTCATTTCTGGAGAGCAGAAGTTTGATGGACCAACTTTTTCATTAAAAGTTACCCAGTTCTTCTGATTCTAAAAGTGAGACTAAAGATCTGAATCTGAGCTCTTTTATGCCTTTACTTCTCATCTTTGGGCAATAAATAACTTGGTTCTGCTTTTATCATTTTTTGTGTGCCAAACCCTTCCAACCCATAATCCTTAGGAGGAACCCTATGAGTATATTTGGAAATATTGCTACGGCCTTCTTTTCACCCTTGATCATAATGTTGTATCAAACAAATGTGTAATTTTTAAAAATGTTTACATAATATTATTTCATGCTATCCTTATGGTAACTCTATGAGGAGATTTACCTAGGGCGTGTCGGAATCAGAGATAAAGCTTTAAGGGACGGGGGGGAATTGCATGACTGGTCTGGTTTCCTGACCCCCAAGGCTGGAGGACTTTCAGTGAGAAAAGTGACATTCCCTCTCCACTCCAGTGAAGGAAGATTGATGCAGCATCTTACTCCCTGCAATCCCAGTCCCCAAACATCCAGCAACACACTCCTGCTGATAACAGGAGTTATCCTTCGCCTCAACTGCCAGAGCCAGAAAACAGACTCACAGGAATAAAGGGCTTGATAAAATAAATTGATCCAGAAATGAAGTAGGGAAACAAAAAACAAGATCACAGCTAAGTGTTAATTTGGGGTGGTTATTGTGGTCAGGTAAGATTGAGAAATGGGTGAACTTTGAGATCTTAACTCATTCAAAATGATGCAATTTTAGATTTACTGAAAAATATCTAGATTACATGTAATTTTCACATCACTAACAATCAGATTAAATCCATATTTGAAAGAGTATGATTACATATTCTTTTTTCTCATGTGAATTTTTGTTTTTCTTTTTTTTTTTTTTTTTTTTTTTTTTTTTTTTTTTTTTTTTTTTTTTTTTTTTTTTTTGAGACAGAGTCTTGCTCTGTCACCCAGGCTGGAGTACAGTGGCGCGATCTAGGCTCACTGCAACCTCTGGCTCCTGAGTTCAATCAATTCTGCTGCCTCAGCCTCCTAAGTAGCTGGGACTACAGGCACATGTCACCACGCCCAGCTAATTTTTTTTTTTTTTGTTTGTATTTTAATAGAGTCAGGGTTTCACCGTGTTGCCAAGGCTGGTCTCGAACTCCTGAGCTCGGGCAATCCACCCGCCTCAGCCTCCCAAAGTGCTAGGATTACAGGCGTGAGCCAGCATGCCCCGCTTCTCCTGTGAATTTTTCTAAAGGTACAGGTGAAGCTCAACAAGGCTTATTTGAGTTTATTTCCTTATTGTTCATCTAAAACCAGACTTTAAAATACAAACTACTTAGGCAACCACCTCGGGTTTCTAACAATTTTTGAAGCCCAGAAAATGTTTTCCTTATTGCTAACATTTCTACATATTGCCAGTTAACATCCTGTTCAGGAGGGAGAAACGTACTTGCAGAACCTGTCGTCTTTGTTGAAATTGGTGGAGGAAATGCATTCAAAAAGAAAAATAAGGATCTGTTTTTATCACTGCTTAATGTTTTTCTTGCCTTAAAAATGTCCATTTTTATGTAAACAAGTTTGCTTTTCAGTTACCTTTATGTTAGACAAAAAAAAGTCATTAATTCTCAAATGTCTTTCCTTAGGCAACAAACTCCTGGGTGCCACTTTAGCCACATATCAGAAGAGAATATTAATTTAAATAATGACAGGAAATTGGTTTTTATAATCGTCTTTGCAGAGTAGAAAACAGAGGGAGAAAGCCCCATGCACCGTGGATTTAAAGGAATGCAACAGTATTTGTGCCATTTTGCCTGAGAGCCCCTACGTTATATGCCTGTTTGCTATTGCTGGGTCACCATTGCTACACACTGAGCATATATGCTACTCTATACATATCCATAATATGTATAGAGAATATCCCCTTTCTCCTCACCCCTAAAAGAATACAATATTTTAATGTGTTTACCCACATATCTTACTATTTAAAAAACAAGGATTTTCTTGCATAGTTCTATCCCATTGAATAATGCACACTTTTATCATGTTTAATGCTTGTCTGACAAGAGTTTTCCCAGTGGTCACTAATAGTGGCACCTCAGGTCAAACGTTAATATCTCAATAGCTTTTTTTCTCTCCTCAGACTATTAATTTTTCACTATGAGTCCTGTGAGTTGTGGAGAAATTTAGTACAAATGGTAAATGCATAATAAATATTTGTTAAACATATAGACAACTAAACTGTTCAAAATTTGTTAGATAACTTGATAGTTATTTTCTACAATTTAACTATGGAAATAACACACTGAAATATAAAGCCACATAAAAAGCTCAAACTCCTTGGCATGGAATATCAGGCCCTCCAAGAACCTACCTTTGTGGACCTGAACAGCTTCTTATCTCACTGTTCCACCTGAAGGCTAAGCTCCATTCAACCGAAATTGATTAGGTTATTCAATATTTTACATTGATGTAATTCTCTTTGACATGTCCTTTTTTCTGTCTACCAGGAAGATCCCATTTCTCTTTCACAATCTGGCCTCAGCTCCCCAGCCCTCCTGCACCTTACCTTATCCTTACCTCTTTAAGAAACATTTCTCAGATGTGCTGAAGACAGTTGTTTATGTCTCTGTCCGCTTGAGGTTTTGTGTTTTCTTCTGCGTATTCCCTGGGCCTACTACAATGGTGTGCACTCATGGCTGGTACTCAGTAAATGTATCTGACTCAATAACTAAATAAGGTCCCGTATAAATGGAGTCTTCATTTTCTATAATCCTTTGAATAATGTAAATATCATTTGGAATTCACTAAGTAATTAGAAAAACACTTGTTGTCCATTATTTTTAGTAGCATCGTAGTGACTTCCATAGTTAAAACACAGACTTCACAGATTATCTAGTCATGGGATGAATGTAACCAGCGCCAGCCCAGGCACTGGGAGACAAGTCATGTAATTAATGTTAGAGGGTTCCAGCCCTACCACTGAACAGGTGAATTTTTGAGAAAAATCTTGATTTCTCTGGACTTCACTTTCATCATCAGTTAAATGTAAGAGGCACAAGATGCAAGCTCTGAAACCCTTTTCTCTCTGACATTCAACCAGTTTGTCATGGGAAAGCGCCCAAGTATGCTGGTCATAGGCAACACTTGTTCTGTCCATTCAACCTTAACTGAGTGTCTACTACACACCAGGCATTGTACTGCAGCCAAGACGGACAAGACAGAGGACATAGTACTAGCACTGTCACATTTTTAACTCACAACCACACCCTGATAGATATAACTATTCCAAGTTCCCAGGTGAGAAAATGGTAGCTCAAAGAAGATAAATAACTTGGCCAGTCTCATACCTGGTAATGACACATCTGGAATTGGAATCCCAATCTGTTGAATCTTAAACTGCTAAGCCGATAAACTGCTTCCATTCTGCAATAAACAATTAAAAAAAAAAAAAAAAAAAAGGCTGAGGCAGGAGAATGGCGTGAACCCAAGAGGCAGAGCTTGCAGTGAGCAGAGATCGGGCCACTGCACTCCAGCCGGGGCGACAGAGCGAGACTCCATCTCAAAAAAAAAAAAAAAAAAAAAAAAAAACAAGATACCAAGAAACAATGTTGCTGTGCACTAGACACAAACACAAATATTCTCACTATATAAAACATGTGGCTGAATGAAGTTGTTGAACAGGTAATGAAATAAAATTTTACTGTATTTTAAATTATGCATTCATTGTTATAGTGAGTTTTACTTTCTATTTTTCCAGTAATATAACTGATTTTTTACTGTGTTGCAGAATTTTTTTAAAAATGAATGGAAAGTGTTTGTAAGTCAGTGTTTACATATCATAATTTTTTAATATTTATAATCATTTTCAGAATTTAGAACTTAATGTTCCAACATGATTATACCCACATAGATAGATATAGTAAGCCAAACATGAGGGACATGGATGTCTGGGGAAACAAGGAGCATGTTGACTTCCACTATTTAATCTAAATTATTCCCTCAAATTTTTAACTTATTTTCTGTGTGTGTGTGTGTTCATGTATTATATAGTGTGTGTTTATATAAACATATTTATATTTATATATTATAGTTTATATATATACTATATAAAACAAACTACATATATAGTTTATATATAAACTATATATAGATAAAATATATATAATCTATATTATTTATATATAAACACACATATAGACACAATATATATATAATACATAAACATATAGACATGTAATACACATATACATGTCTATATGTGTGTTTATTAACATGCATACATACACATGTGTGTTAATATATAAAAACACACATATGGACATATGTATATAAACACCCATATAATACATATAATGTGTTTATATGTATAAACACTACATTTATAATATGTAATATTTATATATTGTGTTTAAGCCACTGGTATACTCTGGCTGTATACTTAAGCTAATGTAAGTAAAAATATTAATAACAAGATTTGAGAGAAATGTGTTCTCCCTTCATTCACTGTCAAGAGCAGGCAATGGAAAGGAATTGAAAAGGAACTATGCAATTCAAACTGCAGGAAGGTAAATGGCCAGGAGAGATTTTGTTTTGTTTTATAAAGGAATTCAAACTATGACCAAAAAAAAAAACCCACACAACTAAGGTTTTTAAAGGTTTTGCTATGCCAAGGAGAACCTAATACATCACTATAGCTCTGAACAGAGAACAGCAGAAAGAGAAGGGGTCACAGCTATCTATCAGCCTTTAAACAAACATCGTCTAAGTTGCCACAGGTAGCACAGTACATAACATCAAGTTATGTATCACTGAGGTGCAGCTGCTCACCGCTTAAAATAAAAACCGAAGATTTATATTATACCTACTTCCTGCCACCTACCTGTCTTCAGTTTTCGGCCTGGGGAAAAGGAAATTAGTTTTTTTTTTTTTAAAGCTATAAACAAAGATAATTATTAATTTTTAATTTTCTGTAGACAAATATTTTAATGGGGTGCTACAAACCTTAGATTCTTTGATTTGTTCAGAGTTTTATGACATTGTTCCACAAAAATAATAAATAAACCTATAACTACAGGTAGAACCATGACAAAGTCTGTGAGACAATTCTGTGTGCAGTTTTAGGGTGCTTTTCAGACTTTCATTTGGTCAATACACATGGCTGGTACAGCTCTAATTAAATAATCTCCATTGGTAATGACAACTGTCATATAGTAATCAGCTAATTAGAAGACAGAACCTCAAGTTTATTGAAAGAACTTCTAATAGTAACGACAAGAATTGCTTGATAAATGAACTGTGTACAGCCACAAAGCTTATGTCTATGTTTTCATGACTTTACTGCTATTATTCAAGAAACATCTGTCCTAGGGAGATGAAATTGCACATAACTTTTTGTTTGTTTCAAGAACTTGCTGAAAATCTATTTATCCAACTAATAGACTACTTAACTAAGTCTCATCAAAATAATAGCCTTTTGCAGAACAATAGATTTCTCGATTAGGCTTATGAAACAACTATTTAATCTTCAAGGTTCATTTTAAAACTTTCCCCAGCTGTGTTCACCAATTGTAAATTATTACATCTCAAAATGCACAATCCCAGTCAAGCTCAGTCCACCTCACCCCATATGGAGACTCCTACCTCTCTTAAACCACTATCCATGTTATACATATGTCATCCAGGACCTTGTGCATTGGAGACATTACTAGGACTTTTCGGGATAGAGATCTCTTTTGTCTGATGAACAGGTTATTTTGATGGCCTGTTTGGGGACTTAGAATACAACATATACCTTTAGAGGGACAATATATGTTCCACCCTTCTACAGGTTTTAATAGTAAAATAAAGACAAATGAGTCATAATTCCATGCATCTTATATCAAATGAGTAAAACTTTATTCTCTTCTGGTTTCCACCAAAGTTAAATTCCAGATGACAGTTGGACTTAGAGATATCTAGTTTTGACTTCTATTTATACGCTTGTCTTTCTCAACACGTTCTGATTAATTTAGTTAAATAACTCATCTATACCTGATTAAAAACTAATGTTAATTATTATGAACAAGTTAGTTGGTATCTGTAGAAACAGCCACTAAATTTATTCAGTTAAGGTTATTTCACACTTGTCATTGGAGAAGAATAATTACAGAAGTAAAGGTTTTAACATCGAATACAGCTAAGTATTTATTTTGGTATTTATTTTAACTGTAATTTGTTCTTGTTACTAAATTTTGAAAAATATTTTAAGTGATTAACTTAAAAATCACCATCATCATTGTATATGCCTCTTTAAAGTTGAATGTGATATTAAATTATGGTCCCAAGGCTTATTCCAACCTGTTTATCTAGAATTGGAGATAAAAGTGTTAGTGAATTTTAACATCTTTTTCCCAGAGGTCTTATTCAAAACTCAATTTTGGTTTGATGGGAGAGTCAGCAAGCCTTTTGTGTTTCACACTTCTAAATGAATTCCTATTCACTGTTTATATCTTTCTGTTTGTTTCAATTGGTGCATTTTTATTTTTTTAAATTTTGGTAAAATATACCAAACATAAAATTTAGCATTTTTACCATTGTAAAGTGTATAGCTCAATGACATTAAATACATTCACATTGTTGTGCTACCGTCACCACCGTTCATCTCCAGAATGTTTTAATCTTGAAAAACTTATTAAACGGTAATTCCTTATTTTCCTAGCCTACCCCACCCCAACATCTGGCAACTACAATTCTACTTTCTGTTTCTATAAATTTGACTACTTTAAATATCTTATGTAAGTGGAATCATACAGTATTTGTGACTCACTTTTTTCACTGATATGTCTTCAAAGTTTATCCATATTGTAACATTTGTCAGAATTTCCTTTTGTGAAAGCTACATAATCCATTGTATGTATACAACACATGTTATTTACTCATTCCTCTGCAGATGGACACTTGGGTTGCTCCTACCTTTTGGTTATTGTGATCAATGCTGCTATGAATATTGGTGTACAAACATCTGTTCGTGTTCCTGCTTTCAGTTTCTTTTGGCCTATATCCAAAAGTTGTTTATTTCTAGTAAAGGAAACCCCAAGAAAGGAGTTAAAAATTGCTACTGAAATTAAATGCATTTAAAAATTTTATATATTGCAAAAGATGTAATAAATACACAAAAAAGAGGTAACAATTTAATTGACAAAATCACCTTGATTGTGTTAAAATATTCATCTCCGTAATGTTGTATGCTCATCTATACCATTTTACCGGATTCCAGAAAACAGTCAATATAGAGCCACGTAAAGGAGAAAATCATTCTATTTCACTATTTCATAAATCAGCTTCAGTCAGTCAAGGGATATAAAAAGAAAACAAAATAACATTTGAAAACATATTTTGGCTTTAATTGTAGTAAAAATCTTTTACATAGACTTAAGAGTACGTATTAGGCATTTTGTGCAGTTTCTTCCATTCTCAAATCCCAAGACAATGATTCTCCACCAGGTAGGGTAGACAAGGGTCTTACTCGTCTTTTTAGCCTGAACAGAACTTGGCACATAACAAGCAATAACTAAACATTTTCTATGAAATATTTGTTGATTATCGTGAAGCTTTGTCCAGTCCCATATGTATTTTATAGATACAAGGAAAATTATGATTTTCCACACTTAACATTGTGCAAAAAATTTCATACCTAACTCAGTTCAGGTAGTCTGTAGCTGTGTGATATTATAAAAACAGCTAAACTGGAAGCTGGCAAACTGGAGTTTTGGTCACTATTAATCAATTACCTTTAATAAGTCATCACTTTACCTCTCCAAGAATCACTTCTCTCACTTATCAAGTAAGACTGAATGAGAGGTAATCTTTCAGCTCATACTTTCTGCATGGGAGATTAGCCTCTAACAATCCCAGTGGAAATTAAGCTGTTTCACAGTGAAACACTGTCAAAAGTGACAGTTTGTTATAGGTGTTATTATTAGTACCTCAAGTGATTTTTAAATATGTTTGGAATTAAATAAGATTCTCAAGATTCCCGTAGTACCCAAACACCATACGTGACTGTTTCTATGGGAAAAAAATCTGTGTTCAAAATTATAACCTAAAATCGATAAACACATTTTATTCTTTTAAAACTGTATATTACCATGTGCTTTTTGTTAGCAAAATTTATAGCCCAAGAAGTCAAAAATCATAAAATTATTTCCTAAACATTAGTGACACAATCAATTAAAATTTCATTTTACTTGCTGAACTCCAACTACCTAATAGATTTTCTTTTCTTAACTGAACAATTATTGGACATTATAAAGGTGTAACCCAGGCTAAATCTACAAACATAATATATAATTAGATAATATTTTGACTATTTGATAGGAGAAAATGAACAGAAAATAATAACTACTTTTATGAGCTTTTAGTTTAATTTACCTAAGAAGAGATCTTCAGTGTTGACTTGAGAATATTGATAATCAATAAGTAAAATGTGCATCTCTTTCTAGACTTTTATTCTTAAGGTCTTTTTTAGATTTAACATTTTATTATAAAGTACATATTTTTAGAAAGTACACTCCTTTGAATTTGTTAACATATGCCTTTCAAACTAGAAACTAATCTCTAGGCAAAGTCTAATAGTTTACTTTAAAAAAAAAAGTTTTCAAAATGAAAATGTATGACTAATATGAGTTTTATGAATACATATATCTACTTTTTCAAATGATATTGAAAACCTATATATGCTAGGTTTTGATGTGGTGCAAATCAGAAAAAAAATGCATTTTGCCTCAGTTGAAAATGCTTCACAACTTATTACTAAAAAGATATAAGCAAACCTTGGTAACATGTTGATTTAGGGTACAGAAAAAAAAAAAGCTGAGATAGGTTAAGCTGATTTTAAAGTAAACAAACAAAAGAAAATTTATTTCTGAGGATGCAGAAGATACTGACCTGTGATAAGAGATAAAGCCAATTCTCTGTAAATAGATTGCTACAAAATTTACAAGACTGTCTTTGGGGGAATGGGAGGAACTGGAAATTCTGTTAGAAATTGAATTTCATAGAAGTTTGCAAGAATCATCAAGACTCTAAGAACAACTTGTCAGATGATAGTGGTGAGCAAGTGATTACTAAAGAATGCAGTTCATAAGGGACAGGCTTTAAGAAGAGAGAATAATAAACTAAGACTCCAATCATCCTAGAAACCCTGCTGGGTCACAGAAATGGCACTGAGGAGGCTTTCAGCATATGGCTGTTATTTTCAATGGTTTTGGAATGGCAGCCCTCATGCACTACAACTTCCATTTCTGATATCAATGCTCATATTGATATCAGCAGGTTAATACTGATGAAGTTCATGACTGCCGAAGAATCCTCATGGTTGGACTATACTCCTCTCCTTCATTTTCACCAAGTATACTTTTTCAAATTAAATCATCTGAGGAAATTTTTGGCAAACAATAAAACTTCTGTTATTCTCCTTTCAGACCACAAAGGCATCATGGTTGTTTATTCGCACTGGGATTCTGTTACAGTGTTTGCCAGATCACCAATCCCTCCTAAAATTGAGGAGCCCACTTTAGTTGAAATAAAACTGTTTCTACCATAGTACAAGATAATTTCCTTCATTTTTCTTTGTCTTCACTACAATTTTGTTTAGATGAAATGTGAGTCTTAGATTTGCATGGATGCTGAGATTAACTGACAGTATCTCACAAACATGAACTTAATATTTACAAATATTATTGAAATAAAAATACTTTATGCCATTGTATTTGCTTTTTTTTTTTTTTTTTTTTTCTGTCACCCACGTTGGAGTGCAGTGGCACAATCTCGGCTCACTGCAACCTCCACCTCCCAGGTTCAAGCAATTCTCCTGACTCAGCCTCCCAAGTAGCTGGGACTACAGGTGCCTGTCAGCAGACCTGGCTAATTTTTTGTGTTTTTAGTAGAGGCGGGGTTTCACTGTGTTAGCCAGGATGGTCTCGATCTCCTGACCTCATGATCCTCCCACCTCAGTCTCTCAAGGTGCTGAGATTACAGACGCGAGCCACCACGCCCGGCCTCTATTTGCTTTTAAATCACGTTTTGTTTTAAAAATATTAAAGGATGGAGATGAGTAATGTGAAAATGAGGATGTAATCAGCTTAAGGCCTTTCGGAAGATATTTTTAGTTTATTTTTACATTTTTTTAGTTAAGATTGTATGTGCTCACAGTAAATTTTCAAAGGTGAAGGAAATTCACCTTTTATTTAGTTCGCCATTTTCTTTTCACCATCATTTTTCTGTTGCATTATCTAGAAAAGTTGAAATTGTGCCCTATCATACTCATGTTGAATAGAGATTGATGGTGCGATGTCCGGTAAGGGGTTGAAGAAGACAGCTTTGAATATCAGCAGGATGCTGCTCAGTGGCAGAGGGAAAAAACAATAATGTGACATCTAAAATGCTGAAAAAAGGTTCAGGTCTTAAGAAATTTATTTTTAAAAATAGGTTGGCAGGTTGTCACATACATAATATTAAACCAAACAATTTCATTGGCTTCTTGTTTAGTATTTAGTTGCATCTGTGTTTGGGAGCAAGAGATGGCAGGTATACTGAAAGGCTAAAGTAAAGAGAGAAGATCTTATTCCCTAGAAAAATGCATGGGCAGGTAAGGCAATCAATTTCCACATGCCCAGGGTTTTCAATTCAGCCCTTTCACAACATTTCATTGTCACTACTTCCAGCCGCTATGAGAGCATTTACTTCGCATATTTTTATGCCTATTGGTATGTCTTCAGGGAAACATTTATTTATACTCAGAAAAGGTTTACATTTTTTGTAAAAGGCAAGAGAATATTTCTCAAGCTAAATCATAATGGATAAGGTTATCTATTGCTGAAGTTGGCTGATCCTGGGGATTACTATGGATGACAAAGATCATGATCCAACAGGGTCTGTAGCTTATCTACGTCAGATAAATATAACTGAAATGACTATTATAAGGTAGAATTTTGCTCCAAAGCAGAAATTCAATACCAAAGGACTCAAAGTGTCAGAATTAGATGGTAGATGAAAGAAGAATAAAAAGATAACCCCAAGCTCAATTCACATTAATCAATATATCATTAGTTCCTCTTAACCAAGCTGTCACCATGTTAGAAATCTCTTTCACAAAAAGTCTCCTCCTTTCTAAAACTTCAATATAGCTCTTGGAATGTGTTCATAAATAAAGTACAAAAGGTACACAATTTTTCTTTGTGACTAAAGGAAAGCAAAGAGTTTGTCTTTTTCAAGCTGCACTGGGAGGCTTACCATGAAAGAACAGTAGCAAATTAGTGGCAAGATAGGACCCCTCCTAATATCCTTATAAGATATTCATGAATATCTCATAAAATAAGAAATATATATATGTTTGAATTCATTAACACACATTTTTACAGTATATGTGTGAGTATATATGTGTGTGTGTATATATGTACACACACACACACACAGTGAAAACCCCTAGAAACAAAAACAGTCGATAATTTGCCAAAGTCCTAGGTACGTTTTCAACCTGAAGGAAATTCACCTTTTATTTAGTTCACCATTTTCTTTGCACCATTCATCATTTTTCTGTTGTGTTATCTAGAAAAGTTGAAAGTGTGCCCTATTTTCTCCATTTGAATAGAGATTGATGGTGCAATGTCAGGTAAGGGGTTGAAGAAGACAGCTTTGAATATCAGCAGGGATGCTACTCAGTGGCAGAGGAAAAAAACCAACACTGTGACATCTAAAAATGCTGAAAAAATATTCAGGTTTCAGGTGAGTAAGATGATAGTTTAAATCAAGGGGGAAAGATTTAAAAGCACAGTTACGTATCACTTAATAACAAAGATAAATTTTGAGAAATGCATTTTTATGTGATCTTACTATTGAGCAAACATCTAGAGTGTACCTACACAAACTCAGATGGGATAACCTACTACACATCTAGGCTATATGGTATAGTCTTTTGCTCCTAGTCTACAAGCCTGTACAGCATGTTCCTGTATTGAATACTGTAGGCAATTGTGGCAGAGTTACAAATATTTGTGTATCTAAACATAGAAAAGGTAAATATATGGTATTATGATTATAATATGACATTATAAAGATTATAATATGGTATTATAATATTATGGGGCCACTGTGATCTATGTGGTCTGTCCTTGATTGAAATGTCATCTGGGGTGATGACTGTACATTTTTTCGTCTAACTCATTCTGGAGGGCACTAACCACACATGTTCCCCATACCATGCGAAAGGAAGAAAATACATCCCCTACAGTCCTAAATCCTACATCTGATACAACATATCCACTGACCAATAAAAAGTGCAGCTATTCCTCAAATCCATGTAACTGTCTTCCAAATCAGCCAGATTCTGAGCCATTCCACCTAACCCTTATTTCCATTAACGCTTCTCTTTCTACAGCAATTTAAAACAGAATTTGGATATTAGAAGAGTATAAGACCATGGGGTTCTAAATTCATAAATAAAAACTAACTGCAGAGTATTCTGCTTATTTAGACCACTGCTTCTCAAATTATCTTTCATGAAGGACTAGTTTATTCATTTTCCTAAATTCCAATCTGTTACACATGAAACTGGCAAAAAAAAAAAAAAATGAATCACTTGAAAAATTAAACTAAAATGAATCATACAAAATAATATATTGATTTTAATAGAGACAGGGACTTGCTATGTTGCCCAAGCTAGTTTAGAACTCTTGGGCTCAAGCAATCCTCCTGCCTCAGCCTCCCAAAGTGCTGGGATTGCAGGCATGAGACACCGTATCCAACCCAAAATAATATTTTTAAACTATTAGATTCAAGGGACAAAAAATTACTGTCTGTGATTTTTTTTTTAAGTTTCAGAAGGTTCACTTTCAATTTATTTAGTTATCTCTTTGTGGACCTGTAGCAAACATTTTGCATACCAGTACCAGCTGTAAGCAACATTTTAAGTATTACTGACTTAGATAACTCAACATGCAGCATAGAAGAGCCTGTATCCATTCAGCTTTTTAAAATAAAATTAATTCTTGCCAGGCTCTTCAGGCAGAATTTAGCACACCTTCCTTTCCTTCAGGTTTAGATCTGAGAGTCTATAGATGCTAGCAGTCAAGTGGAAAGAAGCTAGAGACACTCCAGCCAGCCAGCCTGTTGAGAAGCATTGAAATTGGATAAAATTCCTGTGCAGACTTTAAGAAATACTAGAGAAAAAAAAAAAGACGTTACTCCAAATCTGTGAGGAAGTTCATATCTCTACAGATAATTAACAAGAAATATGGTTTCAGAAGTCCATCAAAAAGGAAGAAAGTAACAGGCAATTTTTAAATCAAGAACAAAGAGACACACAAAAAAGAACATGATGAGCTACAAACAAAAATTCAACAATTTGACTTAATAGAAAAAAATAGAAAAAATAATGAAAGATTTAGCAGATTTAAAATCCATTAAAGTCACTAAAAAGAATGAACATTGAAAAAAATTGTATCAGTTGTGTTGAGGATAAACATGAATGCTATTCTAGAGGAAATAAAAGAGATGGAAATGCAGGAGGATGAAAAATATGAGAGATAAGAAATACAGATTCAGTCTAGATTCCAGTCTAGATTTTCCTGAGTAAACAACAAAAACAGAAGATTATAGATCCAAAGAGCTCAGTAGGTTTCAAGAAATTTTGAGAGCAGTTTGTCAATAAACATTGGATTAATGATTAGCAACAGAAAGACAATTCTAGCAACTTAATCACATTCAAGTAGCTGTTTAGCTATTCTTTAGAAACTGTTTATATTGAATTCAAACAAAAGCAAAAAATATAAGTAGAATTCCAGTATTTGATGCACTTTCTGTTCCATGAATTAGGAAGGGGTGAGAAGATGGTCAAAAGCAAAGAAATATGTAAATGCGCACAGATGCCACAGCAGTGGCCCTCATGTGATATCATGATGCAAAATATCCAGTGAGCCGTGCCGTCTTGGTTTGCTTCACCTTTTTGTTACTTTCAGTGGTTATAGCTAGTATATGAGTCACTGCTAAGAAGACTCCAGAATGCTTTCAAGGAGATGCTTAAGAGCAGCATTGTGGGCATTCGTAGATTAGCTTGCGGGAACTTGAGGAGGAAAGATAGGGTGGTGGTGGTGGTTGTGGTGGTTGTTGTTGTTTTTGTAAAGGCCTTCTTTACCTTCCCAAGAGCTGTCATTTAGCACTGCCATGTTAGGAAGAGCAGAGAGACGCCTCCTAACATAGCTCCATCTATCCACATAAGCCACTCTTCTTATTGTTTCCATACTCGGGCCCTATCTTTCCCCCAACTTTTATATGCTTTTTATTTTTTACTACACATTATTTATCTGAAGACTCTTCCATTGAGTTATACCTTAAAACATGTATATTCCTTATGGCACTTGCTCAATATGAAACAGTCTTCTACATATTTTCATAAAAAGCTCACATCATAAAGCAAAGAAACAAAAAAAACAGGGAATGCTTATAGGAGACTGTTACATAGTTTTATTTTGTTTTGGGTTTTTTGTTTTTTGTTTTTTTTTTGGCGGGAGTAAAAGAATTGTGTGCATGTGTGTGTTGGGGTGTGGGTAATGTTGAATTTCTGACAGAATGTGGAGCTTCTCTCTTGGGACTATAACATGCATATCTGAGAAAGGCCAAAAAGAGGGTAAACCTATGACTTAATATTAATTTTTCCTGCATAAAGGTAACTGGACCATTTCTTGTATTAGTACTGTTTTTGAGCCCCATAGGCCTTGAATTATGAATATATTAAAAGAGAGAGAGAAGATAATGGATGGTCTAGTAAAAAGAAGAAAATTTGTAAGAAGAAACATTATTGAAGGCACAAAATTAGGATGCAATCAGGAAAAACATATAGCTCACTTGTATTATATTTGTATTACTGACAGACAATACAAAAATATAAGTGCATACCATACAGGCCATATTGAATATCAGAACAAGTAGTTAGACATACAGCCAACAAATATTTCCTGGCAAAGGCATCACTGGACCAAAGTGAATTTAACTGAAGCAACTCCTAGAAATATATTAGCCTTTGTACAGTCAAAAATGACTACTTGTGTTAAGAAAAAGTAAAATAAGCAAAAGGGTTTTTTAAAGTGAGAGTAATAATGGTGAAATGAGATTCCTTAAAGAGAAAAGAGTCTTAGCTGGTCATAATAACAGTTACACATAAGGTAAGGAAAAGTTTTGGTAGAATCTAGTATCATCCTTTCAATGAATAGCCTACAAATGAAATCTGTGAGGAATAGTCTAAATAAATTTGTGTCTGTAGTTCTAAAATGCTAAATATGACTAAAAGGTAAAACTAAAGAAATGAATATAAATGAATTTACAAAAGTCTAGATGAAAAATAATAAAAGCTAGATCAAACCAATATTTTGCAAAAATTGGATATTTTAAAGGACATTAAACAAACAAAAATGGCAAGATTAATAGCAGCAGAAAAATGGTAGGTTAAAATAAATCAATATAAAGAAGAGCTAAAATTGATCCAATAGTGATCCCATGCAAATGGAAGAATTTTTCCACTTGACAAGCAGTGCTGGGAGAAGACGAAATGTTTATAGACCACATGAAACTGGAGTTTTTTGTGCTGGTCATTGAATTGTAATTAATTGAACCATGTTAGGATATAGGCAAGAGAAGACAGATGCATAATGTCATTTGTACCTAGAGGAAAAAAATTAACATTATCAGAAAAAATATTTTCACAATATACTATAAAATTATTTATAAAATTAGACTGTATAATGCACTAATTAAAAAGTTTAAAGGCATTCATGCTGTGAGTCAAAGCTGGCTTCGGATACTTTTTGATTCTAATAGTACTAAAATTCTTTTGGTCCCTCTAACAAAAAGTACTTAATTGTATTAAGGAATAATTTTCTTCTAAAGAGTACATTACATCCAAACAGGCATTTTATACACTGCCTTAAAAAGAGATGACTTGATCCATGGGGATGAGCACAACAGATTCCAAAGGGAAGAATCTACGTAAATAGCGCTAAGTTCCTTAACTATTAAATTGAATAACAGATAAAAGTGACTAAGTACACTGGCAGTCCAACTATTTTATATTAAAGCTAATTTTTGTTGCCATTGCCACTGCCACCCTTAAGCATTTTAAATACAGCAAAGCCCAGTGAATTAATTTGTCCAAATAATTGGTAGCAAAATATTTGACCAATAAAATTGAATAAGACCATTTATTTATGATTAAGTCAACAATGTTTTGACAATCATCAAGTATTAATCTAAATAATCATGTTTTGTTAAGGTTTATTCACTGAACAGGAAACAAGTACTATATAGAGAAAAATATGAAAATAAACTATTTGTGTCTTTAGGTTAAAACAAAAAATCAAATGTCAGTAGGCATATATAAAATTTAGAAAAGGAGATGAAGGAAAGCAAACATTAAAATGTCAGGAATTTAATATAACCTATTCTAAAATTTAAGAGTACCTGAAAGATAATAAGATAAATGAAAAATAAAGACCATGAGGGAAAGACTATTAAAGATCATAGATTCAAATAAAGAAAGAGGAGGTTTGAAAGGATAATCATAATTAAATAGCTGTCTTTTGTTACTGTCTCTCCTCAACTCCAACCTTTAATTCAAACTCTATGAGAAAATTAAATGACTCCATGATGAAGCCAGCATTTAACACTATATCCTTAGGAGAAAGTGGATTTCAATGGCTGAAAATAATTGAGAGTGAAATACAGCTGCAGCAATCAAGCAATTTTTAAAAGTAGTGTCATCAGTAGAAAAGCATTATGAAACTTGTTATGGAGCACAGTGAGAGAAAGCTTAGTTTATAAAACAGCAGAAGAAAATGATATCAAAAGAGGCGAAAAGTAAATATAATAAATAGGAAAGATCCACATTTGTATGGGCAGGGGTAAAGAAGTAAAAGTGAAAGATATAGTCTCAAATACATTCTAAAATTTTAAAGTACTTAAAACTTTACAAGCATTTTCACATCAAGGCCTAGAATAAGTTTCATAAACCATAAAGTCAAATTAAAAGGATATTATACTGGAAATAAATAACAACCTAGTGGATGGTACAACCAACATCATGTATCAGATCTTCCATGGTTTACAATATGGAAATATCAATGATAAGCCCTTGAAGAAAAGTCATATGCCCTCTTACTTTTTTAATAAATAGCTTTCATATTTCCCCATAGAAGATGTATTTGAAAAAAAGGCTAAAATATAACTAAGTAAAATTTATAATAAAGTAAATGTAATTATTTGGTGAAATTACACACTGCACAGTGTAAATGAAAGAGTTCAAAACTATTTGTACTCTGAGCCACACTTCAAATAGCAGCTGTCAAATAGACATTTAACTCAATACAAAGATAAAAACATAATTTATTTTCTAGTTAAGCATCAAATATTTAGTCCAATTGTAAAAATATATTTTCCTTACATAAATTAATGAACACTCCTTAGTTCTTTTTGTGACTTGAATATCACAAAACTCTTCAGCAACATATTAGATAAGCCAAAGACTTTAAATTAGAGATTATTCACATTATAAACAAAGAAGCAACAGTAAACTGAGGAGAAAACAGAACAATCGATGTTAATCAGAATTCATAATAAAGATGTTCAAGTCACAAAAATTTTATAAATTTTTAACCTTGTTAAAATTTTTTTAACCTTGTATATTTTCAGTTTTGTTTTCATGGGGCCATTGAATTCAGTATTTTAATAAAAAATATTGGGGATTCATTTCCCTGGCAAAGAATTGTTTCTGGTGGTGACTTTGGACTTTCCTTCTATATAGCTATGGGTAAGTGAATAGGGTGGTCATTTAATCCAGGGTCTAGGGTACACAGGAGTCAAACCAATGAAAGAGCAACACAGTCCAAAGATAAACTAACAAAATAGTGAGATTAGGTTTAAAAGATAAAAGAGAGAAAGAATAAAAAGCTAAGATACAGGGGAATGATTCCAGCATCACAATGGTGAATAGGTAACCAGCCCAGAAGCAGGGGCCTGGCTATTTTAATCTCCTTGCAGTCTGCGCACCACTTCTTGTAGCTAATTAACCATCAGTGATCATTTTAACAACCACTAATTCAGCCAGCCTGCTTTCTCAGTCAGATTTAACATTCAGTGGAATATAGATCTTTTTTATGAATATATTTCTTTTACATGACAACAACGATTCATGAGTAGTCCTATGTTCCTCACTTTCTAAGTAAGCTTAAATCTAACTTCAGTACTGGTCTGGAGCCATCACACCACTATGCAATGCAGGACAAACTTGAGCCTCTCAACTGTGAGAAGGCACTAAGATCCTCAAGGGATCAACTTAACCTCCCAAGGATTGAGTTCTAATAGATTCAAGCAATGGGAAGCTGAGCTGCAGAGCAACTGAGAACCCAGACATATATCTGAAGATGCTGAGAAACATGGTAATTGCAGGGTGGAGTATTTCCTTTGTGAAAATCCCATTTGGATGGGATTCTTAATTCAGTCTTTCTATTAGCTATCTCAAAATGCCCAACACTTCAAATCTATTACATCTTGAATGTACCTCTCAAATCTTCACCCATTATAAAGTCAAAGCAATTTTCTAAGCTCTGACTCAGATAACTTTATTTCATGATTTTTAATAATTAGGGCATTTTTATGCCTAATAAAAGACATCTGAGCCTCAGTATTTTTCATCCACAAATCACAAACAATTTATTTTCCATGAAAGCTATTTTTAATCTCTATCTACTTAGGAAATCTTCCTTGCAATTGCACAAGTTTTGGAAACTGCTTCCTATTTACTAGGGGAATACTTGGAATATTTTCTCCTCTAGATAATATTGGAAAATATGCTTTGGGGGCTCTAATAAGCTAATTGGAAAAATAGAAGTTAATTCACTGCAAGAATCCCCTCTCTGTACCTGTAGCATTTAGTTTGGTGCATGCAACACAGAAACTGTGGAATGGGTGACATGGTATCATTTTTAAAATAATTCCCTGTATTTGTATGCCAGAAAATATTTTTTAAAAGGTTAAGTATGTGTAACATTGCTGCATTTAAATATTTTAAATATTATTCTCATGAAGCTAAGTGTATCATTTAATTCTAGCTATCGACATTATATAATAGAAAATTTTTCTTAAAAAATATTAGAGTAGCTACAAACATGTAAGTTTTGTGTTGTTGTTCACAGGAATCATGGAATGGTTTGAATTTATTAAGTATGGCATATATATATAGAGAGAGAGAGAAAGAGAGAGAGAGAGAGAGAGAGAGAGAGACGGAGTCTTGCTCTGTCTCCCAGGCTGGAGTGCAGCGGCACAATCTCGGCTCACTGCAAACTCTGCCTTCCAGGTTCATGTCATTCTCCTGCCTCAGCCTCCCGAGTAGTTGGGACTATAGGCGCCCGCCACCACGCCCAGCTAATTTTTTTGTATTTTTAGTAGAGACGGGGTTTCACCGTGTTAGCCAGGATGGTCTCGATCTCCTGACCTCATGATCCACCCACCTCGGCCTCCCAAAGTGCTGGGATTACAGGCGTGAGCCACCACGCCCAGCCTGGGCTTATATTTTTAATATATCATTTGTTGTATATTTTTTAAACATAAAAAAATGTAACCTCAAAGCATGAAACAGAAATGTGCAGAAAAATATAAAGGAAAGAAAACCCTTAGCAATTTCACCATCTAGAGATAAATTATGACTTATCAGTTTAATGTGTAATTTAAGGTTTTCATTCTATAATTATATTATGAATACATTTAGCATATTATCATTAATGGAAAATAATGCCTTCAGCTTTTTTCCCCATCACTCAGTCTTCCACAGATTCAAGGCAGATAGAGAACTGGGAGGTAGGAGAGCTGAATGGATAAAGCAAAGCACAAGCTTTGGTGTCACACAGACTGGGTTCACATTCTAGATATCCCACTTACTAGTAGTGTGCTCTAAATACAAGAATAATACTCGCTGTCCTCATCTTTAAAACAAAGATGATAATGCTACCTTGTAAAATAGCTATGAGGATTAAATGAGATAGTGTAGGTTAAAACACTACAAACCATGCCAGGCACATGGTAAGTGTTGAAAACCCAGGACTCAGCTTACCTTAACTCCTTCTCTCCTTTCTAGAATAAGACAACTGAAAAGTAGATAGTGATCCAGCATTAAGCAAAGACTCTTCCATCTCAAAGATTTTGAATTGAAGCCCCTGTCTTGGAGAGGCTAGGAACAGATGGAATACATATGAGGAGAAAGCATGGCTCAATTTCGTAGTACAAATGGGAAGCCCATAGTTAGTAGTTTTTTGCTTGTGAACTCCCCAAGAAACAGAACACTGTAACAGGTGAAGGGAGTTGTACTCAATGAATTATGAGTTTTTCTGGATCACCCTTTAGCAGCCCATCTCTGGGATAAAAGTTTCTGCACTCTACCCAGCATTCAGTACCTGCCATAACTTAAACCCTATCCCTAAAAGCAGCAGCTTTAAAAACAAATGAAATTAAATGTTGGCGTCCGTGCACACAGTGAAACAAATTCCTCTCTTGCTCTACTGCTTTACAAAGCTCATATGGGATTATAGATCAAACTGAATTCAAACCTCACTCTCAGATTAGGCCTTCAGCCTGAAAGGACAAGGTGAGAACTTGGCCCATTAAACAGTATGGAGTAGGTCAAATAGTGAAAAGTTGTGCAAAGCTCCAAGCATCTCCAGAATGTTTTCAGCTTTTTACATCAGAGACCTTTGAGGTTTGATTCCAAATCAGGGCTCTGAGCTGTGTGGGTTCATACTGTCACATTAGGAAAATGCCAGGAGAACACCCGTCTGTGCAGACAAAACCTTACTGATTCCCATTAGGGCTCAGTGGCGCCTGTTCTCACATTACTATGGTTAACCTTGGGTTAAAGAGCATTTGGATAATAATGGCATAAACTTTTCACAGTTCACTTAAAACTTTATAAGGGTTGGTTCTTTGTAGAGGAGAGTTTATTAATATATCAAACAAGCATGTTTTTTAGTTTAACTATCTGGCTTCGTGTTTTTCAGGGTCACTATTCCAGCAAAATGTAGGCAATTTCAATGTTTTTTTAATAAAGTGAGAGAATGCAAACCTTTACAGTTCACTTGAATAAAGCTGTATGACCTACATACCATGCATTTAAAACAATTATGATGCTGTTGCCAGACAGTATGGGGTATATTACTGGAGCTACCATCATTAGGCATGCCTCAGCATAGCTCTTAAAGAATCCAGATGGTGGTTTTCAACTTTATCTCCATGGTGTACCCTAGGAAGTATGTATTACAATCACAGTCTCCTTCTTACTTCAAAGTTTTGTAAGCAGAGACAACAGGAGAAGGGGCTTCCTGCTGTTGGGCTGTAACTGCACTAGCCATTATCCTCAGCAGAAATCATATGCAATACAATGCCCCTGATTCACAACAGCAAAGATGTGGCCCAAGGGCAAAAACTGGTACATAGAGGAATTTCTCAGAACAAGGCCAACTGTTTTTAAAATTCCATTTTTTTCTTTCAAATTTATTTTATCATTTCGACATAAATGGAGAGGGGAGAAAATGAATATCATTTGATTTTTTTATAAAAATGATTTCTAATCAGTTCTTATTATAATAAACAAATAGGTAGGATAATAAGATAAATCAAACAAACTGAGGGTCAAACTCTGATTATCTTTAGGGATATAGGTACGCTAGAAATACTGCCTGTGAATCTAAAAAAGGATTTCCATAATTTAAGCATAATTTTCCTCAGTGTAATCACAAAGGCAAAATGATTTCAGCTTGCTGAAAATTGTGGTGGAGGCTGTTTATTATGCTGTAGTGTTTTATTATAATTGTTTACATACTTAACTTTGCATTAAGACTCTCTATGTGTTCCAGCATTGTATAGAAACAATATTGGTTTCACTAAATATTTAATTTGGATTCACTGATATTTGTCAACTAAATCTATAGAATACATTATTAGATTTTTAAACATACGACATTAAATTGATATTATCTGACAAAATTTAAAATACACACAACCTTTGATCCCAAAATTCACTTTTAATAATTCATCCTATAAATGTTCTTTCAGTTATACACAGATATGTTCAAGCTAACTGAAACATTTTTATTATCAAAAAAACCCTAAGAATAACTAAGTTTCTACCAATAGGAAATTAGTAAATGTACTAGGAATGCTACAAATGAATTAGGTCTTTCCATACTAATATGGCAAGATATCCCAGATATGTTAAATTTTAAAAAAATAAGATGTACAATGTTGTGTATAGGATAAACTTACTAATATTTCCTAAATGCTTCACCTGTTAAAAGATTCTATTCATTTTGGGTTGTGAGTTGCTTTTATAACTAATTTTGTACCTGTATTTCTAACGATCTAAAGAGGAGTGAGAGAATATATGTGATATGGTTTGGCTGTGTCCCCACCCAAATCTTATTATGAATTGTAGTTCCCATAATCCCCATGTGTTATGGCAGGGATCAGGGATCGGGGCCGGGATAATTGAATCATGAGGGTGGTTTCCCCATCCTGTTCTCATGATAGTAAGTTAGTGTTCACGAGATTTGATGGCCCTATAACGGGCTTCCCCCTTAGCTGGGCTCTCATTCTTTTCCTTTCTGCCACCATATGAAGAAGGACATGCTTGCTTCTCCTTCTGCCATATTTGTAAGTTTTCTGAGGCCTCCCCAGTCCTGCTGAACTGTGAGTCAATTAAACCTCTTTCATTTAGAAGTTACCCAGTCTCTGGTATGTCTTTGTTAGCAGCATGAGAACAGACTAATAGAACATGTTCTCAAGTCTCCCATTTTAGCTGAACTCAGTTCATCTTATTGTGTTTCATAATATTATTTTTTAAAATAATTTTAGTTTTGTCCCATCTAAAGCATACAAAAATGATGGTTTTGGTTTTGTTTGTTTGTGTTTGCTATATTATGTGAGTAGGATCCTATTTGCTCTGCAGGAATTACATGACTCAAAATTAAGGCATGAAGAGTTGTCAGCACTCTGACCTAATCGGTCAGTGACTACTCTCTTTATCAGATCTCTCACTATTTCTTTACAAAAAATATTAATTTTTTAATTTTTTAACATGGTGTGGTGATATGTTCCTGGTTGGGATAAACAGAAGGCACAAGTATTAATAAGATGTGAGCACATACCAGAATTTTTCATTAATACTAGAAATAATTTTAAAAATATTACAGAAGGGGGAAATTATGATAGTTATAAATAATTTCTTTTTAAAATTCTAAATGTAATTAACATACTAATTTTCAGACCAGTTTTAGGACTACAGAAATATAAGTGGAAAATATAGCATTTCTATATTCTTTTTTTTTTTTTTTTGAGACTGAGTCTCGCTCTGTCGCCCAGGCTGGAGTGCAGTGGCCGGATCTCGGCTCACTGCAAGCTCCGCCTCCCGGGTTCACGCCATTCTCCTGCCTCAGCCTCCCAAGTAGCTGGGACTACAGGCGCCCGCCACCTCGCCCAGCTAGTTTTTTGTATTTTTTAGTAGAGATGGGGTTTCACCGTGTTAGCCAGGATGGTCTCGATCTCCTGACCTCGTGATCCACCCATCTCGGCCTCCCAAAGTGCTGGGATTACAGGCTTGAGCCACCGCGCCCGGCTCTATATTCTTATATTCTCTCCTCCCACGATCCCACTTTCCCCTATTTTAACATTTACATTACTGTAGTACATATGTTACAATAGATAAGCCTATATTGATACATTCTTAGCCAAAACTGTTAGTTTGCATCATATTTCACTACTTGTGTTGTACATTCTACAGGTTTTGGCAAATATCTAATGACACAGAGCCACCACTGCCAATTTCACCACCATCTTTCACCAAGTTGATTCATTTTGAACTGGCTCCAGCAATCTACTCAGAGTTGACCTCAGAGCAAAAAGTTGAAGTGGGTAATATATTAAATATTTTCTCTCTTCACTCTCTACCTGAAGCACCCAGTGCCCTCTCATGGCCATAGGCCCTGCAGTCATAGATAACATTTTTTCAGGAACAGAAAGAAACTTGTGATTCCCAGCATCCCTCTATGTCTCTCTTCTCAGGAAAGCTTGCATTAGAAACTCTTGTCTGGAGAGCTGGCCATTGCAGCCCGAGGCATGGGTTGCTTACAGCATTGTTCCAGGTATCTGAATTAGAAGGTGGCTGGGCCCTTAGATTTGGATTTGCAAAGTACAGCACTTCAGCAATGAACATGCTCTGTTAACTGTCCTGTTAAGATGGTTCTTTTAAGAATCTTATTTCTTTCAATAGAGATTTATCAGGACCCTAGTTGAATTCCTACTCACCAATTTCCCTCTATAGATTTGGTTCATTGTAGGACCTTGGAAGGTTTGTGTTTTTTTTTTTTTAACTATTTACTGTTCAGTCATACTTGAAGTTTGTGTTGAAAATACACTGTTGATACAGCTACTATGGAAAACAATATGGTGATTTCTCAAAAAAACTAAAAATAAAACTACCATATGGTCCATCAATTCCACTACTGGGTATTTATTTAAAGGAAAGGAAATCAGTATATCAAAAAGGTATCTTCACCTCCATGTTTATCATAGCAGTATTCACTATAGCAAAGATATGGAATCAAGTCTCCACCAATGGACAAAAGAATAAAAAGAATGTGATACAAATACACAATGGAATATTATTCAACCATAAAAATAATAAAATCCTGTTATTAGCAGCAACATGGATGAAACTGGAGGTCATTATGTTAAGCGAAATAATCCAGGCACAGAAAGGCAAATATTGCATGTTGTTACTCATATGTGGAAGCTAAAAATGTGGACTTCATAAAGGTAGAGGGTAGAATGATAGGTATAGCAGAGGCTGGGAAGGCTACAGGGAGGACAGTGATGAAGACAGATTGGTTAATGGGTACAAACACACAGATAGATAGAAAGAATAATCTCTAATGTTTGATAGCTGAGTCAGATGACTATAGTTCACAATAAAATACTGTAATTTCAAAATAACTAGAAGAGAGGACTTGAAATGATCCCAACACGTAGAAATGATAAATACTCAAGGTGACAAACACCCTAAATACCGACTTGATCATTACCCATTTTACGCATGTAAGAAAATATCACATGTACCCTACAAATAAGTATTATGTGTCAATAAAAAGAACATATTATAAACTCAGATCACCTGGCATAGGATCTACTCAATGCGTACAAATTTAGCAAATACAAATTTGTCATGGGCAAAAAAAGAGAAAGGAACAAATTATTTACCTAAAATGAGGAAAAGTAACCCAACAATATTATTGGAAAAATCTCATTCCTAAAAGTGAATCAGGTTTGGTATTTTTAATACAAAAATAGAACAAAACTAAAATGTAAGACCTGAGTTCCACTCCAGTCACCAAATTAAAGCAAAATATGGCACAGAGTAGTATATAGACATCAGCCTTTAACAAAAATAAAATCTTGACTCAGATGATGTAATTTAAATTAAATGGCTTTTTATAATTTAATTATACAACTTATATAAGGTTGCACATCCTTAAGATGTCAAAATGTGCCACCTTTTGCCGCTAAAATTTCAGTGAGACATTAAGAATTGTGAAAAAAAAAAAATGCCTGCCTTCTAGAGTAAGCTGTACATTTTTTGAAGGGTGCTGTTTAAGAAAAATGTCTAATATTTGTGTGGTTAATCAAAGAGTGGGAAGTGTTGTAATGGATAATTGGGCTACCCAGTTTATCATTATAATTTGACATTTACATAGGTCTTTATATTTTCAAAATGTTATGCAACCATTTTTCTTGATTCCATCAATATTACCTTGAGAGGTAAATTAATTCTTCAATGCACATTTTACAAATGAGCACAAAGAAGGAAAGTGGGATGAAACAAGTCAGATGCAAAACTAAGATAAGAGCTTCTTGTTCTGGCAGGCCTAAGCCACTATTTTTTGTCCCTTGAGGAAGCCTAAGCCTTTCTGTTTGAAATTTTTCAAAGAGAATTAAGCTGTCAAACACCCGTTAACAACCAAGGCCTCTCATTTTCTAGCCCAGGTGGTCCAATTACAGATTTAGCCTAAAGTAAAATCAGATATAAAATAATATAACAAGTCATGGTTGCTACAGTCTTAACTATCTTTAATTTTAAAACAGACTTCAAAGATTAAAAATAACATGTATTTACTCATGGGTAAATTTTTCTTTCCAACTCTTCCTCCTCAGTCTTTTTCTACTTTCACTGAAACAATATTACTACTCTGCAGGGTCTATTTGCAACAACCAAGGAAGTTCTCTGGGTTTGCCCCAATGTTACAGAGCAGAAATGACCACAAAAATAGCACATAAACATGGGGATTAATAGGGTCAGTATTTGACATGTGATTGAGAAACTTGATCAGAGGACAGATCACATATTTCAGCCTCAATGTCTTTATGTATATGCCATTTTCTTCCTTTGATTGCTTGGCTTCAAACCACTCCATCACCATCATCCTCAGCTCATGGTGAATGCCTACACACAGAACTACCACATGAGGTGGCAGTGTTCTCCCCATTGATAAAGGGGCTGAAAGAAGTCAGTTCAACTCAGGACGTAAGGATGCCACTCAAAGTACTAAATATTCATTTATACAGTCCATCTGAATGATGGATTTTCAGCATTGAAAGGATCCTAAAAGAATTCAGATATTTAAAATGGAATATCTGAATTCTTTAGGAGCTTCAATAGGGCTAATGTAACTGTTTTTAAGGATAAGATGTATTGCAAAACATCTAGACTCACAGGATCTGGATCAAATCACAACTCCACAAAATTAAATTGGGTTAATTTATAATTAGGCTTTATGGCAATAACATGCTAGCTGGATAACTTGAAAATAAATAAAAAGAGCAAAGTCAATCCTGCTGTAAAATACTGTTACTATTGGTAAATGGCATTTTATGTTGAGCTCAGAGGGTTAACAATGCTGTCAAGAATAGGTAAAATTATTAAAGAAAAATTAATTTCTCATTCTTGGAGAAGAGTACCTTCCTCCAAGTGCAGAATTAGAAACTTCATCAATCTAAAATAAACCTACTTACAAATATTTTTTATGTGCTTGGAATGGCACCAGAGTAGTTAAGGAAAATATAACTTGAAATTTGGCAGTACATATATAAGTATGTGGATGAGTGTATATATGTGCACTCTCAGAGTTAGCTCTTTTAAAATTAATTTTATTGTTGAAGTTGTATATTGATCCTCAAGTTGGAAGACAAATAAATACACAAACAAAAAGATGTAATAGGGCATATAATTTGAAATTAACACTTTTGTATTCATTGAGTTTATTCTCAATGTCTCTGGAAAATAATTATGAGTATTATATTGATACTATAGGTATTGTATATATATTTGTGAAATAAATTATACATGTATATATCAAGTATAATTACATATTTAAATGGAATTTATTAAATTTCATCTTAAATGAATATATTTTTATAATTAATCATGAAACATTTATCTAAACAGCAAAGTCCCAGATGCCAAACCTAAATTGTTATTCATTCTTCATTCATCTACTAATTCACACCTGGCATTCTAGTTTCAAAGTCTTCTCTTACCATTTTTATTGAGAATTATAAAAACAATTTTAAAAGGATAACATTCATTCTGATATATAACTTCTGTAATTTTATTATTTCTATCTTAAGGATCACATGGATTTTGTTTTACAATTGAACTCCCCCTACCTACTAAAATAAAGAAACAAAAACAACACTTTTCAGAATTCTTAACACACTTTCTTGCTCACGAAATTGAATAATTAGAAAGTTTTCTATTCCATCTATTACTGACATTTTGACATTAATAAATTACCCATGACTTGTGTTTGAATGGCAAAGTTGTATTCAAAAGTAGAAAGACTCTCAGTACCCCAAGTCAGGTAATGAAGCTTGTATTTTATGGAGGCAGGACTCTGATTTTACTAGCCTTTTCTAAGTACATTAACATTGTAAGCTATATTTTTTAAAACATCTATAAATTATAAAATACTGTTGCTATAAGAGTGTGTGTCTATAGTTATATGCTTAAAAACCCAGAGAACATACTGGTGAACACCATCTCTGTAGAAAGGATGAAAGGATGCCCTTGAAATTCATTTTAACTCCTTCAAAATGACCTGAACCACAAGTCACGAATGAAAATCAATGCCTATTTACTTTCTATGCACCAAGCATTGTGAAATTACAAAAGCAATATAAAATGGCTGCCAGTTTGTCATTTTTTTTGTTTTATCACTGTTTGAAATTACTTACATATCAAAGAAACAAAATAAGAGTAATTATATAAACATTTAAAATTAAGTGTTCCTAAGTATGCATATTGATGTACAGAAATTGGTATGTTTATAAATTAATTCTACCACAAATTCTACCAGCTCTCTTTAGTGTTTTCCCTCACACTCTACCCCAATATGGTGATTCTAGCTCCAGATCCCAGCTGCCTTGTAAATCATGTCTGAACATAAGAAAGGTTTGAAATCTCCTATACTCTAATTTCTCCTTGAGTAGACCTTATTATATCCAGCCCTTCTTTAAGCTCAAAATAAAATTGCTGACATAGCTAATGATGTTGCGTTGTTCATCTCAAAACATTCTCTTTGCCTCAGTGTCTTAAATGATATAATAAAAATAAGAGATAAGACATAAAAGTCCATAATCATAGAATCATAAACAACCTTAGAGATTACTGAGTCTAGAGTGGTGGTTTTCAACCATTTTTTTTAACTATTATCACTTTCCAAGGAGAATTTTCAAGCATTGTTATCCTAGTCAGCCCTTCCCTCATGAAATTTAAATATCACAACTACACTCTATATTTGATTATCTACTCTCTATATATCTAATCTATATGCTTTATACGTTAAAAGTGTAGGAGCTTTTTTGGTTCCCCTCAGAAAAAATTTATGCCCCATTGGGGTAATATCATCTTTGTGGTAATGTATTTTTCAGTTAAGGGAACATGACTGAAATAGAGCTAGTAAAATAATAAGATACTTCTATCACAATGGTATTAGTCAATTACAGTGGGGCAAGAGTTGTACCAACTACCTTTGACAATCACTAGTGAGATATTAAATATTTTATTGCAAGAAGTGTATCTAAGGAAGTAATGATACCACTAATAAGTTATAATTTTTTCCTCCTGATCTATTATTTTTTGTTATTTCTCTTCCGTTGATTATGTGGATACCATTCCATTTTTATGCTAATAACTCTAAAAGTGCACGTTACTTCTTTCTTTCTCAAATCATTTATGACTTCTACTTTTTCCATTCAACTTTTCTGTTTATAGCACTATTTCACAGCATCGTCTACCAATAACAAATCAGTTTAAGGATACATAGTATGTAAGAATATATGCACACTTGCATAATACATATATAATACATATGTAAACACATGCAAACATATTATTCAAAAGTGGAGAAAATGCTAAATATTGTGGTACACATTCTTCACTGCTAATGACCAGAGGCCACCATGTGATATGACAGATTGTAGAGGTTGTTCATGATGACATTTAAACATTTCAGTTTTTCATCTGATCATGACAACTTTCTGACTAATGCAGTTCCTTTTAGTACAGCTTAAGTCACAGCGTGGAACCAAACCATTTAATATAACAATATTTGACAATGTAATAGTGAGAGGTTCAGAAGCACAATCAATAAAAATAGATCCTAACCACAGCAAAAGGCAATCAAATACACTCAAAAGAAGGTAGCTGACTCAGCTCCTAATTAATCAAATGAATCACTTAAACCCCACGGAAATAATGGCAAAAAAGAATCTCAGAAATTCTGCACTAGCTGAATTTTTTTTTTTTTTTTTTTTTTTTTTAATGTCTGTTGGTCTTTTTTGTTCCCAAAAAGGACAATCCTGGTAGGACTTAAATTTCATGGTTAAGTTTGTATCATAGAGGTTTTTTTTGTTGTTTTATGAAAGGAATATGGAAACAGAATCTGGGCCCTTGCCCTAGCTGTCATCATCACTGGTTTTCTTTTCCTTGGCAAGTTCCTGAACCTCTCTGATTCACTCTTGCATTATGCATAGGTTATTGTGAGGTCAAATGAGATAATGAATATGAGTTATAAAAGCTGCTAGGTTTCTTAGGAAGTCCTATTTTATCATCATTGCTATCTTCCTAGGAAGGTAGGAAGTGACTACCTTCCTATTATTTCCTATTTCAAATACATAGCAAGCAAGATTTTGTTTTGCATTTAGTTTCAATGGGACAATAGTAAACTATAAACAAAATATAATTTCAGGAACATTACCTTAATGTCTTGATGACAGGTTCCAAAAGTTACAGACAGTGAACAATGAGTTCCATGAAAAGAATTCTGAGTGTTGATCAATTCCTGCTCATTAACATGGTTGTCAGACTTTCCCCCATATATCCCAGGCTTCACTTTCTCAGTTTTTCATCTACTGAATAATCATTATGTGTGTCACATGGTTCTAAACACTGAACCAGGTGGTAGTAATGAAGAACTGACCATGAGGGACTCAAGTTGGAGAAAATACTGCAGATAATGAAGAGGCTCAAGTGTAATTCCCACTCCCGTCAATTTCCAAAAAAAAAAAGAGAGAGAGAGAGAAACTGTCCCTTACATTACTTTGGCCAGAACTAGTAATCACAACACCCCTTTTAAATTTCCTTAGTGCTCAGATCACATTCTACCTTGTGTTATAGCTCTTTGTAGGTACATTATACATCTATTAATCACTCTCCCCACTAGATTGGAAGCTCCTAAAGATTAGTGATTACATGTTAGTCATTTTCCTATCCTGAAAATAACAGAAACTACTGTAGCATATAATACACACTGATAAATGTTTGCTAAGTTAAAATGAATGGAGAAGACACAATTTGAGCTTAAAATTTGCACTTTTTATGTTATACTTTGTGATCATGACATTCTTTCTATATTACAGTGTATCTTTAAAATTCCCTTATGTACTAGTTTAAAATATAATCTGAATGTGAGAGGGAAAGGGAGAGAGAGACACACAGAGAGAAGATGGAGGACTTTGAAATATGGTTCTAATGAAAAAGGGAAGAAAACAGTAAATTATTTAAAAGTCCCATTAGAATTTATCATGGTAAATTCTACTCCTAACCTTTACCTCAGCCTCCCATTTGTAATGCTATTGATCTTCCATGCAGTTTGTTTTAAAGCATGTTTCTGAAGGTTAAATTGGACTGAAGAAGGGAATTTCTGCCTTTTAAGATGACAGACTACATACCTGCTCCTTGAGGAGAGAGTTAAAAGACAGCTAATACAAATTTCAACACAATTATTATCTGACTTGCCTCTAGCTGACCAAGACTAGCTGAGCAAGACTCTGCCTCATCCAAATTAGGTTCAGTGTTAGTCTTGCTTTTGATTGTGAAATTATTTCCTATTTTCTTAATTGTTCTGAGTTATTAATTGCTAGTCAGCAAAAGACTTCCATGTAACCAAATGTGTTTTATGTGGAGGAGCTAGAGGTGAGAAGGGCTTGAGCCTCTGATAACAGTGCTCTTCACTAGTCATTTCTAGTCATGAGCTTCAAATCAATAGGTTTAAGAGCTGTTTCTAGTGACCCAGATCAGAAGTGAAAGTTGGAGCTTCTTTGGGCTGAGAGTGCCCGACAGTAATTCATGCATCGTACACAGTCTGTCGAGTTGTCCCATGCCTCAGCAGTTTACAGGGAGTACAGATTATTAAAATAGAGCTGGGGCTCGATTTTTGCTTATGCTTCTGTCATGGTCTGTTGCTATTGATTTTTTAGGAGGTACAGATTCTGTGTCTGTCCACTCAAGGGATACTTTTGGTGCATGGTTGAACTCTATGAAACAATGATCTTATTTGTTTATGCCAGTTTTTCTCTAGAGTATGTTTTATATTTTTGCTTGATGCCCAATAAATTTGTTGTTATGTGCTCATTTTTACATGTATTAAAAATATATAACCAGCACATCAGAACCACAATTTGTTATATCTCATTTCTCAAAATAAGGCAAAAAATATTTAGAAATAGAAAAGTTATGCCAGTGATGTAAGTACTATAAATTCAGGAAAACACTGCTTTATACCCAAACTTGATGCCTTACAAACAGGAAGTAGGTAAGCCACCTAGATTGAGTAGTTGTATCATTTGGACCTGTCATTCCACTTTCTGATCTAACAAGGCAAAGTATCATAGGTAAGTATGATCAAGATAAAGATGTATGAAATCTTCAAAATGAAAATTTTTAGAATATTAATTAGTTCAAGTGACTTGTGGATTTAGATTCAGCAAAGGTCGAATTATTTCCCCTAAAGCATAACTTCATGCAGTTAAAAAAAAAATAGATACAACATAATTAACCTATATACAGTTTTAAGTGTTGTTCCAAGGCATCAGCAGCATAAGGAAGTACAATAATCTCACTCTGGTTTATCAAAAATAGGAACACATTTCCAGGAGGCATTTTTCTGAATCTGACTCAAATGAATGGATATGTTGCTAAACAAGTAGCTATATTTTAATGTAATTCCTGACACTGATTTCCAAAGAAAAAAGGGCAAGAGCTCATTGCCCTACTTTGGGTCTCTTCCCATGGCTTTCCACTGCCCTGAGAATAAAGCCGACTGCCACGCCATGGAACAGAAAGCTCATCATGATCTAACTTCTGCTAATGTTTCAGGTTCATTCTTCCCATCTTCTTTATTTGCTAGGATTCACACACGTGAACTTTCTGTGATTCTGGACCAAATTCCTTCTTTTTCTAGGACCTTTACGCATATTCCCTTTGTCAGTAACACTCTTCCCCAAACTCTTTACATATCTATTACCTTCTCACTTTAAGGTATCTGCTTAAATTCATCTTCTCAAAGAGCCTTCTCTAACCATGCTATTTTTAAGCAGATACCTTCACTATGTCTCATACTTTTTCTCTCTGCTTTTCATTTATTTCTTTCACAAGAAATAGTAATTAACTATTAATTTCTTTTGTTATGTGTGTGTATATGTGTGTTTCAGTCTCTTTTTTCCTTGAATAGAAAGTTGATTAGGACAAGGACTACTACCTTATTCACCAATTTTTCCCTTAGCATCCTGCGTAGAGTCTGCACACAGTAAGTTTTATTAAATATTTTTGAATGGCTTAATGAAAGCATATCTTACTGGTGATTTCATTTTAATTATTTTGAATACTCAAATCATCCTAGGTTTTTTGAATAAATTTCATTTTCATCACAATATTAAAAACATAAATTAGGACAAATTAGACTTTATCTTTTTAAAGTTGTTCCTACAAAACTAAACTCAAGGCATGATTTTCAGCTCTCGGGTTCTGCAACCTCAGCTTTGCATTGGGAAAGTATGATGAATCTCTCTCTTAAACACAAAGTCATACCAATTTAAAACCCTAAACTCAGGGGTGTCAGGAGCCATCCTGCTCTTTATAGTCTTAGCAGTACAGTTTTTCTTTCTGCAATGTGTTTTTTGATTAATTATCCAACTAGTAACTAACCAGTCCTTTCATCAATTTTCTTTGTTGAAATCTATTTTTCTCTTTGACATTTAAGTTTTTCTATCTTCCTCATGTCATTTTTCCATCTATCATTTTCTCTTTCATTTTCCTCAAGAAACGAGTCAGTTGAAGAGTATTTTTTACCCTTGTCTTCTATCAGATGTGAAAGAAAACCTATTTATTGACTTACTTGTTTCAGTTCCAATTATATGTTTTGAATTACAAAGTGTAACTTTTAAATGAAAATATTTTCTTTTTTCACAAAGCCATATCATTCCAACTATCTTCTTTTTATAAACTAATTGATTAATCAATTCAACAAGAACTTTTTTCAACACCTACAACATGATTGACATTGTCTAGACTCTGGTAAACAGCAGGAAACAAAATAGTAAGTCCCTGCTTGAATAGACTTCCAGCAGGGCAGGAACCTGCTGATTAAAACATACGTTCTTGTGCATGCATGCATGTGTAACTGCACACCCACACACCCCCACACACATACACACGCTTGTCTTACGCGCTGAAATGTGGAGAGTCTATAGAAGGGAAAGGAGAGAGTACAAATTGGGAGACAATCCCGCAGTACTTGCCACAACATTTTTACTGCATTGTATTAACTTTACCCAGGAAATGAAAAAAATGTAAAACTTTCCAAATAATTAAGAATATACCATGTAATCTCTAGGTTCCAGAAACACATAATCCGGTTGGGTGGAAGAGCCAAACAGTAAAGCTAGATTTCCTCGCCTCTCTCTCCAACCTCAATTTCAACTATTATGTGGACTTCATGCTCCAAGCATTGACATTTTGCTGAAGATACCATGTCATTTCACCATCTCATGTTCTTGCAAATGCTGTTCCAACTTCATAACATTCCATTTCCACATTTCTATCCGCAAAAGTTTTCTTCATCCCTCGAGACCAAAGTAAAGTGATAATACCTAATACAGAACTTGGTTCACAAAGGTACTTAATAAATGGTGTTGAATGGATGAGTTTAGAAACAAAGATAAAGCTGACATGATTCTATATCAATGATGCAAATGTATTAGTCCTGGTAGGTTCAAAGTGAGAGAGAGGACTCAGAATAAGCAATCATGACGGAGAGGTGCCATTATTAAGAATTGAAGAAAGCTTTTTTTTAAGTGGCAGAAAGAGAATGAAAGCTATTTTATTTTGGAAGCATATAACACATTTATTTCCTTCATAATTAATATTTGTATTCTGCATAACACTGGTGATTAAATAACAATAAAAATTTTCATTTGTACTGAAATGTCATTTATGCCACTATGGTATATTTATTAAGAAATGATCTGATGCATAAGGTTAGTGACCTTTGTTTCCTTTAAGAAAAAACATTTGTTTCCTTCACAATTAAGTGGATTTTCCAGATCAAAGTCTTCCGATATATTGTTGATAAGTTCATTTCTAACTCTGTTAACATTTAACACCTGTACTGGATATTTATAAAACAAAAATAAATTTAAAATATTAACATTTTACATTAACCACAAAGTCCATTTGGAATACACTTGTCTCCCAAAACCACTAGTCTAAAATGTTGAGGATGCCAATATTTACATAGCATAATAACAATGACATGAATAATTTAGAACACAAATAATAAAGTCAAAAAGTCATGTCAAGGTAAAAATTTATGAAAATGAGGCAAATTGATAACTGCATTGGATTGATGTGCTCTACAGTTCAGAAAACATTACTTTATTAATAAAGTTCATTTTTTCTATTCCAAACATACTCTGCATAGCTTTACAATAGTTCCATAATTTCCACTAATGTGGAAAATGCCAATCCAAGCCAGAGATTTCTTGCTGTAAGGTTAGGAGACCTAATCTTAGCCTTGGGATTGCCTCCGCCTATAACGCCTTTGTTGGAAGACTGACCATATTAGTGGAGCTGCTGAGCTTCTGCTTCATCCTCTACAATGTGAGGAGAGTATGGAGGGGAGTCATGATCTCTAGAGGCAGCTCGTGCAGCTCTGGAATTCTGTGAGTCTGTGAGTACTTTCATAAGCTCCTCTGGGTACCTAGGAGAGGATTCTGTTTTTGGAGGGATTTCTCTAAGGCTTGGCCAAGATTGAATCTCCAGGCCTTGGACTGGTTACCTAAATCTCAGGTCAGCAAATCATTAAATGATAATTTTTATAAAAAGGTAATATCATGACTCATACAAATATAAAATGATCTCTTGCAAAATACTTTGTTTAACTTATTCATTACTGAGGGATCCAGTAAGATATTGATCTCACATCCATACGTCAGTCAGAATTCTGAAATGTATTTATTTTAAAAAGCAAAACTCTAGGGAAAAATCACATAAACTAGAGAATATATTTGCAGCACATTTTATGAATAAAGGGCTGGTTTTCTTGATACATAAATATCAATAACTAACAAAAGAACTAAAGAACTAAGAATGTAAGAGCCCTAGAAATGACTGAAACCTCTGATCTCTTCCATATGGAGTATCACATTAACCAAGGATAATTAAAGGTATTTCTAAAAGTACAGAACATAGGAGGCAAGTTTCATATAAAGCTATCCATATAAACCTATGTCACATAAAGACAACAAAAAATGAGAATCAAAAACATTTCAGCTGATGAAAACTCTCTAACTTTACCTTCTAGAGTCTGAATATTTTTGTCCCCCACCATTCATGTGTTAAACTTAATCCCCAATGTAATAGTGTTAAGAGGTGGAGCCTTTGGGAGGCAAATGGTCGTAAGGACTATACCTTTTTATAAAAAGAGGTCTGAGTGAGTTTATTTACCCCTTCCAACATGTGAGGACCCAAAGAAGGCGCCGTCTATGACAAAATGGGCCCACAATAGACACTAAATCTGCTGGTGTCTTCAGTTTGGACTTCCCAACCTCAAATAAAGAAATAAATAAAAT
>NW_012101266.1:3077539-3282229 GCF_000951045.1 Mandrillus leucophaeus | reverse complement strand
CTTATACGATAAATATAAAATAGATAAATTCATAGAGACAGAAAGCAGGCCTGGCGGGAGGGAAAATGGGGAGTTATTGTTTAATGGGCACAGTTTCTGTTTGGGATTATGAAAAAAGTTCTGGAAATGGGTATTGTGGGATGGTAGCACAACATCATTAATGTACTAAATGCCACTGACATGTACATTTAAAAATAGTTAAAATGGTAAGTTTATGTATATTTCACCACAATAGAAAGACACACAAAAAATAATGTGTTATAGTGTCTAATCCTGACTCATAATAAGGAGTATATAAAAGGTATCTCATCATTATTGTTGGTATTTTATTTTACTTACTACTTTAATATTTCATTTTACTGCTAACAATAAATTCACCCTGCTAGTTATGAACCTAAATCTCTCCTTGTATCTAGATTTTCTGGCTCCTAATCTGATATTATTAATGAGATTCCATATATTTAACTTTTTTTAGAGATCTCTCTCAGATGCTTGGGCACATGACTTTATTCTAGCAATTACTTACCTGGTATGCTTCCAACAAGTGACAATTAGTAATGCAATTGTAAAATAACGATTACAAATTTTTGCACACATTGATGAGATAAGTAATTTTTTCGTGATTACCAAGCGTCTATAAGAGTGCCTCTCACTCAGGGTACATATCTAATAAATATTTGTTTATTAAATGAATAAATATATGTAAGCATGTGAACAGATAAATTCATCTCTCTTCCTTCCTGTAGTCCCATTAAAATGACATTATATAAACAGATCAATCATAAACCCATGAACTACTGGAAAGAAAATTATAAAAGAAAAAGATGCCAACAAAATGTAAACTGGACACCTGGCAATAAATTTAGCTGAGTCAAAAAAAACTAAAGCCTGTCTTGTAAAGGAGGAAACAGAGTCTTCCCACACCAAAAAATTCCAAAAGGCTCAGGAAGTGGAAACATCAGATACCTCTAAAGACCAAGGGCCAAAGGGGAGCTGAAAACACGAGATAAATGTCTTTTAAAAAGGACAATTAGATGTCCAGATTTCAAACTAGGCAAACAATGGACTCACCAACTCACAACAAGGCAAAATATGGTTAGTTAGCTTTCTGGAGTGTTTAACTAGGGAAGAAACAGACCTTGGACTATTCATAGCTATAGCTAAGGTAATAAACCATACTGAGCAGAAAGATTAGGAATAAGGCTGCTTATTGTGTTTGCTCAATAAGCAGAATTGTTTTTCATCATTTTGGAACCCCACAATTATAGGAAGTAGGCAAAGAACACCAGTTCTATGAGGAATGACACTTACATGAAAGTCTGAGAGAAAAAGAAACAAATGAAAAACAGAGAAAACATAAAATGCAGAAAGCCAGAGAATGTTTAACAAGGAACTATGATTCTCAAAGAGACAAGAGAAGATATTGTGATTATAAAATAAGAACACAGACAAGATATCGCAATTATAAAATAAAAGCAAGACAAGGGAGAAACAGGTTTCTCCCTGCTCATTCTCATACAGCATAATTGTAAATCCTGGAAATAATGCAAGATACAACAGAGGTGAATTCCAAAAGGTAGCAAGAAAGAAGAACTGATTTGGGAAGCCAAGACTGGAGGAACAACACAGCATCAGGGCATCTTATGTCTCTCTCCTCAACAGGAGATACTGACTCAAACCCAGCACTTCCAATCCCCAAACCTAGCAACAAAAAGCAGTCCACATAGGGAGATTCTTTCCCAGGAAAAGAATCTCTTTGACAAAATTGTCAGCCCTAAATTACCACAAGCAGGATTGATTGGGTGTTCCACCCACAATGAGCTGCCCGGGAAAGTGCTCTTCTTTTCCACTGAGCCTGAGACCTTCTTTTCTACCAAGAAATATGGAGGTAGGCAGGTACAGCTCGAAGGAAGGACCCAGTCTCAACAAGTGAACTGTCCTTGGGAAGCCTCTTGGATCCCACAGGCCTGAGATTCCCCTCCTCTGACCAGAAACATTAGAACAGCCAAGGGATACCCATGAGAGGATACCACCACAACCCTTCACCCACAAGAGACACCTAACAACTCTGCTTGGGGAAACCACTCACATTCCCTAAGGCAGCATGAGCAGGGGTCAGTGGAAGCCCCAACTGCACCAGATAAACCAAGCAGACCAAAATAACATCAGAAAGGTTCTGAAAAACTGCCATTGGGACCATAGCCCAGAAAAATAGGCAGAGATCTGTGTGCTAATCCTAAACAGGGTGATGACCTGGTAATATAAAAGATTTAAGTAGGACCCAGGATCTCATAACATAATAAATAAGTGTCCAGCATATAATCAAAAATCACCTGTCATATGAAGAACCAAGAAAAATCACAACTTGAATGAAAAATGACCATCTACAGATATTAACTCCACAGTAAATCAGATGTCAAAATTATCTAACAAGAATCTTTAAACATCTTTCATAAAAATAGTTGAATAATCTGTAATAAAATCTCTAGGAACAAATGAGAAAATAGAAAGTTTCAGAAAATAATTAGAAGTTACAAAAAAGAAACAAATGTAATTTATAAACCTGAAAAAAAGCATTAAAAAACACCAGACAGCTCATTGGATAGGCTCCTTAGTAGAATGGAGGTGATGGAGGATTCAATTCGTGAATCTGAAAACAGAACAGTGGAATTCACACAATCGGAAAGAGAATAGACTAAAACGAAATAAAACAAAACAAAAAAATGCTCAAAAGAGCCTCAGGGACCTTTAAGACAATAACAAAAGATCAAAGCAATAGACATGTAGATCAATGAAACCCAGTAGGAAACCGAGAAATAGTCCCAAACGAACATACGTTCTCTCTCTCTCTTTTTTTTTTTTCCCACAAAAGTAGAAGATCCATTCAATGGAGGAAGAAGAACCTTTTTACCAAATGCTGCTACAACAACTGGACATCTGTAGACAAGAGTACAAACTTTGTCCCAAACCTCATCCTTTAAACAAAAATTAATTCAAAATGACTATAAACATTTTATAGTTTTAAACACAAAACTATAAAACATTTAGAAAAAAATAAAGAAGAAAATATTCAGTATCTAGAGCTAAGCAACAAGTTCTCAGAGTTGACACCAAATCATAATCTGTAAAAAGATTGATAAATTGGGCTTCATCATTTGTGCTCAATAAGAAAAAAGTAATTCAGTTAGAAGATGGACAAAACACATGAAGATATTGCAATGAAGAATATATATAGACTGAAAAGAAGCACAGGAAGATGTTCAGCTTCATCGTCATCAGGGAATTGCAAATTACAACCACAGCACTGCATACCTATATGGAAGACTAAAATAGCAAATGGTGACAATACCAAATTCTGGTGAGGCTGAAGAGAAAGTGAATCAACACATACATTACTGGTGCAAATGTAAGAATGTAAGAGACAGTTTGAAAGCAGTTTGATAGTTTCTTTTAAAACTAAATAGGCAATCACCATGCAACCTAGCACCTGCACTCTTGGACAATTATATCAGAAAAATAAAAACTTACATTCACATAAAAACCTGTTTATGAATGTTCATAACAGCTTTATTTGTAACAGCTAAGAACTGGAATCAGCCCAGGTGCCAGTCAACAGGTGAACAGTTGAGCACATGGTCTATTCATACCATGGACTATTACTCAGCAATAAAAAGGTATGAAATATGCACACAACAACTTGGATGAATCACACAGGTATTATCCTTAGTGAACAAAGGAAGTCTTGAAAAAATACATATCATATGATTATACTTAAATAACATTTTTAAGAGATAAAATCTTAGCAACATAGGTTAGAGAAGTAAGAGGATGTAAGTTTGGTTATAAAACGGTAATATATGAGCCATCCTTGTGGTGATGAAACTTGACTGTGGTGGTAGAAACACAAACCTACACATATGATACATATGTAGAACCAAACACACACACATATGCTCTCATACACAAGAACAATGAAAACTGGAGAAATTGGAATTAGTTTGGTGTATTATATCAATGTCAATGACTGTAATATTATACGATTAATACAATTTACCATTAGTCCTAAATGAGGTACGTACAACTTTCTGTATTTTTTTCTCAAAACTGCATGTCAATCTAAATTATTGCAATGAAAATTTTGAAATAAAAAGAACAGAAACCTACATAAAAAGAACATTCAAAAACCAGAAAAATATCTAGAAAATTACAAATGAGATATCAGTAATTCAAATTAAAACTCAACAGAAAAGTTGAGCTAAAAATGGAAGGAAAAATAAAAGATTTAGCAGCTGTTTCCAGGAGGTCAAACATACAAATAATATAAAACCAGAAAAAGTGATCAGAGAAAATAAACAGAGGAAATTATTAAAGAAATAAAACAAATATTGCTAGCATTGAAGATCTCAATCTCCAGAATAAACACGACAAATAAATGCACAGAACAGTGAATAAGAGAGACCAGCAACAAGGCACACCATTTTTAAAGGCACACCATTATAATTTCGTTATAAAATTATAATTTATAATTTTATAAAATTTTATAATTTTATAAAAATAAAGACAGGAGTCTGAAATAGTTTATGTGGAAAAAAACCCTAGGTCACATAAAAGATTAGTAATAAATATGATCATTTAATTTTCATATAGAAGCTAAACTATGTAAAATAATAAAATCTCAAGACCCCAAACTTAACCAAACCAAACGGAAAGTTAAGGTTGGAAACTGAGTTGTGGAAAAAACAAAACAAAACAAAAACATAACTTCCTTTTGTTCCCGAATATAGATGTAACTTCACATGCGGACTCTCATCGTATGTAAAATTAGATTTACTGAGAATGAGAAGTATACAGAGTTGACTTCCTCCCACTTCCATCTTTTCAGATGTAAAATGTAAATTCACTGAGTGCTAATCAAAGCCTCACAGGAATGAAACCACTTGCCCCACTGCCTACCCTCCCCATTTTTTCTTTCTTCCCGTTTTCCTCTTTAAATATTGAAGTTCTCAAAATCCACTTTCGAAAAAGCACAAGATACAAATCTTATGTGTCTTGTACTTCTTTTTCCCTGAGCACATCCTGAACCTTGGCAGCATAAACCTATAAATCAATTGAGATCTGCATTGGTCACTTCTTAGTTTACAAAGACAATTAGGTAATTTCCTGCAAAATTTCAAGGGGAAATGAAATGCAGTCTAGAATTCTACACTCGGCTAGACTACCATCAAATAAGAATGGAACAGTGGAATTTTTAGATGTTTATGCTCTCAAAAAATTTAACCTGCCCTGTGATCTTTTTAGGAAGCTGCTAAAGAATGTGCTTGACTAAAGGCAAAAAGCAAAAGGAAGTCATAGCATCCAGAAAAGAGGATCCATCATGCACACAAAGAAAAGTTGAAGAGAATTCCCATGATATTCAGAACCCACCAAAGACAAAAGATTCTGGTCCAGATCAGAAGAGAGTGAAACGCTCTGAAGAAGTCCCTCAAAGACAAAATTAAAGAGTTTAAATGATGTGCTCGACCACAAAAACAGGCTTCTTGCTCTGTAAGATTTCTGGAATTAGTGATAAGTGAAGATAAATATAAGCAAATTATCACAACAAAGTGAACACATACCAATAGACCACATGGATGAGCTTTGGGAAATATAGGCGTAATGTAATTCCTTAATTTCTGGGAGGTTGGAGGGAGGGAAAGTTTGAGAAGGTAAAATGTGTGTGTTAAGGGTGGGAGTGGGTAATATGGTTAGGCTTTGTGTTCCCACCCAAATCTCTTCTGGAATTGTAATCCCTATAATCCCCACATGTCAAGGGAGAGACCAGATGGAGGTAACTGAATCATTGGAGGCGGTTTCCCCCATGCTATTCCTCCGATAGTGAGTGAGTTCTCATGAGATTTAATGATTTTATAAGGGACTTTTCCCCCTTCACTCAGCACCTCTCCTTCCTACCACCTTGTAAAGAAGGTGCCTTGCTTCCCCTTCACATTCGGCCACGATTGATTGTAAGTTTCCTGAGGCCTTCCGAGCCATGCTGAAACTGTGAGTCAATTAAACCTCTTTCCTTTATAAATTACCCAGTCTCAGGCAATTCGTTTGTTTTGTTTTATTTTATTTTATTTTAAGATAAAGTTTCACTCTTGTTGCCCAGGCTGGAGTGCAATGGTGTGATCTTGGCTCACTGCAACCTCCGCCTCCTGGGTTCAAGCAATTCTCCTACCTCAGCATCCCAAGTGGTTGGGATTACAGGCACGTGCCATCACGTCCAGTTAATTTTTTTTTTTTTTTGTATTTTTAGTAGAAATGGGGTTTCATCATGTTAGCCAGTCTGGTCTCAAACTCCTGACCTCAGGTGATCCGCCCACTTCGGTCTCCCAAAGTTCTGGGAGTACAGGCATGAACCACCTCGCTTGGCCCGGCAGTTCTTGATAGCAGTATGAAAATTGATTAATAAATAAATTGGTACCACAGAGACTGGGATGCTGCTATATAGATACCCAAAAATGTGGAAGCAACTTTGGAAATGGGTAACAGGCAGAGGCTGGGACAGTGTGGAGGGCTCAGAAGAAGACAGGAAGATGTGGAAAAGTTTGGAACTTCCTAGAGACTTGTTGAATAGCTTTGACCAAAACTCTGCTAGTGATATGGACAATGAAGTCCAGGCTGAGGTAGTCTTAGACAGAGATGAGGAACTTGTTGGGAACTGGAATAAAGGTGACTCTTGCTATGCTTTAGAGACTAGTGGCATTTTTTCCCTGCTCTAGAGATTAGTGGAACTTAGAACTTGTGAGAGATGATTTACAATATCTGGCAGAACAAATTTCTAAGCAGTGAAGCATTCAACGTGTGACTTGGGTACTCATAAAAGCATTCAGTTTTATGCATTCATAAAGAGATGGTTTGGAATTGGAACTTATGTATAAAAGCAAAACAGAGCATAAAAGTTTGGAAACTTTGCAGCCTGACAATGTGATAGAAAAGAAAAACTCATTTTCTGAGGAGAAATTCAAGCCAGCTACAGAAATTTGCACAAGTAACCAGGAGTCAAATGTTAATCACCAAGACAATAGGGAAGATATCTCCATGGCATTTCAGAGGTCTTCATGGCAACCCCTCCCATCACAGACCAAGGACCCAGAAGTCTAGCAGGGAAAAATGGGTTTGTGGGCCAGGCCCAGGGCCTTGCTGCTTTGTGCAGTCTCAGAACTTGGCACCGTATATCCCAGCTGTGGTTAAAAGGGGCCAATGTACAGCTCAGGCCACTGCTTCAGAGGGTGTAAGCTGAAAGCCTTTGTACTTCAACATGGTGTTGGGTCTTTGGGTATGCAGAAGTCAGGAAGTGAGGTTTGGGAACCTCTGCTGAGATTTTAGAGGAGGTATGCAAATGCCTGCATTTCCAGGCAGAAGTTTGCTGCAGGGGCAGAGCCCTCATGGAGAACCTCTGTGAGGGCAGTGCAGAAGAGTAATGTGGGGTTGGAGCCCTCACACAGAGTCCCCACTGGGCCACTGCCTAGTGGAGCTGTGAGAAGAGGGCTACCATCCTCCAGACCCCGGAATGATAGACCCACTGACAACCTGAACCTTGCACCTGGAAAAGCCACAGACACTCAACACCAGTCATTGAAAACAGCCAGGAGAGAGTCTGTATCTTGCAAAGCCACCTGGGCAGAGCTGCCTAAGACCATGGGAGCCCACATCTTGCCTCAGTGGAACCTAGATGTGAGACATGAAGTCAAAGGAGACCATTTTGGAACTTTAAGATTTGACTGCCCTGCTGGATTTTGGACTTGCATGGGGCCTATAGTCCCTTGGTTTTGGCCAATTTCTCCCATTTTGAATGGGAACATTTACCCAATGCCTGTACCCCCACTGTATCTTGGAAGTAACTAACTTGCTTTCGGTTTTTCCAGGCTCATAGGTAGAAGGGGCTTGTCTCAGATGAGCCTTTGGACTTGGACTTTTGGGTTAATACAGGAATGAATCAAGACTTTGGGAGACTGTTGGGAAGGCATGATTGGTTTTGAAATGTGAAAGGAACATAAGATTTGGAAGAAGTTAGGTGCAGAATGATATGGTTAGGCTTTGTGTCACCACCCAAATCTCACTTTGAATTGTAATCCCCATAATCCCCAGGTGTCAAGGGAAAGACCAAGTGGAGATAATTGAATAATAGGGGTGGTTTTCCCCATGCTGTTCTCATGAGACCTGATGGTTTTATCAGGGGCTCTTCCCCCTTCACTTCACATTTCTCATTCCTGCCACCTTGTGAAGAAGGTGCCTTGCTTCCCCTTTGTCTTTTGCCATGATTATAAGTTTCCTGAGGCCTCCCCAGTCATGCTGAACTGTGAGTCAATTAAACCTCTTTCCATTATAAATTACCCAGTCTTGGTCAGTTTTTTAAAGAGTATGAAAATAGACTACTACAGTGGGAATGGGAGATAAATTATGGTAAAAATGTCAAAGCATCATCTCTCTCGTAACAATCAGTAGGATATATCTGCAACTTTTTAAGTAGCCATAGAAATATATTTTTATATTTTTATTTATTGATTTATTTTACCTTTCAATAGTATTTTTATTTACCACTGTTATAAAATACTTTATATGCAAAATAGATAGACTGGTATAATGAATTTCCATGTGCTCATCAAATATGGTGGTAAAGAGCAGAACAAACAAGTGTTGGAAATAAGGAGAGGTAGAGCAGGAACTTGTATTTTTAACTGTATGCCATCTAGCACTATCTTAAGTTTTAACTACTTTTATGTCTTATTTTAATTACATAATTATATAAAAATAAACATAATGCAAATAATTTTAGAAATTGACCAAGCATAAAAAGATTAAAATTGGCTTTGCATGGTGACTCACACCTATAATCCCAGCACTTTGGGAGTCTGAGGCAGGAATATCACTTGCACCCTGTGGCAGGAGCTGCAGTGAGCCGAAATCTCACCTCTGCACTCCAGCATTGTTGATAGGTGAATAAGACTCCATCTCAAAAAATAAAAAATAAAGATTAAAATTACCCCTATAACCCTGTCACCCAGAGGGTACCACAGCTGAAATGCCAGTTTATTTCTAAAATTATGGTGTAAAGCTCAAAAATAAGATAGTTGATTCAAAGAAACCCAAAACCTTCAATCTTCAGATCTAATCTCTTCCTTTGGAAAATACTCTTAATCTTCAAGCACTCTTTGGAAAACAGTAACATTACAATTGACATGGCAATTGACACTGGGGAAATCTTGGCAGGAACTGAATTGAGTAGCTTGGAAAGGAATCACCCACAGCTGTCCTTGACTGGATGTATCCAAATTTGACCATTAAACATGAGAAAAACACAGGGTCCACTAACTGAGTTATGATAATCAGCAGCCTATCTTAGAGTCACTTTTGTGAAAGTTAATTCAGTTTGATTAAGCCTCCAAACTATCACTGTTAAGCTTGAAGCAATATTTCACGACTGCTATTTCTCTCTAATGGATTACATTATGACCTATGAGTTTTAGCCTTTTTAAATTTGAAAATGTTATATATATCTTATCACCAGTTACTCTTACCTCTTATCTTTAAAATGTTCCAACGTAACTGCAAAATTACTATACCCTAATATCCCATCTATACAGATAACAGGTCTCACCATAAAATCTCATTCTATTTTGCAAGTCATTTATAAAGATACTGGCTGTTACTTTGTTCATATGGCCATTGATTTAAAGAGTAGTTAAAATGTCCCATTCTTTTTCCTTTAACAGAATTTTGTCACTTCTTTGCCATTAAAGAATAACCTAACTTAGCTGCTAGTCTTGGGTTTAAGATGTTAATTTTTGTATTTAATGTTTCTATCAATGACCCTGTAATGTGGAAACTATTTTAGATTTGTCTACAAGTGCAGATATTTCTATTTAGGGAGGGCAATTTTATTGAGGCCTTTTGGGCTTTGGGACCATTTCTAAACATCTCTCTTAGTCCTAAGAGTGAAAATATTGTTTTCACAATACAAACTCAAGAAAATGCAGAAAAATTAGCCTGTCAACACTTTTCTTCTTGTTAGATTTCTGTTTGATACTTGGGGCTATTGTATAAATTTCCATAATTTATGCAAACAACATAAGTAAATCACATATCAAAAACAATCATATTAAAGATACAATATTCTCTTGAACACTGGTGGGTTGGCATCTTTTTAAACTGGAAATATAAATGTACATTTAAAGTATACAAGCACACATGGATTAATATTTTATACTATTAGTAGTACTCTATCATCCCAAGAGTTATATCCCCTAATGAAGTAAGCTATTGGTCTTGAGAGACTCAAAATGGGCACTGACAAGGGTGGGGACACAGAGAAGTATACCAACTGACAAGCTATTTCCCCTAAAAGAGGCACGGTTTGAAAATTGCACCTGGAAGGGCATTAGTCAGGACAGAAGAACTGTATCACTACAAAGATTCTATATATACAATATTTTTATTATCCATTTCTATCATAAGTCTTATATTAGTCACATTTTGAACATATATTATTTTATCCAATTTGAGAAACCTAGATGTAACATTTGAATTTTGTGGGCTGATAATATGTTATAATTTGAGGAAATTTGTTACACATAGGGGGTCATATAATGCTTATTTCCTTCTGCATCACCAACCCATTCCATTCTTTGTTATTTCCTAGTTACCCCAGAGAAACAGAAGTGAAGCTCAGTAGATGCTTCCCTGATCAAAAACACAGAATGGGCCCAGTGCAGTGGCTCATGCCTGTAATACCAACACTTTGGGAGGCTGAGGTGGGTGGATCATGAGGTCAAGAGATCAAGACCAACCTGGACAACATGGTGAAACCCCATCTCTACTAAAAAAAAAATAGAAAAAATTAGCTGGGTGCACCTGTAGTCCCAGCTACTTGGGAGGTTGAGGCAGGAGAATCACTTGACCCCAGGGGGCAGAGGTTGCAGTGAGCTGAGATCACGCCACTGCACTCTAGCCTGGGGACAGAGGGCGACTCCATCTCAAAACAAACAAACAAACACCCACACAGAATGATATTACAAGGCTACAGCAAAGAAAGTTTCCATACAAGAGCTTACTACCATTAAAACCCACAAGTAACCACAGGTCTTTTCTGTTGTTTCAGTTTATTCTGGAAAAAAACATAAAACGTGCTAAAAATTACCACCTTTTTACCCATACCTGTATCTCTTCTTGGCTCTAAACTGTCATAGCCAGCTGCAAATTCAAAACACATCTCCCATTCAGCATACCCCGAAAATTTAACTCAGAATTTTCCACCCAATTTTGTCCTTCCCTCTGTTTCTACCACCTTAGTAAATGACAGTGTCTGAAGTAGAAACCTGGGAGTCATGGTAATTTCTGTATTTCCCAAAACACCCACATCAAGTTCAATCCACCTACTATATCATCTTGCTCATCACTCAAGTCCAGCTCACCATTCTCTCATCTAGAAAATTACAGTGGACTTCTAAATGTCCCTTTATGCTTAAAAAACCCGCAAAGGCTTCTCATTGTTCCTAACAAAATATGTGAACTACTAATGAAAACGAAAAGCTTTTGTGTGACCTGGTCCTTGCCTACCTCTCTAGAGTCACTTCTTGCCACTCTAACTTACTCTTTCAGATAAACAATCTTTCTGTTTTTGTATTGCGCTGTCTTGTATTGTGCTGTTCTGTTTTGTATTGTGCGTCCCACATGCTGTCTCCTTGTCCCAAAGGATTTAGTGATTCTATTTTCTCCCTGTTAGCTTGTGAGTAAGTCTTACACATTCTTAAGTGACCATTAGACCAATTGCCATTGCCTTGTATCCTCAGAAAAGACATGGCTCTCATGTTTATGCCAAGACTCTCTTCTTTCTTCTCAGTAACTCTACTTTACTTGAGGTTTTGCATTTAATTGTTTAGTGTCTCTGTCATTTGTTAGACCAGCGGTTAGCAAACCTTTTCTGTAAAGGACCCGTTAGTAAATATTTCATGCTTTCCCAGGCATATGGTCTCTGTTAAAACTACTCAACTTGGCTCTTGTGAAAAAGCATCCATAGACACTAAGTTAACAAATTTGTGTATTTGCGTTCCTGCAGCCTCTGGGTCATAGTTTGTCCATTCTGTTATTCTAGTATAAAATCCATGAAGGCACTGAGCATATTTGAATTTTTCACTGTTGCATTTCAGTTCCCACTGCAATATTTGGCACACAATAAGCATTCAGTACATATTTATTAGATGAACAAGGGTCAATAAATGAACAAGATTTTGGATCAATATTAATCAGTTGTGAGGGTATATATATATATTTTCATCTGTGCTTCTAAGCCGTAAGAAAGCAATTGTTTGACAAAGGAGATTACTCTTAAATGATCCAGTCATTATTCAGATTTGCTGTTGATATGCTTGACGATCTCAGACAAGCTTAAAGCACAGAAATTTAAGTAATTAGTGAGGGAGTCTCGACTTGTTCATAAGATCCCTTAAACAAAACAAGAGTTTAAAGGAGAATGAGAACTGAAGAGAAAAATCATGTTCCAGTATTCTGTTTTCACCTATCAGGAAAACTGAAGGAGCAACTAAGAATCTTTACCTTTTAACCAGTGGACTAAGCATGTAAGTACAGAAACAGTAATTATCAGAAAGAGGAAAAAACAAAACAAAACAAAAACTCTCAACAAAGCCCAACAAGGAATCATAAAGACATTCACTCCAAATTATGGCTGAGAACTTCAGTAGCAGCCAATTAGGCACTTAAGCTTTACTTAGAAAGATTTTTATCCACAAAAAGAATAGTTTCTGGGGCTTCCAGTCAAGATGTTAAATTGAGTATACACAGGTATATTTATCACTTCTCAGTTAAGGTTGTTTGGAACCAAGAGAAAACCCAGAAAGATTTAAAGCCATGTGACTATGGGGAAATGAGACTGGATGTATGCCCTAGGGACTGAGGCTTTAAGCTAGTGTTGGAAAGACAGTAGATTCAGGAGGTGCTATCACTAGTCAGTGAAAAAGCACTGGGCTCCCTGCATAGAGCTTGGGCCTAAACAAGGGCTATTATTTACATGAACAGTGACTTGAAATTTCAGCAGCCAACTGGTAGCAGCCACAAACAAAGTGCTTACCCAGGACATATGTGAAAAAAGAGAATATCCATACTATAAGAATCACAAGCACATGCACTGATTACTATGGGGGTCTGAACTGATCCCACCCTTTAGTTACAAAACTACTGAACTGAGAAATAAATCTAAATATTGATTCAGTTCTGATGAAACCTATAGTGTCACCTGAAGAGAAAGTGAAGAATTCTCCAGAATACATATGAGAAAAAATACATATTAATTCCATAAAATAGGATCCACAAAATCAATAAACTAGGGTATTTACAAAGAACCACACCACAGTACAATTTACAAGGAATTTTTAACACAAATACGTTTCAAAAGGGCAAAAATGAAATCCATAAAAAGAAGATGCTATGAAAGAACAACAGGCAGACACAGAAACAAATCAGAAAAGACTCAAAATTATATATAAAGCACAGTCTTTGAAATAAAATAATAACTAAAACTGTAGAGATGCTAAAGAATAATTTACTACAATGGGAGATCAAATCAAGTCTCAGAGTAGAACAGAAAGCTATACAGAGACAAAAAGTATCAAACAGAAGGTAAGAAGTATTACTATTTTGTGGTATGAGAGAATGGAAAAGAAATATTTAGATAATACAGAATGAAAATTTTCCAGAGTTGAAGGTATAATTCTTCAGCCTACAAGTGTTTCCAGAATTCCAAGGATGATTTTTGGAAATTCTACCCAGACATGAACATTAGCAAAACTTCTTAACATTTTGCAAATAGGGGAAAAATCAGTACTCAGAAACTGGTACCTAGGATGGAACCCATCAGAATGAACAAAGTCCAATCAGAATGGATAGCAAACTACTTAACAACAACAATAAAAACAAAAAAATGAGATGAAAATAGTGTAATAAAATCACCAAAGTATCAAGGAAATGTATTTACCAAACAAAAATTTCACAAACAAGCACAAAAATGGAAAAAAAAAAAAACATTTTTGGACATAAGATTTTCAAAAGAATTTCTACACACAAGTGTGCACCAAAGGAATTATTAAAGGATATATTTCTTGAATAATAAAAATGATTCCACAAATGGAGGATTCGGATGAAAAGAAGTAAGTGTATGAAAATAACAGTTTTGTCTGGGCGTGCTGGATCACATCTGTGATCCCAACAGTTCGGGAGGCTGAGGCAGGCAGATTGCTTGAAGTAAGGGGTTCAAGACCAGTCTGGCAAACATAGCGAAACCCCATTTCTACTAAAAATACAAAAATTAGCCAGGCATGGTGGCACACGCCTGTAATTCCAGCTACTTGGGAGGCTGATGCATGAGAATTGTTTGAACCTGGGAGGTGGAGGTTGCAGTGAACCAAGATCATGCCACTGCACTCCAGCATGGGTTACAGAGTAAGATTTCATCTTTTTTAAAAAAAAAAAAAAGACAATAAAAATTTTTAATTTTATCAAACTCTCCAAATTTCTTCCAGAAAATAGAAGCACCATCATTACTTCCTAACTCATTCTGTGAGGCCAGCAGTACCCTAACACCCAAAAGAGAAAAAGACATTACAAGAAAAAATTAGACTGTTATCTTCCATGAACATAAATATAGAAACCCTCAATAAAATATAAGTAAATTAAATCTAACAATGTACAAACACAATTATACACTGTGACAATGTGGGATTTATCCCAGGTATGCAAGGCTAGGTCCACTTTCAAAAATCAATTAATATAGTTCAGATAAATTGACTAAAGAAGAAAAAAATCACATAATTTTACCAGTAGATGCAGAAAAAGCACTGGACAGAATCCAATATCCATTAATGATATAAATTTTAAAACAAACTGAAAACAAGGAATTGAGAGGAACTTCCTCAACTTGATAAAGAATACCTACAAGGAATTGACAGATAATATGCTATTTCATGATGAGAAACTAGATACTTTCTCCATAAAATCGGGAATAAGATGATACGTCTCTCACTACTCCTATTCATCATTATACTGAAAGACCTGGCTAATGCAATAAAAAAAGAAAAGGAAATAAAATATATACAAATTTGGAAGAAGGAAATAAAATTACCTTAGATCACGGATAATATCATTGTCTCTGTAGAGAATCTCAAAGAAAAAATATCCTGAAACTAATAAATGATTATAGAAAGGTAGGAAGATAGAAATTTAGCATATGAAAGTCAATTGCTTTCTTGTAAAGCAGCAATGAATTAAAATTTGAAATTAAAAACACAATGCCATTTACATTAGCACTAAAACAAACAAAAAATACTTAGCAGTAAACTAACAAAATATGTATGAGATCTCCACAAATGAAACTAAAATATACTGATGGAGGAAAGCAAAGAAGATCTAAATAAAGAGATAGTCCATATTCATGGATAGAAAGATTTAATATTGTTAAGATGTCAGTTCTTCCCAAATTCTTATATATTTATTGCAATTCCAATAAAAATTCCAGACGATTATTTTGTGAATATCAACAAACTGATTCTAATGTTTATATGGAAAGGCAAAAGACTCAGAATAGCCAACATAATATTGAAGAAGAATAAAGTTGGAAGACTGGCACTAATGCACTTTAAGATTTACCATAAATCTACAGTAATCAAGACATTGTGGTGGTGGTGAAAGATAGACAAATAGACCAATTAAACAGGATAGACACCCCCAAAATAAGTCCACATAAATATAATCAGTTGATCTTTGACAAAGAAGCAAAGGGAATTCAATAGAAAAAGACGGTCTTTCAGGAAACGTGCTGGAACACATGTTGGGAAACATATGCAAAAAAAGAAAAAATAATAATCTGGACACAGACAGTACATATATTATTACATTATACATTACATATATCATAACACATATCAGAAAAATTAACTCATAATGGATCATACATCAAAATGTAAAACATAAAACCTGATATGGTTTGGATGTTTGTCTCCTCTAAATCTCTTGCTGAAATGTAATCCCCAATGTTGGAGGTGGGGCCTCGTGGGAGGCATTTGGGTCATGGGGGAAGATCTCATTAAAACTCTTGTTCTCACTGTCTCTTGTGCCCTCTTTAGCCATGTGATGTGCCTGCTTTTCCTTTGCCTTTCACCATGATTGTAAGCTTCCTGAGGCTCTCAGCAGAAGCAGATGCTGGCACTACACTTCTTGTACAGCATGAGGAACTACGAGCGAAAATAAACCTCTTTCCTTTACAAATTACCCAGTCTCAGGTATTCTTTTATAGCAATGTAAGAATTGACTAATACAAAATCATAGAAATCTAGAAAATAACAGAGGATAAGATTTAGGTGTCCTTGGGTTTGATAACTTTTTAGATACAACACCAGAGGCATAAAAGAACATTTAATAACTTGAACTGCATTAAAATTGAAAACTTCTGCTCTGCCAAAGACACTTTTCATAGAATGAAGAGGCAAACCACACCAAGAAAATATTCACAAAGTGCATATCTGATAAAGGATTATGATCTAAAATATACAAAATACTCTTAAAACAAAATGATAAGAAAACAATCCAACAAATTGACAAAAATCTGAAAAGACACTTCACAAAAAAGATGTACAGATAGCAGATAAGCATATGAAAAGGCTCTTAATATCATATATCATTAGGGAATTATAAATTAAAACAATGAGACACTTCCACATGCCTATTGGAATGGCTAAAATAGAAAACATTAGCAAAATAAATGCTGATAAGGATATAGTGCAGTAGGAAATCTCATTGATTGTTAATGGGAATAAAAAGAGGTATAAAAACTTTATGAGATAGTTTGGCATTTCTTATCAAGCTAAGCATTGGTTTACTGTCTGATTCAGAAACCATGCTCCTTGGTATTTACCCAAATGAGGTGAAAACGTTTCGACAAAAAAAAAAAAAAAAAAAAAACCACGTGGATATTTATATTAGCCTATGCATAATTGCCAAAACTTGAAAGCAGCCAAGATGTTCTTCAATATTTGAATGGATAAACTAACTATGGTACATTTATACAATGGAATATTATTCAGTGATAAAAAGAAATGTGCTATCAAGCCATGAATAGAGATGGAGGAATCTTAAAATTCTATTTCTAAATAAAAGGAGCCAATCTGAAAAAGCTAATATTATATGCCTCCAACTGTAAGTCCTACTGAAAAATGGAAAACTATAGAGACAGCATAAAGGTAAGTGGTTTCCAGGGACTAAAAGAGAAGAGATGAAGGGAAAACAGGTGAAGTACAGGGGATTTTTCAGGAGGTAAAACTCTTCTGTATAATAGTCAATGAGGGATTCAAAACATTATGCATTTATCCAGACCCACAGAACTTCACAAAGCTAACGCAAGCTATGAGCCTCTGTGGATAATAATATATCGGTACTGGTTCATCAATGGTAACAAATGCACCACGAATGCAAGATGTTAATAACAGAGAAAACTACAAGGGGAAAGGACAGTATATATGGAAACTCTACCTCCTGTCCAATTTTTCTGTAAACCTACAACTTCTTTAAAAAACAAAGTCTATTGGTCTATAAAAAACCTTGGTAAATATGGTTGGTAAATTTAAGTGATCTTAAAATATAAATTAGCAAAATTTGATGTATTTTAAAGATGCCTTAAAATTCCAGATAAAAAAAATAAGAAACAGTAAGAGGCAGTTTAGAAGCAAATTAAGTCCTTTTACTTTCTGAAGAGAAAGAAAAAATTATTAACTCGAGACTCCTTAGAAATACAAAAGTTGATTTCAAGTTTTGTCATGAAATGACAGCAATTCATTCAAATCTTCAGGCTCCATTTCTAATTATAGTTCTCTTGCTATTTCTACCAAATATGCAATTACTTCCTTCACTGAAGCCTTGAAGCCCTCAAAATCATTCATGAGAGTTGGAATCAATATCTTCCAAACTCCTGTTAAAGTGGTTATTTTCACCCCCTCCCATGAGTCATGAAAGTTCTTAATGGCATCTAGAATCATTTCCAGATGGATTTCAATTGACTTTGCCCAGATCCATTAGAGGAATCACTGTCTATGGCAGCTAGAGCCTTACAAAATGTATTTGTTAAAAAAATAATAATAATAAGGCTTGAATGTCAAAATTCCTCTTTGATCCATGGGCTGGAGAAAGGATATTGTGTTAGCAGCCACAAAAATATTAATTTCCTATACATTTCCATCAGAACTCTTGGGTGACCAAGTGCATTGTCAATGAGTAGTAATATTTTGACAGAAATCTTTTTTTCTAAGAAGTAAACCTCAACAGTGGGTTTAAAATATTCAGGAAACCACACTATAAATTCATGTGCTGTCATCCAGACTTTATTTTTCCATTTTGAGAGCACATGCAGAGCAGATTTAAGATAATTCTTAGGTGCACTAAAATTTTCAGGGTGATAAATGAGCAATCACCTCAACTTAAAAGTCACCAGCTGCATTAGCCTCTAACAAGAGTCAGCTGTCATTTGATGCCAACCATTGACTTCTCTCTATGAAAATCCTTGACGGAATCTTCTTCCAAGATAAGGCTGTTTCATCTACATTGAAAATCTGTTGTTTAGTGTAGCCTACTTCATCAATTATCATAGCTAAATCTTCTGGATAACTTGCTACAGTCTTCTGTATCAGTACTTGCTACTTCACCTTGCACTTTTATGTTATGGGGATGGCTTCTTTCCTTAAACCTCATGAACCAACCTCTGCTGATTTCCCATTTTTCTTCTACAGCTTCTTCACCTCTCTCAGCTTTCACATAATTATGGCCTTGCTCTAGATTAGACTTTGGATTAAGGGAATGTTGTGGCTGGTTTCGTCTTCTATCCAGACCACTAAAACGTTCTCCATATGAGCAATAAGACTGACTTGTTTTCTTATCATTAACGTGTACACTGGAGTAGCTTTTTAAATTTCCTTCAATAACTTTTCCTTTGCATTCACAACTTGACTAACTGTTTAGTGTAGGAGGCCTACTTTTTGGGCTGTCCCAGCTTTTGACATGCCTTCCTCACTAAACTTAATTATTTCTAGCTTTTGACTTAAAATGAGAGGCAGGTGACACTTCACTTGAATACTTAGAGGTCACTGTAAAGTTATTATCTTAATTTTAATATTTTTGTGTCTCAGGGAAAGGCATGAGGAGAGGGAGAAAGACATGAGAGAATGGTAACTGGCTTATTTTCACATAGCATAGCATCTTCCAGGTCCATCCTTATCATTTACCGCAAATGGTAGGATTTCCTTCTTTTTTAAGGCTGAACAATATTTCATTGTATGTATACACCACATTTTTTTATCCATTTATCTCTCAATGGATAGTTGGGAAATATATTTCAATAGAAGTTTAAAAAGGAAAAAGCAAAGAACAAATATCAATGAAATGGGATAGAGTTGAGAACCAGGCTCATACATAAATGACAGTTTTGGAATGGCAAATCAATAAAAATTAGAATGAATTAGTGAATAATTAGCAACAATTTTTTCTCAATATGGAATATTTTTGAAAAATAGTTTTCTTACCAAATACCCACAAAAATAAAATCCCACTGAACTAAAATACAAACATAAATAAAAAACTTTAAATTTATTAAAGCAGACACTTTATAAGAAGTCAGGTGGAAAAGAATTTCTTAAATAAGATTTTGAAATTATATACCTTATGGGAGACAGTAATACATTAATATAAAAATGAAAAAAATTTAAATATCAAAGTTTATCATGAGCAAGGCAAAAATACAAGTGACTGCAGTATTACAACATGTAATGCAGTCAAAGGATTAGTATGCATATTCCAGAATTTATAAAGAACATCTACAGATCAGAAGAAAAATTTTAATCATAAATTAGAAAGTGAAAACCAGAACAGATAAATTATAAAAAGTTGTTCAATCTCACTAAATTGTTGAATAAATAAATTATTAAAACAACAATTTTCTACTTAATTTGTCAAATTGATAAAAATTTATATTCTGATAATATCAAGTATTAGGAGAATTTGGGGAAAATGGTTTTCTCAAATACAACTAGTAGAAGCATAAGTTGATACAACTACTCTGGGAACAATTTGGCAATATCTAGTTAATTTAAGTATATGTATATCACACAAATCAGTTCAACAATTGTACTTCTGAGTATATAATCGAATGCTCACACTGGCTGACGTTGAGTGGCTGTGGCCTTTCCAGGTACACAGTGCAAGCTGTCAGTGTATCTACAATTCTGGGTTATAGAGGATGGTGGCCCTTTTCTCACAGGTCCACTAGGTCATGCCACAGTAGGGACTCTGTGTTGCCAGGGGCGGGGGGTGGGGCCTCCAACCCATATTTCCCTTCTGCACTGCCCTAGCAGAGGTTTTCCATGAGGACTCCGCTCCTGCAGCAGACTTTGCCTGGACATCCAGGCATTTCCATACCTTCTCTGAAATCTAGATGGAGCTCCCAAACCTCAATTCTTGACTTCTGTGCACGCAAAGGCCCCACGCCACATCGAAACGCTGAGGCTTGGGGCTTGCCTCCAAACCTTTATGCTCTGCTTTCCTTTTAAAAATGAGTTCCAATTTCCCACCATCTCTTCATGGATGCATAAAACTTAACATTTTCAGAATAATCCAGGTCACCTCTTGAATGCTTTGCTGCTTAAAAATTTCTTCCATTAGATACCCTAAATCATCTCTCTCAAATTTAAAGTTCTACATAGCTCTAGGGCAGGGGCAAAATACTGCCAGACTCTTTGCTAAAGCATAACAAGAGTCACCTTTATTCCAGTTCCCAACATATTCTTCCTGTCTTCTTCTGGGCCCTGTAAACTGTTCCAACTTCTGCTTATTATTCAGTTCCAAAGTTGCTTCCATATTTTCAGGTTATCTTTATAGCAGTACTCTACTCTAGTGGTACCAGTTCTTTGTATTAGTCTGTTTTCACAATGCTATAAAGAAATAACAGAGACTACATAATTTATGGAAGAAAGAGGTTTAATTGGCTCACAGTTCTTTATGACTGTGGAAGCCTCAGGAAACTTACAGTTATGGCAAAAGGTGAAGCAGAAACAAGGAATGCCTTACACAGTGGTAGGAGATAAGTGTAAACGGGCAACTTCCAAACATTTTTAAAACCATCAGCTCTCATGAGAACTCCCTCACTATCATGAGAACAGTATAGGGAGAAACTCACTCCAAGATCCAATCGCCTTCCAACAGGTCACTCCCCACTTCCCTCGACACATGGGGATTACAATTTGAGATGATACTTGGGTGGGGGACACAGAGCCAAACCATATCAGGGTATAAACATATACTTAGAAGGCATAAGTTCTAATGTCTGGCATCAGAGTAGGGTGACTAGAGTTAACTGCAGTGTGTTATACATTTCATAGTAGCTAGAAGAGATAACCTGATTGTTCCCAACACATAGAAATAATAAATACTCAAGGTGATGGAAACCCCAAATACCATAACCTGATCATTACACATACCAGGCATATAAGAAAGTATCACATGTACCCCATAAATATGTAAAATATTATGTATCAATACAAAATTAAAAAAATAAGAATAGCATCTTCTCTACATAAACTTTACCTTCATTTTTGTACTAATTGAATCCTATGAAATAACTGTTTTTGGCTACCATAAATTGCTCTTCCTCTTTCTTACAACACATATATATTTCACATGTACCTATTTCCCCATAGAAAATAGATTTAAAACACACACACACAATATACTGAAGAGTAAGATACATTAATTTATAATTACTTGGGTAAGAACCACGCAGGAGAGAGAGAAAGAGGAAGAAGGACCTAATCAATGATATATCTATATTTTGGGACCTGAAAGAGCCGTTTCTTTTCCGCTGAACATGAAGTTTTCATGGATAGCAGGATTTTTCCTTTCACTTTTTTCTTAATATCAAAGGAATCATTTAAGATTGTGGACTCACTAACCACAGGAAATGATTGTGCTGTGCTTCTCCCCATCCATTCAGGGTCTATTTATGTATTGAAAGTTATTTTCCAGAGATGGGCCCAGAAACCACAGATGGGAGATGACTCAGGAGAGTGGGATAGGCAAGAATTGCTGCATTTAAACTATGTTCTTACTCAGATACCACTGTTCTAATCAGGTCAGGAAGAGTAAATAAGCTTCTCAAGGCACTAGCTAGGTGTTCATGAAGTAAGTTACTTTCAAGAAGGATTCTTCTGTCAGTAAAAGAAACAAAAAATGGACTGAAAATCAATACATCTGACATGCAACCTGACATTGCTAGTAACACTAACTCTCTAATCCCCTTGCACTGTTTTTCTGTAATAATGAGAATTAGATGAGTTGATACTCATTCTGCAACATAGTCTCAAAATGAAAAGATGTGAGTTTTCATTTTGCTTCTGCTATTAACATACTCAGGGCTTAGAATTTCATAGATGTTATATCAATCGATTGGTCATTCAATAAGTAGAGAGAGAGAGAGATGTAGTATACACATAGATGTGTGAGTGTAAATACATATATATGTGTGTATATTTTATAAAATGGGTGTGACAATATCTAATATGTCTTTAGTTGTTATAAAAAATAATAGTTATTAAAATGCTAATGAACTATATTGAAAAGTGAGTAATTTTGGTTTTCTAATATAAAAGTTGGTATAGAATAATATCACTGATTGGAAATATTTTAAAAGCATGAATACAGGTCTTATAATTTAGAAAGAAATATTTTATTTTTAGAGGCATTTTCACTTTGAGTTTTTCATTTCCATGTATTTTTTAACAAGTGCTAGAGAAAACTTACTTTTCATTTGATTTCTGCCTTTTCACATGAGTACAGATAGTTTCATATTTCTCATGGTTTTCCATATGTCTCTCCTCCTTCTCCCTCCTATTTTTTCTCTTCGGCTTCGATAATATGTAAGTTTAGCTATAGGACATATTGGGAATACTTTTCTTCTAATATATTTTCTAGAATAAAAATGTTGTTCTTCAGGACTCCTGAAACCACATGTAATTCATGGTTAAAATCCTTTACAAAATCATGAAAACGTTTATTGTTGACACAGACTCCTTTATATAATATTTTTTTCTTTCCTTTGCCTTCTGTCACAAATCAACACTCAAAATGAGAGCTGATATGGTCGTTGATAAAAAATGTATAAAATACAGATAAAAGGAATAAATACATATGCTTACTGCAAGGGCTGACTAATCTATTGCAAATATTCACCCATATCAGTCAGTTAATAAAGGGGATATCACCACCGACCCCACAGAAATACAAACTACCATCAGAGACTACTATAAACGCCTCTATGCAAATAAACTAGAAAACCTAGAAGAAAGGGATAAATTCCTGGACACAAGAATGATCCTAAGCTTGTATTCATGCTCAGTAGGATAATAAGCCATGCATACTGAGTAACTTTTCATGAGCTTTGTCTAAAGTAGACCTCTTCCAAAAGTGTTTGCAGTTTTTCAAGGTAGAGGTAACAGTGAATTAGATGACTACTAGGTAATGGAAAATATATTTGGAAGGAAAAATTTTCTTAGGTACTCCTGTTCTGATTTATTCTGCTTTTCTAGCCACACACATATTTCCTAAAATGAACTGTTGTGGCAACATCTTAGAAATAATGAGTTGCTAGGTCCTGTAGAAGTTTTTCTCTTCAAACACCTAATGGGGGATATTGAGCGCAGCATGTACTTTCTGAGGGCTGTCCCCTTTTTCTTCCCCAGCCCTGCTCCTCTCACATGAATTATCATTTCCAACAGCTCCAAGAGATGTTGCCTGGATTTCCTGATGCCCCCAAATTGCCCTTAATCAACATACAACACGTTACCATGTGGAACCTTCACCTATTGTTCATTTCCTTCATTAATAAAAACTTCATCTTTCTCTCCCCTAAATACTACCATAGATTTCTATGACAATATTACTCAGACATCAGTAGTATGGCTTCTATCTTTCTATTTTTACAAGACTATATAAACCTGAAAAAAAGCCAGACCAATTTTTCTTATGAAAATATAGCATATAATAATAAATTTCAATGTTGAAATTTAAATGTTGAATTTACCATCTAAAAAATGGTACTTTTGTAAACTCTCTTCTGGTAAGACTACACATTATATCACTTTTCTAGTGGGCAGTATGAAGGCACATATCCAAATTACAATATGCATATTATCTGAATTTAATGTAAAAAAACAGACATAGGCAAAGATATATATGCAATCTGATATATATATGCAAATATATATACATATATACTTATATAAAAGTGCTATATTTGATAACCTAGTAAGTTGCAACCCAATTTATATATTATGTATATATATGCAACCTAATTTTTTTATATGTGTGTGTGTATATACATATATGCTTTACATATATATAAAAATTGGGTTGCAACTTACTAGGTTAAAAAATATAATACTTTTATATAATGGATATCATTGCAGTCAATACAATAAATAAGATACGAACATGGAAATGAATTGGTATTGAGTAAACTATCTGTTTAAGAGTAAACAGATAGCTTACAGAATGGGAGAAAATATTTGCAAAGTATGTATCTTCCAAAGGTCTAATACCTAGCATCTTTAAGGAACTCAAACAAATTTACAAGAAAAAACAACCCCTAAAAGCCCACTTAAAGTGGGCACGGGACATGAACAGACACTTTTCTAAAGAAAATATACATGTGGCCAAGAGCATATGAAAAAAATCTCAATATATATTATAGAATATATTGGTCATTATAGAAATACAAATAAAACCACAATGAGATACCATCTCACACCAGTCTGAATAGTTATTATCAAAAAGTCAGAAAATAACAGGTGCTGGTGAGGTTGCAGAGAAAAGGGAATGCTTATACATTGTTGATGGGAGTATAAATTAGTTCAACCATTATGGAAATCAATGTGACAATGCCTCAAAGAGCTAAAAGCAGAACCACCTTTTGGCCCAACAATACCATTACTGGGTATATATACCCCAAATAATATAAACTGTTTTACCATAAAGACATGCACACAAATGTTCACTGCAGCAGTAGTCACAATAGCAAAGACATGGAATCAATCTAAATGCACATCAACAGTTGACTGGGTAAAGAAAATATGGTGCATGTATACTATGGAATACTACACAGAAAAGAACAAGATCATGTCCTTTGCAGGAACGTGGATGGAGCTGGAGGCCATCATCCTTAGCATACTAATGCAGAAACAGAAAATAAAATACTGCATGTTCTCACTTGTAAATGGGAGCTAAATTATGAGAACACATGGGCATAAAGAGGGGAACAACAGACACTGGGGCGTACTTTAGGATGGAGTATAGAGGGTGAGAGGAGAGAAAGGAACGGAAAAAATCACCTACAGGTACTAGGCTTAATACCTGGGTGATGAAATAATCTCTGCAACAAACCCCCATGACACGAGTTTACCTACATAACAAACTTACACACGTATCCCTCAACCTAAAATTAAATTTAAAAAAACTATTTGTAGTTTCGTATTTGTACTCTAAGCTATGTTTATATATTAATTGTCTTGGTAAGCCAAATATATAAGTATATGTGTGTGTGTGAGATATGTGTGTGAGATATGTGTGTGTGTGTATGTGTGATACATATATATGTATGTGTGTAATGGTTATCTCTGAGGAGTGAATTTATAGAACTGGAAGAGAACTTAATCTTCTATTTCTCACACTTTTGTTAGAACTTTTGTATAGATCTTTATACCTTTATAATTTAAAGTATTTCTCCATTTTGAAAAACATTATTAGTGGGAGAGGACACAAGGCAGATAACCTAATGAGAAACTGAATCCAGGAACAATTGAAAGCTGGCTTGTACAACAGCTTCTTACTCTTACTCTCTTTGCATGCACGTCACCTAAGTATTAGAATGTATTTCCCTAATATGTCATCTCATTATCATCCGGCACCCTCAATTTCCCAAGATTCCTGAATTATGTCCCTCGTTTCTAACTACATTTGCTTCTAAGTAGATTTTATTCTTCTACTGTTTCTCCTTGTGCTGAGCACTGTCCTTGGCAGAACAAGACAGCAAGTGCAACAATGATTCAGACAAGAACACACACAACTCTCCCACAGGACAGCACACACAAGGGTCAGGTCCCCTGTGCCCATGGAGGGGAATCGCTAAGTGAACTGTAGTTTAGAAATTCCTGGCCAGGAAAAAGTGATGGGCTTGTCAGTAGTTCTCTGATTGCTCACTTACAGTTAGCCCGGATTCCTTGGAACAACGAGGTCATCCAATCTCTAGGATGTAAATCCTAATAATTTCTGGGCACACAAGACATATTCCTCATATTATCTGTGGATATCAAAATTGGGCTACATCTTTTGGTTCTCTTTTTTCCCTCAGACTCATTTTTTGGGGGGTTCATCTAGTATTTCTCATTCTTGTCTCTATACTAAATGCTCTAGTTTGATTTTTCTGGCAAAAATAAATTATAGCCTGGAAGTTGCTTATGAATCTATTTCTATCCTTTTGACTTCAGATAAATCCTTTGAGAATAAGCAAAAGAACTGCCCCCCGTTACGGTTTTAGCTTTCACTGCACTTTAGTATAGAAGAATGAAATAAACCCTTCAGTCAGACATGCAGGAACACAATATGAAATGAGGCCTTGGGAAATTTGGCTATTGTTATGGGATTAGAGACAGCCACAATTCATAGTCAAAATTTTAAAACTGGCTAGCTATAATTTTGGGACAGTGAATATACTTCAAAGTGAATATATCCGTACAAACAAATATAGACATAGTTATAAACATGCAGATTAATGAAAATATGGATAGGGGCTGTTCCACTTAAATGTTTTCAACTTATACTTTCTTTTTTTTTTTTTTTTTGAGACGGAGTCTCGCTCGTTGCCGTCGCCCAGGCTGGAGTGCAGTGACGCAATCTCGCCTCACTGCAAGCTCCGCCTCCCGGGTTCATGCCCTTCTCCTGCCTCAGCCTCCAGAGTAGCTGGGACTACAGGCGCCCGCCACTACGCCCGGCTAATTTTTTGTATTTTTAGTAGAGACGGGATTTCACCGTGTTAGCCAGGATGGTCTCGATCTCCTGACATCGTGATCCGCCCACCTCGGTCTCCCAAAGTGCTGGGTTTAGAGGCGTGAGCCACTGCGCCCGGCCCAGCTTTACTCCACAGAAAAAGTAGATCAATGTGCCCACTATCTAGAGTTGGCATTTAGCATTAGTGCCTTGTAATTTTAGACCCCGTGATATTTTATGTTGGCCTCTATCTGCAGAATACTTAGTGAGATTGGCTTAGTTTTGAGATGTTTTACCAGCCTTATTTGCTGTATCTTTGGTAACTGTTAGCTTAAAAAAAGATTTAAATTTCTACTAAGCAGAGCTTACAATCACAACTGAAAGGAAAGCAAATTTAAAACATGCACATAGATTGAAAGTGGCAAGAAAACAAAAAATACCTTCCGTGTATATCGCATAAATCATTCCACAGTGAGAATGACTCTGAAAAACCACGCACAAATCTTGCAGCAGGTGTGTAGCACTGTGTGCAATAAATGCTAACAATATTAACACAGCCTCCCAACTTGTCTTCCTTATTTTACATTTGCTGCCCCCCATTCTGGCCCCATGTTGCATTCTGATTCCAAACACAGGAGCAGAATGATCCCATTAAAACACAAGGAACATCATGTTACTCCCTTACTCAAAATCTTCCAATCCATTTTTTTTCCTCAAAGATCTATTAATCTTTCCCCAACCCCAGTTGCCCTTCTTGCCCTTCTAGTTTCACTCTCCTTTTTGTTCAAGATGTTTCTTACACACTGGCCTCCTTTCAATTCTAAGAACTCGTTAGCACTCTCCCACCCCTGTGCCTTTGTGCCTAGCGTTTCCATTCTTTGGATCGATTTCCTTCCAAATACACAAGACTCTTCCTTTCCCTCAAGTATTTCCTCTGACTTCACCTTTCCAATGAAACCTTCCTTGACACCCTACTTAAACTGTAACACTCCCTCCTTTTCCATTCTAATTCAGTGCACCCTTTCCCCGTCCCTGCTTTAGACTTCTGCACCGTGCTTACTAGCATGTGGCGAACTGTATGTACTTACTTATCCACTGATTTCTGTCTTCTTCTATTTGAAGTAAGTTTCCTGAGGGCAGGAAACTTTGTCTGTTGTGTTTAGTCCTGGATACCTAGTACACAGTAGGTACCCAAATAACCTTTGTTAAAGAAATGAGTATTTAGTGAATTGATTAATGAAGAATAAAGGATGACTACGTCTGCAATGAAGGAAAGTGACTTGTGAACTGGGCTTTAAGTTTCTAGCTAGAAGATCAAGATCCATATGGGTATCTGTTTGCTTAATGTTAATTCAAGAGAAGACTAACAGCCTATTGAAGATCAGGTCACATGGCAAAGATGAAAGAACTACAGAGCTCATCTAGGAGGGAATTTAACAAACTTAATGGATTTCCAAAGTAGATAAAACTGGTTAATTAAAAAATTTAAAGCCTAATAAAATATATGTACTCAATAATAAGAATATAGGAAAGTATTCAGGTTGAAAGGAAAGGCATAAACTCCAGGCATAGAAATTCTCAGGTTATCTTTGATGACAATCTAACTCACATCCAATTCACCAACAAATCTGACTACTTCCCAGCTCCACCACTATCCCACCAGTCCAATCCACTATCAACTCTAGCTGAGACCCATATGAGATTCCTGAATAGAATCTGTGCTTCTACTTTTGTGCCCCTCTGCCCTGCTGACTCATAGCAGCCAGAGTGATCTTCAAATTTGGAGCAAATTCCTAAGTCTTCACCACACCTTATAATACGCTACATGATTTGCAGCCTGGCTACACCGCTGACCTCATTTCCTAGGCTTTTCCTCTGCATCATATGCTCTGGCCATGATGGTCCTTTTGCTGTTCAGTAAGTCAAGCAAACCCATGCCTCAGGTTCTCTGTACCCATGTCCTGGAACAGGAACATTAATTCTCCAGATATGCAGGTTGTCCACATCCTCACTTGATTCACTACCTCATTCCTTTTTTTGTTCAAATGTCAGCTCCTCAAATAAGCTTTCTCTTTGTTTTTTTATTTTTTATTTTTTTGTGATGGAATCTCGCTCTGTCACCCAGGCTAGAGTACAGTGGCATGATTTCAGCTCACTGCAACCTCTGCCTCCTAGGTTTGAACAATTCACCCTGCTTCAAGCCTCCTGAGTAGCTGGGATTATAGGCACCTGCTACCATGCCCAGCTAATTTTTGTATTTTTAGTAGAGATGAGGGTTTCTCCTTGTTGGCCAGGTTGGTCTTGAACTCCTGACCTCAGATGATCCACATGTCTCGGCTTCCCAAAGTGCTGAAATTACAGACGTGAGCCACCACACTCAGCCAGAGAAGCATTTTCTAACCGTCAAATGGAAAATTACAGTCCTTGTCATTCTTTATGTCCTTCTATACTTTTTTATTTATAGCCCTTCTCATTTCCTAACATTATGCTATAGATGTATCTATTCTTATACTTTATTGCTGTATCCCCAGTGGCCATAACTGCACCAGGTACAGAGTAGGTACTCAGGAATATTTATTGAAGGCATGAGTGCTGAATGTAATGTATGGAGGGATTGCAAGTTGAAGTTCATCTTAGTCACTATGCATAGGAAGAAATGAACTTAAAATACAGATTTATAGGCTTTCAGGACTCAACATGTTCAAAATTAGAAGAATGCTTCCACATTTTTACGTTCACAATCACTTCCTGCTCTGGGAGAAACCATTCATAACTACTGTAAACATTTCTGGGGTTTCCAATGGGGTATGATGACTGAAAGTTCATATGACAACGTATCTTACTTTTTCTTGGGCCCGGGTTTTTTTTTTTCCAATTTTTACGTTTTTTTTTCCTCATCTGTATTTAAAACAACCATGTTTGTGACCTAACCCTTATTATTTTAGCAAATTGTGCATTTACTAAAAGATATTGAAATATTCAGGAGGAAATCATGCATTTAAATCCCCAAATCCTCTTATAGGAAGCATTTCCTAATTCTATGTAACTTGTAGAAAATGTTCATCTAATCTTCTACTCTATTATGACTCCTTATAGTTAAGGTAATAAAAAAGAAATTAAGTTGTATGTTTTCCATACTAATCTGTGTCTACTTAAAAAAACAGAGAAATAGAAGAGTATACATATGTAATGTGTTACTTGTTAAATTGCTGTTTTCCTATATTCTAACTTTTACAATAAGTCTGTATTCTATATCTCCCCATCTGAATAAAAAGTTTTGTGCAAATACTTTAAGAAACTTCTGTGATTGTAAAATGTCAAGCTCTCATAAAGCATGTTTCTAAAGCAGAGACAGAAATATGTGAAGATGTTAGAACTGAGATAGAATTTTAAATACCTAGATTCTCTAATCCTTATGCAACCTCCTCAGTCTGTGGGTGCTGCTGCTTTTTCTCTCAGAAGTAGAATTTCTAATAGATTTTCCTCACTGGAAAAAAGAGATCAAGGAAGACATCATTCTACAGATATACCAAGTAGCTGATGCACATTTGTGTGGATATCAATTGGTAAATAGCTACATTGTAAACAATCTTCATTTTAATTTTACATAAAATTATCTATAATGCTTTCAGGATTCATTTTTTAAATAAATTGCAAAGTATTGTCTGGATATTAACATATTTTCCACTTCGGTTCTTTTTCTTTTAGCCAAACATTCTTAGTATACTGTTAAAGCAACAGTGTCTGTCATTATTCAGTTTAGCAATATTACTTCTAATAAGTAGAAATATAAATGATTTGAAATCCATAAGGCAAACATCCATTATTTGTTTTGACTGCATCAGGATGTTATTGGGAAATCAGGTATTAAAAGACATTAACATTTTGTCTTTAAAACACAAACTGTGGCGAATTTACAGGTAAGCTGGCACTGCATATATAGACAGCCTGGAGAATTCTAGACTATCATTCACAAATGTATTTTTCAAATATTCATAGGACCTTATACCTATGCCAATCCCAGCTGTGGCAGCAAGACTACTTTGTTGAATGAACTGACATGGCCTCTTCCCTCAAAAATTTTAGACCATCACTGCCTGACTTTGGATTATCATATGTACATGCATGTATGTGTGCACACATGCACACACACATACACACACACACCCCTTGATGCAGGTGCTTTTGATCTTTTTCGAAGAAAGGAAATGGGCAGTTTCAAAGTCACTGCCTGCTGCTTAGAAAAGCAGAGGTCATGAATGTTTCATTGATATAGCTCAGATGTTATCCTTTATGAATGAAGGGTTTCTATGCAACTTGATTGTGGAAATTGTCTGCCTACGGGAATTCACAGAAAAAAGAAAACTATTTGAAGTGGGTGTTTCCTGCATAAAAAGAGGATTATCATGATGCATTTTCAACTTTAAATTTGCGGGTTTTTTTTTTTAAGTCATGACCACAACTGCAGCAATGAAAATACCATCAGTAGTTCACTCTTCCTACACCAAAAAACTTGGCCAGGAATAGCACATACTTTTGGCTACATTTACATCTCTGATTAATTTTTTGAATGCAGGAAATGTACAATCATGGCATTTAAACAAATGAACACTGACGCATATTGCTTCAACTTAGAGAAAAGAAAAAGACCAAATTTCATTATTACAATACACACGCTAAAAAAGAGTTTGTGTGAATGATCAGTTAGAGGATTTTTAAATGCATTTTATTTACTCCTTGACATACATCCACAACTCCAGTTGACATTAATGGGAATTACTCAAGTGTATTGAGAAAGAATAGGCCTTTTGTGTGTATACTTGTACATTCAAGCAATAAATTTACATACTCTCAAAGAAACTCATTTGGTTTTTTTTAATATATTGAGTTAAAATCACTGGCATACCTCAAATGAGGTAGTGAGTGAAATATGGTTAGCAGAGAGAAGGTTCAGACACTAAGTACCTCAAGACGCATTTCATAAATTGTTCCTATTTCCCTTAACCATCCAGGACAGAAACTAGTTTCTTAATTTATCTTCCTTACTGCATGGGAATTGTATTTTCACCACGTGGAGAGACGAATGACCACAGGGCAATCCCAGGGAGCCACTGCAGTCCACTGCAATTGACGCAACAAGAGGGGCTGACTGTGGCCTCAACTTCCCACAAGGTCTCCAGTCGCTGGCAGCCCTACACACAACTCTCCTAGGCAACAGTCAGCATGTACAAGGTCTGTCTCTGCTCACAAGATCCCTCTCATGCTGACAAAGGCCTCCTCCTAATGCCCATGCTAGGAGGAGTCAGACTATAACACAAGCAGGATGCATCCAGCACGCAAACCCACATGCCCCTCTCTGTGAGACTATGAGAGACTGGGAATCTCATACACCCTTGACCGGGGATTCTAGCTGGCATCACGTGACACCTGACGAATTTGCTCAAGCCCTTCACCCCACACTAGTTGCCTCAGAATATCTTTTAAGAAAACAGTTAATATTTCTTGGTGATTATTTTACAAGTTCATTAGATGAAAGGTTTGTAAGCAGAGAATCACTTTCAGTGGAAAAAATCATAATATCATAACTAACATAGTTATCTGTCCACCCTGGCTGCTTTCTCACGTATTTCCTAATCAGGTGATGGGCTTCTAGCAGAAGGGACAATGAGAAGAAAAATCGAGGCTAATCACAGTGAACATAAAGCTAAAAAAAAAAAAAAATTAAATTCTGTCTCAGAAGGTTTGAGTATTATCAATGTGTGTCTTTGGAGTGACATACAATTTGCTATTGTGGCTTTTAGTATCTTCATAGGGCAAATAGAAACATGAAGAGTGACTGCCAGACAAGGTGTCTGAGGAAGTTTGGGGCAGAGGAAGTTGTCAACAACGCTTCTGAGATAACTAAAACAATTTCAGGTAAATATATCTGAACACTTTAGGAAAAAATGTCTTCTGTCTCATATTCAGAACAAAGATAAAGTACCCGTCAAAAGTGTAGATTTTCTACTTAATTACTCAAAATCAAAATAAGCAGGTAATCTCTGATTAAGCAGAATGCAAATGAGTAGGATTTGACAATGATGCTTTAGCAGCATGTCTGAGAACACCAAAGCTACAGCTGTAATCTAAAGAAATTAAGCATATTAATTTGTTTCAGTGTGTCCATTGGGATAGATGACTGATGATCTGCCAGCTGCTGTTTTAAATCACAGCATTTCAGAGTAGAGTTTGATGACAGCTTACACAGTTGGATTCAGTTTTCTATTAGGACTACCTACTACAATTCCACAATTCACAGTTAAGTGAAGACAAAAAGAGCAGCAACATTAGAAGGCAGAGAAAGACCCTGATGGGGGTACGTACAAGCGTCCTAGTGCTTCAGGATTCATTATTTTAATAATGACAAAATTAAATCGTAATATCTAAATGACCAGGTATGAGGTTATGCACTTGGATCTTCTCCCTTCCTCGCTATACACCAAAAACATTAGTAAGTCTCTGGTGAAGATATTTGTAGGTTCAATATTTCTAGATTGCTGATTGCTATGTTTGGCTTCAAGTTTTGTGGTAATAAATAGTGATGCCCAATCCTCTCAACCATGTATGGCTATTCTGTTGACTGCTTTAATAAAGAAGTAAAAGGAGAATTACTACTCAGAAGGTACTTTCTAACAAACCATTATTTTCTTTAGCTGCCAACATCTCAATGGTATTAGAATTAGCTGTAGTTTCCAGTTTCCCAAGATCACAAGTGGAGAAGCCTGAAAAAGAATCATATGTTTGGACAGTTAAACTATGAAAAGTTTACTATGCACTGACTGTGCTTAAGAGCCTAAAGATATTGGTAAGTCTAAGGGACTCCTGCCTACATCGAGACAAGGAATGACTCTGCAGTTTATCTCATCTGGTGTCAACTTCCTGTATTAGAGCTACAGAGATTGTGGGTCTTGGAGAGTCAGACACACCTGGGAAGACAAACCTCAAGCTGCTACTTACTGGTTAAGTGATCCTAAGTATATTAGTTGACTAAACATGTAGTTTTCTCACTTATAAATTGTACATGAGCACCTCCCTCATGGAGTTGTTTTAAAAATTATGTGAGATAGGGATTCTGAAACTACAGTTAGTGAAACTACCCTACACAAACAAGCACTGAATGAATTTCAGGTAAATAATAGTAGGTATTATATGTTACCTACTATTAGGTTAATTTTAGAAATGAGGAAATTGAGAGCCACTGAAACCATGTGAGAGACTGTTAAGCATGGAACCAGAGCAAAATCTCAGCTCCTCAATAAGTATAGTCTTCTTTGTAGTATATGGAAATAATATGTCTGTGTGTATGTGAATGTGTGTGTGTTTAATTCAAATGATGTGGTACTGGTGCTATTTCTACTAAGTCAAGACAGCAGTCTCATGTCCAGTATCACTTCTTCTATTCTCTGTGTCCATTAGACTCTCTTTTTTTTCCTATTAGGAAATTTGAGCAACTCTTTGCAAGCAGTAATGACACAAGATCATGTTCTGAAACATCTCTGCTTTTTTCTTACTTGGATATCCCCACAGTGGGAAGCCTTCCTGTGTACAATGTAATAACTTGGCACCACCATATCAACAAAATATATACATGGATACAGTCATGTCTAATGATCAAGATAATTTATTCATTCTTACTTATTAGGAATGTCAGGGGTCAATGATACAGAAGTGAGCAATACAAGGAAGGTCTTTACTTGTTTGAGCTTAAACACTCAAAGAGGAAATAACAGAAAAGTAAGCACACAAGCAATTAATTTGCATGATCTTGGGCAAGTAATTTTACTTAACTGAGTCTCAGTTGTCTTAATCTTAGAATTTGGAAATTATTTTAGAAAAAAGCCATCATTAAATGGGAAAATTATGATTAATGAAATATATCAAAATATTTACTACAGATGTATCAAAGAACTAAATGTAAAAAGAAAAATAATAAAATTTTTAGAATAGAATTTTTTTTAACCTTGTGCTTAGGAAGATCTTAAATAAGAGTATATACTTGTAAGTCAAAAAATATGTTGACATAGTCAATTCAAAAACAAAAACAACTATATGGCTATAGAACCCCCCCAAAAATAGTCAAAAGATACATAAAAGATTGAGAGAAAACATTTGAAAAACATACAATACCCCAAATTTGCAATAAAGCTCTGAAATTGATAAACTATCCATTATAAAATGAACAAAGACTGTGAAAGGTGTTTCACATATCAGAAAATGCAAAAGAAACACAATGTCAGTATTAGCCAGAAAAATACACAAATTATAAAAACAAGAAACTACCAAACTTCTGTCATTAATTTGACAAAATCTTTCAAGATTGACCATATGCCCCACTGAAAAGGCATAGGAAAACATTTCTTCTCATACACAGTTGGTGAGATTATAAATTATAACAAATTTTGGAAAGAGTAATCTGGAAATATTTATTAAACTTTAAATCACATTAACTTTGACCTCAAAATCTTACTCTGGGAATGTATCCAACTAAAATAAAAGTGCATGTACTTCAGGACATATGTAGATAGATTTATGTATGGCAGCATTATGTGTAGTAGAAAAAAATACTTGAAACAGCCTGAAATGTCCATATATAAAGAAATGTTTTTATCAATTATGCTATATCCATTCAAAAGACTTCTCTGTGAACTAAAAAGAATAAAACATATGTATATGTGTTAACTTCAAAAAAATTAATATGTTGTTTAAAAAATCAGGATCCCTAATAGTATATATATATTTGGTTACAATATTGTTATTAACTATATGTATATATTTTTTATTTGTATAAACAAAGAATATAGTAACGGAAGTTTTGGGATTCATACAAATAAATACCTAAGGGATTCCATTACGAGGTGGGATTAGAAAATTAAATGAAAGTTACCTGTTTACATTTGATGTTCCTATACTATTTGCCTTTTTGCTTTACAAGTGTTAATGCTTTAATTTTCAAATCATAGAGCAAGACATACCCCTGCACACACTGTAGTGAGGATTTGAGGAGAGATGTGCACAGAAATAATCCAGCACATGCGAGGGGCCTGTCACTTTTCCAGAGCAGCCAGAGAGGTTACCATAGAGGGGGTGGCCTTTGAGCTAAATATTGAGACAAATACAGAAATGCATCTTCCATTGCTTTATGATTTTGGAAATAGGGGATTCAGATCTGATCCTCTTATTAACACCAGAGATGTCCTTTAATAGTGTGAGTCTACCTTCTAAATCTCTGAAAAATACTCTCTTCTGAAATATATATGGCTTTTAAACCTATAAAAATGTACTCCAATCATTCACAATTTTACAGATTCAGATTAAAATAATATACTATTTAATATACATCTAATTCAGATTGGAAAAGTCTGATCATCAATCTTCTGTCATTAAAAAAAATCTGATAACACTGTTAGTTAAGATATAAGAAAAAGGTATTCTCATACCGTTTGTGGAGTATGTACATTGTTACAAAGTCTGAAGGACTGTTCGGCAAAATGTTATGAATTTTAAATTTGATCCAACATTTCATTTCTAGGAATGTATCTCACAAATGTACCTACAAAGATACACACATGCATGTGTTCAAAAATATACATGACAGTACTCTTTGTAATAGTAAAGTGTTAGAAATAATGTAAATAAGAAATGGATAAAATAATTTGGGCAATGGAAAGAATAAGAGCAGGAAAAAATGAAGCCTAGAATGAGGTTTTCAACATCCAATATGCAATTTGTCTTCTTTCATAGCAGGTCTACCTTTTCTGAGTTGAGCCATGTTGTAACTTAGCCCTCTTCAGTGACTCATAGGAGTATAGTAATGACTGAATTATGCAATATTTTAGAAAATGGATAAAATATTTTATTTGCAATTTAAATACTCTATAGTCCTCAAATTTCTATTTCATGATAGAGTAATAACCTTTCTGCTGAATATATCCACAGTAAAGAATTTATACAAATGTACTGACTCCTCGAATGCTTCCTCATGAACTGTCTTTGAAGGTGGAAGTGTTGAATCTATTAGTCCCCTGTCCCAAATGATATTTTAACAGTAAACTCATTTCACTAACCATGATTAACTATTTTTTCCTGTTATGGACTGCATGTTTGTACCCCATATTCCTATGAAACTCGTATTTTGAAACCCTGTGTGATTGGTATCCCCAAGGTGATGTGTGGTATTTGGAGTTGGGGTCTTTGGGAGGTAATTACGTCATGAGTGTGGAAATCTAATGATAGAATTAATGCCTTTATCATAAAAGACACAGAGAACTTGCTTTCTCAACTTCTGTCTTCCATGTAAGGATACAAACAGATTCTGACCATCTACAAGCCAGGAAGAGGGCCCTCACCAGAACCTAACCATGCTGGTATTCTAAACTTGGACTTCCAATATCTAGAACTGTGAGAGGGAAAAAAAAAATGCTTGTTTGTAAGCCACCAAATCTATGGTGGTTTGTTATAGCATCATAAACAAATAAGACATAAGATATAAACTGACGGAGACAACCATAATAACAAATATTATCTGAATATTCTATTATTTAGCCTTTTGTCTTGGCATCAGATGGACACAGCTTAAAACACAGCTGGGATAATAACTTTTTAAGTAAGAGAAGTAGTAAAACGACTAGAAATAAAAATAATGTTAGGCTATATTCGGTACAGAGAGCCAGAATTGGAATCTATTTTGCTCTTCGCTAAATACTGGCATCTCTTCTCTAGATCTGATCCCATCCCTTTAAACAATTGTGAGCACTGGATTAGATCATTTGTAAGGACCCTTTCAATTAAGGAGCTCTTTCTAAATATGAACAGAAGACGTTCTATCAGAAAAGCTGTTAGAATATCATCTTAAAACATAGTTAGTACTAGCTAAAAAATGGAGAATCAGGTTGACTCATTTATTGAACTAAAAACTCCATCTACTCTTCTAATTGGTGTATTTGAATAAGAATTTTCATAGTTTTGTTTCCTGTGACTTGTCAAATGATACACTGTACAAAAACGTATTGACATAAGCTCTGGGTAGGCAGCAGAAAAAGAATCAATGCATTTTAAATGCCAATGCTTTTAAATTGATCATTGTCCTTGTTCATCTCAGATAGTGAAATGACTCACTTAGGACGAAGATATTTCCAACCAGGCAAGACATTTTTTCTGATTAAATTTTTCTTATAAAAACCAAGTGATTTTTATCAGAATTTTTGTTACTTTTCCTTATTCTTTCATATGCAAAAGATATTTTAATAAGAAAAAAATGCAACCTATACATCAAATATGAGTCATTGAATAAAACACAGCCACGATGACTTTGAATTATACTTACAAGGCAAGTAAAGTAGTTCATGGGCTCAAAGGAAATAGAGTTTATACCCAATTAAGTGGGAGAAGAGGGAAGAAGCAGGGATGCAGAAATATCTTCACAGGGAAATTTGTATTTGAAATCAGCCTTAACAAATGAGCAAAAAGGCAAAAAGCAAAGGTAGAAAAGTATTCTAAGGAAAGGAGTCAGCATTGGGAAAAAAGATGGAACAGAGAAAAGCACAGACAGGCATGCTACTGTCTGCTTTCCACTGACACTTTCCCTTAATGTTTACAAAATCTGAGTATTATTAGCATAATTTTAAAGATGTGTAAACTAAGGTTCAGGCAGATTAACTTTTTTGTCCAATGTTACATACCTAATTATTAACTTGTCTTAGGTTACACACCTAATAAATAAATAAATAAACAGCTCTCAAACCCTATTATGAAAAATTTCAAAGCCATATTATACTGATACAGTAATTTATTCAAAAAGCATTTATTGAGAACTCACCAGGTATCAAAGACTACAGTTAAAACTTGTGATGCAATAGTCACTATCCATAAGGAGCCTGAGGACTCTTAGGCTAGGTGAGGAGATAATGAGCTTCCTAGTTGATATTCAATAACCTTTGCCTGCCTTTTTTTTTTTTTTTTTACTTCCTGGACTGGTTTTTGCTCCACAAAGTACCCTTTGAGTTCATCCTCATAAGGACCATTTAAACTGGTCCCTATTCTCCACTGAATCCTCTTTGCAACAAGGATTATTCTGGTACAAGTAGGAGCCCAGCACAGGGCTGTCTGGAAACAACAGCTAAGAGAAGGTCCTATTTTGAAGATGCTTCCACTGTCCCAGGAGGAAGCCCAGACCCAGTGTCTTAATCCTCAAGTTTCCTTCATTGACCTTGGGCACCTTGAATGTATGGTCAGGAGCAGAGGCATTCCAATATGTTCTCCTTTCTTTCACCAGGGAGAGTTCATGATGCCCAGGAAAGGTACAGCTCCCCTTCTGCCCCTTGCCTACTGAAGCTCTTAGAGGCCAGAGTTGAGTAATACCTCCTCATAGCTTTCTTCTCTTTCACCTTCTCTTTGTCTATAACAATGCATTCCCATGATTCCTTACTTTAATCCTTCTTGATGTGCTTAAACATGAAACAACCCGCCCTTATTCTCAGGAATTCAAAAGTAGACAAGCTATTTTGTTTTCTAGAATTGCAAAGCTTACCCATCTCCTCCACTGTGAGGGAGACTTCTTACTGCATGCTGAAATTAGTTTATGCCCGATAATGTTTTGAGCCATTTCTCTGGGCCGCAAATAAGACTTGTCTGTATGTTTGAACACTGAGCATAAGGAATATCCAGGTCTCAGGGGCTAGTGATAAAATATAAAGGTGCTTCCAGTTTTAGGTGACCATTACTAGGGTTGATTTCTATAGAACATTTCCCTGAAGTACAACTATTTATTGGATAGAAAGCCAAATTATCTCATGTTATCTTCATCTGAAGGTTAGAAGTAGAAATGCCTTAACAAGAGACTAGGAAAAGATGACATCAACTAAGTATTTGATAAGACACACACACACACACACACACACACACACACTTTTATTTTTTATTTATTATACTTTAAGTTCTAGGGTACACATGCACAACATGCAGGTTTGTTACATATGTATACACGTGCCATGTTGGTGTGCTGCACCCATTAACTCATCATTTACGTTAGGTATATCTCCTAATGCTATCCTTCATCCCGCCCCGCTCCCCCAACCCCACGATGGGCCCCAGTGTGTGATGTCTGTCTCTTATACACATCTAGATGTGTATAAGAGACAGGTTGGTGTGCTGCACCCATCAACTCGTCATTTACATCAGGTATAACTCCCAATGCAATCCCTCCCCCTTCCCCACTCCCCGTGATAGGCCCCGGTGTGTGATGTTCCCCTTCCAGAGTCCAAGTGATCTCATTGTTCAGTTCCCACCTAGGAGTGAGAACATGCGGTGTTTGGTTTTCTGTTCTTGCGATAGTTTGCTAAGAATGATGGTTTCCAGTTGCATCCATGTCCTTACAAAGGACACAAACTCATCCTTTTTTATGGCTGCATAGTATTCCACGGTGTATATGTGCCACATTTTCTCAATCCAGTCTTTCACTGATGGACATTTGGGTTGGTTCCAAGTCTTTGCTATTGCAATAGTGCCACAATAAACATAATGCACAGACACATATTTTTAATCTGTTATAATGGCAAATATCTTACTGTTCATGTTTTTCTATTCTACTTTTCAGGGTAATGGGGTAGGCAATTGATATTTCTTTTAGAATATAAGGGGTATGAACAGATGGCTGGAAACAGGAATAGAGGCAGTCTATATCCTAAAAAAGAATTGATTTAAATTTTCCTCTTTATTCTCTTAGGTGAAGTTTATGTCACTTTTTAAAATTCTATAGGATGCAAGGAGAGAGGAAGTGAAGGACATCTAAGCTTCCACATTCCCACCATGATCTTTTATAATCCTAGCTACTAGAAAACCCCTTAGCACTTGGGGTCTCAAGACTAACATAGGGAGCTGGCTAGAGATAGCACAGAGGCATTGCTTCAGAGAGGGAGCCCACACTGTGACCCACAGGCCCCTGCCCTTGAATAGCTAGAGCACGGCACCATTCAGAAAGTCCAACTCACACAAAACTGCTTCCTGCCCTGGGACTGACAACACTGCCGCTGCTGCCAGGCCAAGGAGGGAGAGGAGAGGCCAGGCACTTTTACACACGTCAAGGAAAAACTCAGTGCTGTTGCTGTAGGTTGCTGTGGAACTAAGCAGTGAGCAAAGCACATATCCCTTAGCTGCCTGCCTACACTGCTGGCACTGAGAGTGGCCCCACCCTCCCCTGGGGCAGGCCTGCAGGGCAATTGCTACTGCCTCTACCTAAGCATTCTGCTAGCAGCCTGGGGACTGCAGCCCCACTCCTGCCTATCGCAGCCAGCACTTGAACACACTACCAGAGACCAAAGGACAAGTCCACCAGCCTGGTCCTGTCACCCAGATATTTGAACATGCTGTCTAGGGACCTGGAGATTGGCCAGTCCAGTCCACCACACTCAGCACCTAAGGGCTTCTTCTGGAATCTGAGGTCAGGCTGACCTAACCTGTAATATCACCACAGCTGTCATCCACCTGCCTGTGCCACTTGCTCCCTGGCCCACTCACACCATTACAGCCACTGCCAGCACCAGCTCAAACCACTTAGGTTCCAGTGGATAGTTCCACCACTGTATTGCCATTGCACATATCATGCTCACTGCCCAGGAGCCCAAGGAACCACCAATACACTTGGCTCACCACTGCCACTATGAGCAGCCAAGCAAGCCTCCTGGAGGCCTTACAATCAGCCTACCTGGACCCACTAACACTAGAGCCAGAACACACTGCTCCAGGACTCAGGGACAGGCACGCTCACTGCTGCAAACATGAGGCCCAAAGACTGATCCATCTGACATTCCAGTCCCCAGCAAAACTTCACCATAGCCTCCATTAATAACTGCACTCCAAGCCACTGAAAAAAATCACAGATACCATGGATGCTATTTACAGCTGAAGAAATCATGCTGAGACTGCACTATTGCATACAGCCAAAACAGAAGTCAAAGAGGACTATTCAACCAACACCATAGATAGAGCTTTAGAAAAAGTACTCCCCTATGAAAGCAAATTTTAAAAATTAGAAAAAGTAACTGTTACACTGGATGCAAAAATATCAATGTGAGGATATAGGAAACATGAAAAAGCAAGAAAATGAAAAACAATCCACTCAAAAGAAAAACAAGTTTCCAGTGTATCCCCATCAAAAAGATTTGTGAAATCTGGATAGAGAATTCAAAATACTGATTTTAAATAAGCTCAGTGAGATATAAGAAAACGCTAAAAAAAAAAAAAAAAAAAAAAAAGAAAAAAAAAGAAAGAAATCAGAAAAACATTTCAGAACATGAATGAGAAATTTACCAAAAAAGATTTTTAAAAAGAACCAGGAAAGAAATTCTGGAACTAAAGAATTAATTGAAGAAAATACAAAGTACATTTAAAGCATAAACAACAGACTAGATCAAGCAGATGAAAGAATCTCAGAACTTGAAGACAGGTATTTTGAAATAATCCAATCAGACAAAGATAAAGAAAAAAGAATTTTAAAAATGATTGAAGCCTCCATGACATTTGGAACAATATAAAATGACCAGATACTCAAATTATCAGTGCTCCCAAGGGTGAAGAGAGAAGAAAAGAGTTAGAAAACCTATTTAACAAAATAACAGGTGAAAACTTCCCAAGTAGAGCAGGGACAAGATATCTAGGAGGCACAGAGATTTCCAAACAGATACAACACAAAAAGATATTCTTCAGGGCAGTTTATAGTCAAACAGTCTAAAGTTAAAAAAAAAATTCTAAAAATAGCAACAGGAACTATCAAGGAACCTCCATCACACTAATAGCAAATTTCTCAGAAGCCTTACAGCCAGTAAAAAATGGAATGACATTTTTAAACCACTGAAACAATAAAAATGCCACCCAAGAATACTATATCCAGCAAAATTATCCTCCAGAAATAAAAAAGAATTAAAGTTCCAGACAAGCAAATAATGAGATAATTCATCACCATTAGACCAATCCTACAAAACTGCCCAAGGGAGTTCTGCAACTAGAAGCAGAAGTACACTTACCATCCCCAAAGCACATGAAAATATAAAGCTCACTGGTAAATGAAATACACAAAGGAGGAAGAGAAAGAGCTCAAATGGTACCACTACAGGAAACCACAAAACCACAATGACAAACAATAAGAAAAGGAAAGAACAACACCAAAATAGCCAGAAAACAACTAGCAATATGACAGAAACAGAATGTCACATATCAGTAAATAACCTTGAGTATAAATGGGTTGAACTTTCCACTTAAAAGATATACACTGGATAAATGGATTTAAAAAAATAATACATGATCAACCTATATGTTGCCTGCAAGAAATGCACTTTAGCTGTAAAGACACATATAAACTCAAAGTAAAGTAAGAGAAAAATATATTCCTTACAAACAGAAACTACAAGTAAGCAGGAGTAGCTATACTTACATAAACCAGATAAAATATATTTTAAGACAAAAACTTTAAAAAGATACAAAGAAGGTCTTTATATAATGATAAAGGGGTCAATTCAGTCAGAAGATACAGTATTGCAAATATATATATGCATCCAACACCAGAGCACCCAGGTATATGAAGGAAATATTACAAGACCTAAAGAAAGAGAAAGACCCCAATACGATAATAGCTTGGGACTTCAACACTCCACTTTCAAATTTTGACAGATCATCTCGACAGAAAGTCAACAAAGGAACATCAGACTTAGTTTATACTGTAGACCAAACAGACCTAGTAGACATCTATAGAACATCTTATTCAATAGCTGCAGAATACACATTCTTCTCCTCAGCACATGAAACATTTTCCAGGACAGACCATATGTTTGACTACAAAACAAGTCTCAAAAAAATTCAAAAAATAGAATTGAAATTATATCAAACATCTTTTCTGAACACAATGAAATAAAACTAAAAATCAATAACAAGCAGAACTTTGAAAGCTATACAAACATGAAAATTAAACAACATGCTCCTGAACAAGCACTGAGTCTTTGAAGAACTTAAGAAGGAAATTAAAAAATGTCTTCAAACAATGAAAATGAAAAACAACACACCTAAACCAGTGGGAAACAGCAAAAGCAGTGCTAAAATGTAAATTTATAACAATAAACATCTACATCAAAAAGTAGAAAGATGTCAGACAATATAAATAATATAATGCACATCGAGGAACTAGGAAAACAGGAACAAAACAAACCCCAATGTAGCAGGAGGAAAGAAAAAGATGAGAGCAGAGCTAAATAAAACAGATACTAAAAAACAACACAAAAAGTCAATATAACAAAAAGTTGATTATAAAAAATAAAAATAATAAATTGCCAGCAAGACTAAGAAAAAAGGAAAGACGACAAATAAAATCAGAAATCATATGATCATCTTAACAGACACAGAAAATTTTCTTGATAAAATCCAATATCCTTGTATGATAAAAACTCTCAACAAATTAGGAATCGAAGAAACATACCTCAAAATAATAAAGGCCACATAGGACAAACCCACAGTTAACATATTGAATGGGGGAAAGCTGAAAGCCTTTCCTCTAAGATCTGGAACAAAACAAAGGTGCCTTCTTTCTTCATTCATATTCAGCATAGTACTGGAAGTCCTAGCCAGAGCCAAAAGGCAAGAAAAGAAAATTAAAGACATCCAAACTGAAAAAGAATAAGTCAAGTTGTCCTTTTTTGCTTACGACATAATCTTACATCAAGCAAAACCTAAAGACTCTGAAGAAACTCCTAGGTTTCTTAAATAAATTCAGTAAGGTTGCATGATACAAAATCAACCTACAAAATTTAGTAGTTTTTATACATCAGTAATGAATTAGCTGAGAAACAAAAAACGTTAATCCCATATATAATAGTGACAAAATATAAAATGCCTAAAAATAAATTTAACCAAAAAGGTAAAAGACCTCTACCAAAAAAACAAAACCAAAAACCAAACAAACAAACAAACAAAACCTCAAAACACTAAAATTGAAGAGGATACAAACAAATGGAAAGATAGCTCATGCTCATGTTTAGAAGAATTAATATCATTAAAGTGATCATATTGCCCAAAGCAATCTACAAGTTCATTGTAATCCCCCATCAAAATACCAATGCCATTTTTCATAGAAATAGAGAAAACAATCCTAAAATTCATATAGAACCAAAAAAGAGCTAGAATGGCCAAAGTAATCCTGATCAAAAAGAATGAAGCTGGGGGCATCCTACTGTTGGACTCCAAAATATATTACAAAGCTATAGTAACCAAAACAGCATGGTATTGGCTTAAAATATATGCATAGACCAATAGAACAGAATAGTGATTCAATTAATCCATGTATTCACAGTCAACTGATTTTTGACAAAGGCAGCAACATTCACTGGGCAAAGGACACCCTTTTTACTAAGTGGTGCTGGGAAAATTGGAGAACCATATGCAGAAGAATAAAACTGGACCCCTCCTACTCCTCATAAACAAAATTCAACTCAATATGGATAAAGACTTTATCATTAAGTCTTCTTAATGTTAATCATTAAAGTTAATAAAATTTAAATCATTAAGTTTGCATAAAACTTCTAGAAAAAAATATAGGATAAAAGACTTCAAGAATTCAGTCTAGGCAAATATATCATGGCTAAGACCTCAAAAGTAAAGACATCAAAGAAAACAGTCAACAAAGTGAAATTGCAACCTGTTGAATGAGAGACTATACTTGCAAACAATGTATCTGACAAGTGACTAATACCCAGAATATATGAGGAACTCAAAGAACTCACCCTAAAAACATAAATAATCCCATTAACAAGTGGACAAAAGACACAAACAAACTTTTCTCAAAAGAAGACATATAAACGACCATCACGTATATGAAAAAGTGCTCAACATTGCTAAGCATTGGGGAAAGGCAAATCAATATCACAATGAGATATAATCTCACCCCAGTTAGAATGGCTTTTATTACAAAGACAAAAAATAGCAGGTGCTGGTCAGGATGTGGAGAAAAAGTAACTCACACACTGCTGGTGGCAGTGTGAATTAGTAAAACCACTATGGAAAATGGTACAGAGATTTCTCGAAAAACAAATATTGAAGTGCCATACAATCCAGCAATTTCACTACTGGCTATTTAATATATTTTTCAAAAAGATACCTGAACTCATATGTTTATTGCAACACTATTCATAATGGCAAAGATACGGAATCAACCTAGTTGATCATCAATGGACAAACAGAAAAACAATATGGTATATAAACACAATGAAATACTATCCAGTCATACCAATGAATGAAATCATGTCATTTTCAGCAAGATGGATGGAACTGGAGGTCATTATGTTGAGTGACAGAAAGATACCACATGTTCTTCCACATGGAAGCTAAAAAAGTCCATCCAATCGAGATAGAGGATCAAATTATAGATACCAGAGGGTAGGTAGGGTGTGTGAATGGGAATGGGGATCAAAGAGGTTGATTAGTGGGTACAAATATATCAAATATATAATTAGATAGAAGAAACAAGTCCCAATAATCAATAAGAGAGTAAGATGACTATAGTTAGCAACAACACAGTTTATATTTCAAAGTAGCTAGAAGACTTGAAATGTTACCAACACATAAAAATGACAAATACTCAAGGTGATGGATACCTCAAGTACCCTAGCTTGACCATTACACATTCTATGCATGTAGCAAATACATGTACCTCATAAATATGTAAAATACATTGTGTCAATAAAAATTGCAAAATTCTATATAACTTTCTAATTAATTTATTAATATATGTTGTAAGCGCATGATATATTTTGGTTGCTAGTGTTGCACTGGACTTACAGAAAAATCAAAGTCACAAATCCCCTCAGCAACGGACTAAAAAACATCTTAAATGTTATCAGCTTTAAATGTTGCAAAGCTGTGTTTATTTGGCTTCTAATTTTGAATATATCCCAAATGACAAATTAAGAGCTATTAAACCCTGGCTTAGTTTGAGTTCCTCTTACGCGTCTATTCTTCTATCAAAATAGAATGGGACCCAACTGCTCAAAGACATAAGGTTTGCTTTATCTCAAACAAACATAGCTAGAATTTTAGAAATGAGGAAGAAGCAACATTTTCTGGAAAGGCTTAACATTTAATTACCAGTGAGTATATTTGCTTTGGAAAAACCTTTCAACTGAACAATGGTTTCCATTATCCTCAGCCTTCGGTTTTCCTCTAAATCCTCTTTTGTAGGCATTTCTTAGCTCTCTCAACACTGCTTGACAGTTTTGTTATTTTAGTCTGATTTTCTGCAATTCTACTTCTCTGCTGTCTGGATGATTTTATTATTTACCATATTCTTTCTTTCCGATTGGGAGTCTTATTCTGGTTTTGGCTTGCCAGAGTTTTGGCAGGCTACTGCTATAAAATACAAGAGATTTGGAAGCTATGCAGATGGCAAATGTAGTGTTGTATGCTTTCATTCATGATGGGCTTCCGTCTTTTTTATAACAGGCAGGAAAACTGCCAGCTCTTATTTCCTGTGCCCGCTTCTGACATATTTAAGCAAGATTGTGGTAGTGATTTGCAGGGCTGCAGGCTTTTCAGTTGGGGTACACTCTGGTGGTTAGGATTTAAAGGAAAAAGTTTCTGTTGATACTTAGCTTTGATTTTCTTACATTTGTGTTCTATCTTGGTGTGTTTTTAATGACTCCATTTACTTTTGAAGTTAACATCTTTCCTTTAGAAGAGTTAAAAGATTACCTAATATTGTCTTTGGTTTTTATTGTTTATTTTTCCCAAAGCTAGTACTCATGATAACAATGAAATTTATTTTTTTTGAAAGAACATCTTGCCAAGCATTACCACTAAAATAATAAGATCTACTCTCTCGATTGGAATTGAATAAACCTGTTTCTGGAAATGGCTCCTGGAAAAGAGAAGCATTCATTTCAGCTCATTAGATCCATGAGCTTAAGCTTCGATAAACAATTCCTGTTTAGAAAAGGTAGGACAATTTTGCCATAGCATAGCTTGGATGTTTAGGATGCTCTAGTAAATCAAGGGTGTGAAAAGTGCAATCTTTTGCAAAAAGTGAAATATTGACTGGCATTGTTAGTGAAAGTACGTTTTTCCATCATATAATTATGGCACTGTAAGAACCAAAAATAATTAAGTCTTCCCAGTGCCTCAGTTTCCCTTGATTATGCCTTTTTTCTCTCGTAGGGAGATGTGTTGAGGAAAATATCATTCTAATTACTTTCTATACAACTTAAAAGTTCAGGACAGGAATATACAAGCATCAGCACAAGTAAAACAGGCCTTCACAAATACAGCTTTGTTAATATAAATTAATATATTGTATCAACATATCAAATTTTATTCTGTCATACTATATGATGTCTATTAATTTATGGATTCCACTATAAAAAGGCACACAATTTTGCTCCGTCATACATAAATAATATGACAAATAAGCAACTGGTCTGATTCTAACCTCCTCTGCAGCCCTAAATATTATGTCCTCCCTCAATAGCAATCTGAATCAGTAGGAATTGTGAATGCAAAATTAATGGAGTTCTAACCATGAAAAACAAAAATAAGGATTTCAGATATCCCAAGAGAGTTCCAGTACCAAACCCAGAACTTGGCCTAGTCAATATGGATTAAAGACTTAATCATTAAGTCTTCTTAATATTGGCCAAGTCAATTCTTCACCACAGAGGATTCTGCCTTTATAACAAGGCATTTGCTTTCCTGGTCCTCCCTACAAAATGCCAATAATGTTTTTCCCCTCAGTTAAAAGGTCAGAAAAAAAAAATATCCCTGACCACTCCCAGATACCACATGGACGGCAAGATACTGACAACCTCCATTTGAGAACCACTGCACACACAATATTGGCTTGGAAGTTCTTCAACTCTAGAACTCCAAAGACACAAAGACAATTCTGTTACACATTAAATACTGAGTTCAGGCCAGGCATGGTGGCTCATGCCTGTAAGTCCAGCACTTTGGGAAGCCAAGGTGGGCAGATCATGAGGTCAGGAGTTCGAGACCAGCCTGGCCAATATGGTGAAACCTCATCTGTACTAAAAAATATATATATATATATATATATATGTGTGTGTGTGTATATATATATATACACACACACATATATATATACACATATATATATATATATAAAAATTAGCCAAGCGTAGTGTGCACCTGCAGTCCCAGCTACTCGGGAGGCTGAGGCAGAAGAATCACTTGAACCCGGAAGGCGGAGGTTGCAGTGAGCCAAGACTGGGTCACTGCACTCCAGCCTGGGTGACAGCGTGAGACTCTTTCAAAAAAATAAAAATAAAAAGTAAATACTGAGTTCAACCAAAGGACTTGTATGTGTTTATGATAATTTCTCTGTTGCACAGGATGTATGGACTGAGTTTTTGCATTATTAAATATTCAATTTATTTACCTTGATCAAAAAATCAAAAAGAATCATGCAGACACAAACAAAAGATAAAGAAAATAAAGCTAATAAAGCTACATATCAATTTTTTCTTGGATTCAGATGCTTTTTAATTAGTAGAGAATTTGTGTCTGCTTTTATTTAATTGTGTATACAGCTGAATTAAAACTGAAATAAGGAGACTGCAATACAAAGGCTAAGGTTTACCTGACCCTAAGACTACCTTATTTGTAAATTACAATTTATGACTAGAAGTATTTTATTATGAGGTAATAGCTTCAGTAGATTCAAATGAAAGTATTATCAGCTTCATTTAAAGTTGTCTGACAAAAAAGAATATAAACAAATACTGTTTATAAAGTAATAGGGATAGGTTTACTGACATGTATATTTTTCAGCAAAAACTTACCATGACAAAGACATTCATCAACTCCATATTAACCAAAGTACATATTTCAAGTTAGAAAGTTTAGCCTACTTGTCATTATAACTAAATAAATGTGCCCATAATATACCATGTTTTATTAAATGATCTTTTCCTGTAAGACACAAAAGTAGACTTGAAGAAGTGAAAATACATTCTAAGTTCTTGCATAAGAAGACACAGCATTCTAAAAATTGCAGTTTCCTCCAAGCTACATAATACATTCGATATAATCCCAATACAAATACCATAAGAATTGTTTCTAGCATTATACAAGTTCATTTTAAAGTTCATGTAGAAAACTAACCATAAAGCAATATCCAGAGAAATCTTAAAATGTTTGGGGGAACTACTTCATCCAGACACTAAAATATATCATAAAGTCTCTATAATTAAGGTATATGCTATGAACATATGAATGACCAGACATACTAGTAGAAGAGAGTAGGAAATTCAGAAAATGGATCCTAGAGCATTGGAAAATGTGGAATATAATTAGCAGAGCATCTCAAATCAGTGCTAAGAAAACTGTATAGTCATATGGAATAGTGCAACTTTTGAATCATTCCTCACATCATATATCAGGATAAATTTCAAATGAATCAGAGGTTGAAACATAAAAAATACCACCATACAGGTACTAGAAAAAAATGGTGAAATTTCACTATAAATCAGAGTAGAAAACACTTTCCTAATTATGATTCAAAACCAAGAAGCAATAAAGAAAATGTCTCGTACACTTTTGTACATTAAAAAAATCTTTATGGCAAACACATACAAAGAGTAAAAAGATAAATTGTAAACCAGAAAAAAATTATCAAGAATACATTACAAATAAGTTCATACCCTAAGAAATACAAAGAAAATTCAATATTTGAGAACCAAAAGACCAATTGCCCAATAAAAAAATTACAAAGAAACATAAATAACATATAAAGATGCTCACTTTCACTCATAATAAAAAATGCAAATTAAACCTATTATCAGATACCATTTCTCATCTATCCAATTGGCAAACATCTGAAAGTTTGACAGCATACTCTATATAGTTGGCCTGTGGGGAGTCATTCTCATACATTGCTGGTGGGAATGTAAAATGACTCAACCCAAGGGAATTTGATATCTAGCAAAATTGCATACACAATTACCCTTTATCTCAGCAATCCCACTACTAGGCACTTTCCCAAAAATACACTGGCAATAGTACAAACTGTGATACACAAAAATTATTCATCATAACAGTATTTGTAATAAGAAAATACTGGGAAAAATCAATGTGCATAATTACAGGACTGCCTGAATAAACTTTAATGGAGTACTCTGCAGCTGTAATATTGAATGACAATCCCATTCTACTGTAGTACAGTGATCACGAGGATAAATTATTAGGCTTAAAAAAAACAAGGTACAGAACAGTTTTATTACTATTACACAAAAAGAAGAGATAGAAGTATGTATGTGTGCGTGTATGTAAGCACAAATACACTTACATATGTGGGTACTGATATACACTCATGCATATATACATTTACATATATATGTACATGCATATGTGTATACATATATATTACAAAAAAAGAAAGATAAACTAAAAATAGCAAAAAATGTCACCTACTAAAGGAGGCAGACATAGGGATGAAAGTTAAACTCATTTTGAGTTTTGGCTTTGGAGTCTTGTAAATTATTTATATTTAATAAACAAAACTAAAGATAAATAACAAAAAGTATCCCTATATTTTTGAAAAGTAATTCAAGAAAATGAATCTAACTGTATATTAAGTTGGTGGCATAGCCACATAAAAAAAATTATGTTGACGGATTTAAAAAACAATATTTTCATTATAATCCTTGTGGGATATATCCTAAGGACAAAAATAACGACAAAGAAATCTTATATTGTACTCAGCGATTTTATCATAAATTAAAATTCTGGCATTGTTATTTTGAAACTATTATGAGTATATTGTAGGACAAAAGAAATAAGTAATTATGTTAACTCCAATAGGAACCAAGATTTTCAGATAAAGAGAAAGAGATGCAAACATAAAACAATTTAAATGAGTACCCTATAATCTGAAATCTGAGTTTCCAATATCCCTATGAAGTCATGAAATATTTTTTCTATACAAAAAAGTGTGAATTTTCAAGTTCTGAAAGGTCAAAAATAAATGGTAATTCAGTAACAATAGGCAACTGTACAGTACTTGTTTTGGAATCAAATTGTCATTTTCTACTAAATGAACATAGGCTTTTTGGAGCAATAGGTGATTCCAGGTCTTGGAATATTCAAAATGAGCCTGCAACATCTTGTACCAAAAAAACCAAGAAAGATTTCAGACTATTGCAGTTGTATTAAGAAAAAAAAAAGGGGGGTACAAGAGGCAATAAACTCTGATTGGTTAAGAATTGAGTAATTTGAATATCAGAAAGAATAATATTTGCAATTGATCAGAACACACTGAGCATTTCTTTAAAAATTGTTGGTTAACTGTGAAGTTGCTAAAACATCAACTCATTCTGCAAATTAATGAATAAAGGCAAATAACCAAACCTTTACCATCATTTTACAAATTATATTTGGACGTAACAATACTGATGAAAGGAAAATTATTCTTTATAGAAGTATTTCAGCTACAAATGCAGAAAGAATAAAAAATTTAAAATCACAATACTGTGACCTCTAAGGGAAAAGAAGATCTTAGCACTGATTACCAATGGGCAACCATTTTGGGAAAGTCGTAGGAGGAACCCTGGAATAGATTGATGGAGCTTACAACTCTGAACTCACATGACTAAAAGTGAGGCTTCCTCCTGATATGATGCTGTTGATGTTTCACAGCACTTCCTGAAGTGTCTTTTGAAGGTTTTTTGCTTTAAAAAAAAAAGTGAAGCTCAATCGAGTGCTTCAGATTGAAATTTTACAAGAAATATGGAGAATGAATGAATTAGGTAAATGAGGAGATTATGCCACAAAGAAGCAACCAGTGAAATCCAGAACGTGAAAAAATCCCGCCAGACCTAGTTTCATTTTCAATAAATAAATGTCAAGGGGAAAAAAAGGAGAGAAGAAACTGCTCTAGAGAAAAAGAATTTACAAACATTAACAAAGTATATGTACAGACCTTGGTGAATTTTTAATATGAACAACTGTAAAGATAATTTGGCAAGTTTGAGCATGGACTGGTTACTAGATGATATTGTTAATATTAGTCTTAATAATGATAATGTAAATATGAAAAAGTAATTAGCCATTAGAAATATATTTTGAAGAATTTATAGTTTCTGATTTTTTAAATACTTCAGAAAAGTAGAGAAGATAGATGAAATAAAATTGCAAAATGCTAATAACTATTGAAGCTAGATGATGGATACAGAGTAGTTTATTGCATTATTTATTTTCTTCTGTTTGAAAAATACCGTGATAAAAAACTGTTTTTAATTTATTGATCTGGTCACTTCTATTTTATAACTACTAGTGACTGCTCCCCTTGTGCAAACATTGCAGAAACTGTATTCTTCAGCATGTGATTCAAATCACATAAATTTCCATTGTTCTTTTTTTAAGTGAAATTTATTCTTTCATCAGACTTGGTACACTTACAGGCAGGGTTTCAATATGTTCTGCTTCATATGCTTTCTTAATCCATTAAATAATATTATGTAAGTAAGTTTTAGATTTTCTTCACAATGAAAATAAATGAAACACAATTATGTCTGTGAAGGACCCTCTGCTTTTATGTGATATTTTATCTCAATAGTTCCCAATCGGTGGATCCTGAACCTTTGGAAAACCACAGAGAAAATCAGGCAGCCATGAAATGAACTGTGTATGTAACCCCTATAATATTTTACACATATAAGTAGTATTATAGTAAGAGTTACTGAACTGTCTTTATAAGTAAAAATCTCAATTAGTGAATATTTAAATTACAATGACTCCTCTTATATAAGGTTATATTTTTCTTTATATTAACAAAAAATGCCCTAATTACTAACAACATTGAAAACCTCTGACTACTTGGTTCCGACACTATTTAGTGTTTAATTTTCAGGTATTTTAGAAATAGCAGTGATTTTTGTGTGTGTGTTTTTAAAGAAAATAATCCCTAAGGGGTCCCTATTAAAAAGATGTCCTGCAGATGCATCATGAGTGGTCCTTCATCATTCCCTGAGATGAACTCCTCTCTACAAAATGCTAATAGGTAGAATACCATGTGAAGAGAGGCCCCTGGACTTGTGCAACATAGTGACTCTGAGCCTCAGGAACCTTTTCTCCCTAAGACTACAAAATGCAAAAATGCTATTCTCTTTTTGTATCACAATCACATCAAATTTTAGGATAATTTTTGTAATGTGTAGTAAACAAAGAAAGACATAAGATAGCCAATACCAATAAATAAGATTGTACCCTCTTATGGTAGAAACTGAACCTCCGCTGGATTTTACCTAAATCTGGTCTCCAGCATGACTGTAGAACATTGAAGGAACTAGACTGAGGGAAGGAAACATGCTGGTGCCCACTGGACTCCACATGCTGGAGACTGGCTGCATATTTATGAATGCTGATCATTATTTAGACCAGATAAAACCCTATTTTTTTTTGATGCCTCTTAGCTATTTTACAGGTGTCCACATGAATTGTTTATACTATCCTCATGAACAAGATACTTGTCACTTATGATTTTTTTTCACTTTGATGTTCTCTTCCAAATAGTTTCCCTTTCTTAAGATGAACATTGTTAGGCATAATTATAAGCATATAAAGACACAGTGCTTTACCAAGTAAAATGCAATATTCTTGTTCTTGTTCCTTCCTTGTTTGTAAAGAGTTAAATCAAACACTTTGTGTGAGGGTAATGTGTGTATATGTCAGGGAAGCTATAACTGACTGTAGAATTTCTTCTCTTCTGATGCCAAGACAGTACTGGAGGAAATCTGAATCCTAAAACTTGAGATTCCAATGGGACCACTGCAATCAGGGTGAGGCATGAAAAACTATTTGAAGTAAGAATGGGATGAAGGAATGGATCTATCACTATCTCAAAGAAACCGAAAATTAGAATGTTTGGGGAATAAGAGAGATCGATATTATCTCCCTAGCTGCATTTTTTATACTTGTTCTCCTTAAACTATTATCTACCTGGGCCTTTGTTTATGCTTGCTCTTCTTTGAAATAGTATGGAGTGAAGAAATTTATTATTAGGAAATATTTCTCTATATAAAAATGCTTAGTTTATTTATGAAGAACTAGTTACCCTACCTTTAATTTTGCCTGTAGCCAAATGAATTTTTAATATTTAATGCTTGTAGCTACATTTATTTAAGATCAGAGTTGTGAAATATTTATAGAGAAAGAGGTGATGATGAACTCAATACCAAACCCCATGGTTTCACTTGTAATAACCAGGCCTCTGGGTCACTTTTATAAACCTGATAACTATAAATTCAGAGGTAAAATGAATAGAGGGATAAAATAAAAAGTAACATGAACCCAAGATTAAAATGACTACCTAAGAGACCAGTTAAAATAGATTAGTACCCTTGAAGCAGTTATTGATGACATTTTAAAGAACAAATTGACCAATATGGAATAACATAAAGCAAGAAAGCACTGTCTGATGGAGGTGACACTCGGTATAGGTTTTCTTATGGTTTTGTTTTTTCTCTGAAACACAAACTCTCTGCTCACACCCCTATGTGTCATAACTGACTAAGCCAATAAATTGGCTTCCATAGAAGTTCACTTTGTTTTTTTATTTGTAAAGCAGAAAAATGAAAGGACACTTCTCCTTTACTACAAAACTAATAAAACTCATTTTTGAAAGCTAACACTATACCCCTGCTGAAGATAAAGTACTATGGAAGGTCTAAAACTATTAACAAGTAAAAAATAAATCTGATTTTATAAATAAAAATAATTCATGGGAATTATTACCTTTGTCATTTGGTCATTCACAATATCTGGTTAAAAAAATAAACAATCTAATTTCATTAATTCTTTTTTTAGTAATCGAAAGATAACAAATTCTTCTTTATTATACCATATTACTAAGTGCATAACAGGGTTAGCCACAGATTAGCCATTGGGCACATATCTATGGATTGATTAGTTGATACACTGAAACTCTATTCACACCAGAAACTATGCCCCTAAGTATTGTTTCTTTTTCTTGCTATCTACAACGTGCTCCTTGGTTACTTCATTCATCCCAGTTAGAAGGATGAATGTGTGGGCATGCTAAAAATAAAATTCCTGTTCCAAGATCTTTAAGCCAATATAGACAATTGAATTTTAAAAAGCATACTGGAGTTTAAGCCACTTAAATGGGACTTGATGAAGCTGTGTATACATTAGGAATGGTTTAGAGAAAAATATGGGTAATGCCCAAAGAATGCTCATCCAAATTTGTGTCATTATTAGTTCTTCTGCTAAGACCAGCCTCTTCTTCTTTAAAATGCGTGTATCACTGAACAGCAACCTTCATCCAATATTTTAATGAAGATACACAAAAGAATTAAGCATGAAAGAATCTTCCAAAAATGAACATAAAAAATAGATAAGCCATTTTTGGTGATGATGAAAACACAAATGCCCATGGGAGCTAAGTAGGCAATACAGATAAGTAAACTGAAATGATCCAGTTGTAAGAATAACAATAGAGCAACAGCAACTAAAAAAGGGCAACAGAGCAAAGACAACTAAGAAACACCAGGGAGTAGTGGAAACCATAACTGTCCTCAGACCACAAATACTGTTCACAGGGCTGCCATGGCTTGGCTCCAACAGAGAGTGGCCATGAGGATGCTTTTTAAAGAGCAGGCAGAAATCTGTATTTTGTTTGCAATCTCTCCATTTTAAAGTATTGTAACTATTTTAGTCCATTTGGTCTACTAAAACAAAATACCATAACTGGGTAGCTTATAAACACCACAGATTTATTTCTCACAGCTCTGGAGTCTGGGAAGTCCATTATCAACTCACTGGCAGATTTAGTGTGAGGGCCTATTTCCTGGTTCAAAAATGGCACCTTCTCCCTGTGTCCCTGTGTCCCCAAATGGAGGAAAGGGCAAAAGAGCAGTCTAGGGTCTTTTTTTTTTATACAGAGTCTCGCAATGTCACCCAAGCTGGAGTGCAATGGTGCAATCTCAGCTCACTGCAACCTCCGCCTCCTGGGTTCAAGCAATTCTCCTCCCTCAGTCTCCTGAGTAGCTGGGATTACAGGTGCCCACCACCACACTCGACTAATTTTTTTTTGTATTTTTAGTAGAGACAGTGTTTCACAAGGTTGGCCAGGCCGGTCTCAAATGCCTGACTTCATGATCTGCCCACCTCAGCCTCCTGAAGTGCTGGGATTACAGGCGTGAGTCACCATGCTTGGCCTAGAGTCTTTTTTATAAGGGCACTAATTTCATTCATGAGGGCTCTGCCCCATGACCGACTCACCTCCCAAAGTCCCCACCTCTAATACCATTACGTTACCGATTAGGTTTCAACATATGAATTTGTGGCAGGACAGGGAGGAGGGCACAATCGTTCAGAATATAGCACTACGTAATTCAAAAAACAATGAGGTCATTACAACAACCAAAGAAAACTTATTTTTTTTGAGTCAAGTTCATTTCCTAAGATGATGTAACTCCTTAGTCACGACATTACCATTTGGAAAAGTAAGATGAGTTAGCCCATTATTTAACAATTATTGCCATTAAATGATGAAGTATACACAGAATTTTGAGGGATGTGCCAAACAGCTTTTATTTTTCCTTTTTTTTTTCTTTTTTTTGAACTTTTATTGAGTTCAGGGGTACATGTACAGGTTTGCTATACAGGTAAATTTATGTCATGGGGGCTTGTTGTATAGATTATTTTGTCACCCAAGTATTAAGCCTAGTATCCATTAATTGTATTTCCTAATCCTCTCCCTCTTCCTACCCTCTACCCTCAAGTAGGCCCCAGTGTCTGTTGTTCCCCTCTATGTGTCCACATGTTCTCATCATTTGGCTCCCACTTATAAGTGATAGCATGAGGTATTTGGTTTCTTGTTCCTGAGGTACCTTGCTAAAAATAATAGCTTCCAGCTCCATCCATGTTTCTGCAAAGGACATGATCTCGTTCTTCATGGCTGCATAGTATTCCATGGTGTATATATACCACATTTTCTAAGTTCCAAGACACATGTGCAAGATGTGCAAGTTTGTTACATAGGTAACTACGTGCCATGGTGGTTTGCTGCACCCATCAGCCCATCACCTAAACATTAAGCCCAGCATGCATTAGCAATTTATCTTAATGCTCTCCCTTCCCCTGCTACCTCCTGCCCATGACAGGCCCCAGTGTGTGTTGTTTCCCACTCTATGTTCATGTGATCTCATTGTTCAGCTCCACTTATGAAGGAGAATATGCAGTGTCTGGTGTCCCATTCCTGCATTAGTTAGCTGAGGATAATGGCTTCCAGGTCCTTCCGTGTCCTTGCAAAGGACATATTTTTCTTTCCAGTTATGCAGTTATGGCTCTGTCTACACAGAGCCTACCTTAGCATACATAAAAGTTGTTCCTCTCAGATCTCACCTCCTAACTTGTGTTTCCTATAAGATACTCTCAGATTGATCACTTCTCTACCCAGCCCCGAGACTCCCTTGCTTTTTGTTCATGGTTGTTTTCCCAGGCTACCATTAGTGCTGTGTTTTTGCCCCATGGAAATGGCAGGAGATGGGGCTGTTCCAGAATTTCTACACAGATAGCATTTAGGAGCAGCAATCAGTCAAATGAGGTGAAGTGGGAAGTGGAGGCTAGGAGATAGATTAAAACTTCATTTAATGAGAGAGCACTTTGTTAATGAACAGGTGTGTGTGTGTGTGTGTGTGTGTGTGTACGTGTATGTGTGTGGTGGTTTATTGTGGCTTTGGGAGTAGTGGCTGGCAGGCATCAACATTTCAGTGCTGCTAACAGAGACGAGATAGTCTTCCACTCAGTTTCCACCTACAGGAGGAGGAAATGAAGGAAAAATGATTCTTCTAGGCCTAAATTCAGGGTGAAATAGCTACTAGAGAAGCTAATATTTTATTGCTAATATTTTCTATCAATTTATGTAGGACTCTGGTACATTTTGCTTAAATAATCTATTTTTTTCTTTATAGCAACAACTCCATATGTTGATATGAACTGTGACCCCAGAAGAATGGTGGAAAAGTGTCTTGATCCAAGAAGGAAGGGTTACGTAGAAAATATGGGTCTCACTACAACAGAAGCAACATATGCAAAATCCATCAAACATACCATAAAATCAACGTGGGAGCAACACCACTTTGGCCTACTGCTCCCTGAAAAGATTTTCTCTAGTCAAGTGATGACAGGAGTACATTTGTAAATAAATTACCAAGTTGCTTTTGGTTTGGTGGAGAAGGAAGAAAAGGATTGTCTCCTGGAAGTATTTTTATTGTCTTAATAGGCAGGATAATATCTAGCTCTGTTCAGCAAAGTGAGATCTTTTGAGAATCTTTACAAATGTGTACCCCTCCCTCTCACCTCTTCCTCCCTGGTGTATTTCACAGACAGCTTTGCTAACTGACGGCACTACTACGAATAGATTCTGTCACTTTAGAAATAGGGTTTTCCTTTTATAGGCAGATTGATGGACTAGGTGTCAAGGTTTTAGAACAGTAGCATGACTGGGGCAGACACTATAAACCATAAATCCGGTATTGACAAATGTCCTAGCCAATCCAGACGTTTCTATCTGTTAAATTGCCTTTATCAAGTCATAGTGGTACAGCACGGGATATGGAAAATAATTGACAAGTTCTGAGAAGCCAATTACTGAGCTCATAGTTTAATAAGAAAATGTTAATGAACGCTTCAGTGTTATAAATTGTTATAAGACGATTCTCTCTTCATTGTTTGCCAAAGTATGCCAATAATTCTTGACTAATAAGCAGAGGTCATTCTAGATATACAGATTTTGAAAGTGGGAACTTTTTATTTGTAACTTTTGTTTCACTTGTCAAAGTGAGTTAGTAACATAGAATAAACTATAAAAAATCTGTAACAGAATGATAAGCTTGAAAAACATCTTCTTAGAATTCAAATTTAATATAAATACTTTAAGAAAAGTATATTTATGTCATTGTGAAAACATTACTTTGGGGCTCCCTAATAAAAGGTAATAGGTTATCTCTCAAAGAAGCATCAGAATCAAAGAATATCCAGCAGCCAACAATTCTCACTTTATAACCCTAATTCCAATATTTGCACTAGAACATTCATTGTCCTTATCCACAGGTTGGTCTTCCATCAGTTTTTGGATGTTAACCCCATTCACTACTTAACAATCATCAATGCAAAATGCCATCAAAAAGTAAAACATGTTGTTATTTTATGTACCACTATAAAACGAAACACTATTAATTATAATTGTAAGAAGCATTTCGATTTCAGAAATATTACAGTAGTAAAAAAGGTACATCTCATAATTGATTTGGGAGAAGATTTCAAGGAAAATCTCTAAATCTTTACAGAACATTTATTATTGGAAGCAAGCAGCTAAGGGAATATGATGGAGTTCAATAGTTGACATTTTCTTGCTATTTCTCATATCAAAGTGAACTCCTATTTTGGAGTTCAGAAAGAGACGTTAATCTGATTTCTGCTTTTCTTAGAAGAGTAGATAATGTAAGGCAAACCTAACACATCCTATCTTTGCTATGCTGGGATTTTGCTAAATGTTTGAAAAACAAATTCAGATTAAGGAAAAAACCATCCAGGCATAAATAAACAAGTGATCAACTAGGACCTAACGAAAATAATCATTGAACTATTCGTGCTGCAGAGCACAAAAAAATCTCCAATGTAGCATTGTCCATTTTAAATATGCTCAGTTTGAACTTTCTTTGAAAATACCACATGTGTTTGGGCAGCTGTCATCTTTTAGAAGTTCATATTCACTTTGTACCCTTCCTGTTCCCATGGGCAGACTAAGCTGAACATGCTTTCAGAACAGCATTCCCCTTGAACTTTTGTAGACATGCACTGACTGATGTCAGAGGCAATGGGGTCTTGGAATAGGGGATCCTATATCTGAAAAATATCCAAAAGAAATAAAAAGAATAGACTTCTTCTGACACTGCGAAGGACATTTTATTAGGAACCTAAACTTTTTTTTTTTTTTTAATCTGAGAAGAAAGATATAAATCCCAAACAAAGCTTTAAACAAAGAGTAGAAATTCCCTGCTTAGGTTTCTACCACACAAAAACAAACTTTGGTCCCAGATTTATTTATGGAAATATACCTTTTCCAAATCCTTTGTTTTATGTGCACTAAAACAATATGTAACCTCTCCACTGAGACTCAAACTCCATATATCCATCTTTCTACTTATTTCCCCTCAGATGTCTAGTAAGTGTCATTAACTTAATATGGCGAAATCACTGTGTTCTAACCTGGTCCTCTTGTCTTCCCTATCATTTACTGTTATATATGACATTGCCATCCACCCAGTTGTCCAAATAAGAAACCTAGGGATCTATCTTGATTTCTTATTTAATTTCACCTCCTACATCTACTCCAGCATCAGTACAAAATATACCAAATCCTTTGGTCCAATTTTCCCATTTATCAGTAATATCCTGAAGAGGCTACTATGATTTCCTGCCTGGTTCTCTAGTTTGTTCTCTCATAGCCCCTAATCGTTTTTCCACGCAGCCACAAAGAACTTCCTTTTCCAAGTCTCAGCTCCTGTGCTACTTCTTAAATGTAAATCAGATTGTTACTACCCGAAGTCTTCTAATCATGTCCCACTGCATTTCAATTACTAGTTACTTTACCCACTACACTTCAGTTTTCTCATCTGTAAAATGAGATTAATAATGATACTACCTCATATGATAGCTATGAAGATAAAATGAAGATAGGTAAAACTATTAGAACAGTGCTTGGCACATAGGCAATGCCACACAGAGCAGAGTTGCTGTTGTTTACAACTCAAATGTAAATCCCTTACCAGGTCTGACCCTCTCTCTCCTCTTCCACTACATCTCTTACCACTGTTCCATTCCTCCCATGATCTGGTCTCCTTTGTCTTTCTCAATCACATTAGGCTCATTTCCTTCTTGAGGCCTTGAACCTTCTGTCCTTCCTCTAATCATCAGCACCTAACCTTCTTTTGGCTTGTTGTTTTGTATTTCCCAAGTCTCAGATCCTGTAACACTTCTTAATGAGACTTTCCCCGACCACCCAAAGTAAAATTAGCCCATCACCCTGCTTTATTTCCTTCGTAGCACTTTTAATCTCTAAATTTATTCATCATCTTCATCTCCATGTCACTGGATGAAATCAGGGCATGTTGTTGTTCTAGCCTTCTGACTTTGGGCAAGTATTTAACCTCTGTGGGTCACAGTTCCTCCATATGTAAACTGAGTACATTTATACCTCTATTATAGGATTATGACACTTAAAGTAGTTAATCCACGTAAAGTATCTGGGAGTGTCTCACAAATAAGTGCTTTTCATACAATGAAAAAAAATAAATGAAACAAAAAATAAATGAAATGTGTTGTATAAAGACAATCCATATCTGATGTGAGAGCTCATTAAAAGTGGAGATTGATGGGACATTAGTCTGATACTCAGAGAAAGATGCTGTGAGAGCACCTTTCACGTGTCAAGGAAGAAAAAGGTCCAACCTGTCAGAAACCTGAGATTTCCTGAGTCTCCACTGTGGATTATGATTTTTATCCACTAAAAGACATGAAACTTTGGTCTCAGAAGAGAAGTTGTAAGGCCTCCCTACTGTCTTCCTTCCTTGAAGTCTGGAACTGCTGGTCCAGCTGGACTGGACAACTAGAGAAAGATAGTAAGTCCTCTAGTTAATGTCAGTGCCTTTGGTATACAGACTTCTAAGATTAGCTCCCAACTTCCCCAATATTTTTTTACGGGTCTAGAGATGCCCCACAAGAGTTTTGTTTTGTTTTACTTAGTAAACTATGTCCTCCTCACATACTTGGACTAGCCTAAATATATTTAAGATGGTTCAGAGGTGACATTTTCCCCACTGAAGAGCTCCTTGTAGCACATCCAACCTGCTACGGGCAACATTCTTGATTGAACAACTCCCTGGACCCAGGGTGTCTCATGCCTTCTGCTAATTCTCTGCTTCTAAATTGTCAACAATATATCTTATCATGGCTAATACACCATGTCATTAGTGGTGTGAGCTACCATATACCTTGCACAAAGCTCAAAAAATATCTACCACTTTTTCTACTAAAGGTTTTTAGACAACTAGTAAAATCATCAATCCATTTATGCCTGTCATCTTTTAGAAGTTCATATTCACTTTGTATGCTTCCTGTATCCTAAGATACAGCTAATATCACAGAAAGTAAATTGCAGTTTGGAGAGGTTGTTTATTCTAGTATCAGCCTGAGATATTTTCCTGATATCTCATTTTAATAATAGAAGACATAATTAATAAATTTGCATCCTGGTTATCCTCAAATCTGTCCATGGTCCAGTTTTACCCTTTGACTTGTGTCTAAATGACAGCAATTTTTGGTAAGGCGCAGCTCTGGATTCAGAGGTAAACATATTCATCTTCTCATTAGTTCTGATGAAATCTATCTGCAGGCAAGTTATGCACCAGGACACTGATATATGGCATGAGGATGCACTGCTATAAACTTCATCTCAGAAAATCTTTCAGATAGAAAAAAGTTAGAAGGCTTCCTCCAGAGAAAATGAACTAAGGAAAGATTTGAGTCTTTTGGTTTAGGAATTTTACCTAGAGTTAATTCCTCTTGGGGGAAATTCAGCGAATCTGTTCTCAGCAATTCTAGGAAGACTTGAGATCTTTCAAGACAAACATTATGGTCTTATGTAAATTCAAGTAAACTTTCTTTGGGAATATAGACTAGGGAAGTAAATTTGCAAATAAGTTTTAAGAGTTCACTAGAACTTGACTCTTAAAAGAATAAAATATGCATATTAACTCTTGCTTAACATCAGATGAAATCTAACTAGGAATATAAAACATATATAAAATAAAGTACAGAAAAAACTGGAAATTATCTTCAACTTTTAGGAACACATGAAGGTAATCATATTACACAACATGGCCCTGGAAATATAGAGAAGCATGTATTAGAACAAGATCTACACCCTCCAAGCAAGATCTAGCGAAAGATCCCAAATCAATAGTCATCCAATAAGTTACTCCCAAGACTATCATTCTAACGAGTGATTCCTAAAAGTGTCAATGCTGACAATTGCTAAGTTCAGGCAATGGTAGTGCTTTCTGAGTTAGCAGGAACCTGTCACTGTACCCGGTTTTACATTAGGCTGATAATAAATACTACTTTTTCACATATCCTCTCATGTACTATCTGACTTACACAGACTCACATTAGAAGCCCATGAGCCAATTATTTATATTTCCATTTGGCAAGGTAATAAAATGTATTTATTCTCAGAAATAACTTACCAATGGCATCTGTATTAATTACATTTTTCATGTTAAGTACAGCACAAATTCAGTGTGTAATTAGCAAGGCACAAACAACAGAGATTTAAAAAGGCAAAAAAAAATGCAACAAAAATATGCTACAGGGGAAAGATGGAGTAGAACACACTTTTCCCTATTTCTATGGCTAAGTATAACTAAAAGCCCTGGTCATTATATTAATATATGAAGCAAACATGAGAATACTCTGGAAGGTAGATAGGAGTAGGTAGAATGGCTAGGGACCTCAGGTCCTTGGAATTGACATAGAGGTGAGTTCCATGGTTTGTTTTTCTTTTTTTGCCTCATATATCCTAGATTTAGACCTGGAGGAGCCATTAAACCAGAAAACCTAACAAGCATAGACAAATAAAATCCTGCCCTCTTTAGCCAAATAATGAGGGAAAGGGCAGCCCAGTAAAATAGTGAGCCTCAGACAATAGCCACCCTACTCTAGCCAAGTACAACAGAAAACCCTGTGACCCCCACACCCATACATTCCAGCTAAGGCTGAATGCAGTGCCTAGACTTCCACTAAGGGCAGGCTGTAATGAGGCATCATACTCCCCTGTGGGGGGTGGTGTCAGAGAATGCTGAGGAAGAATTTGGGAGTTTCATTCCTACTGTCAGGTAATGAACCCATTTCCAACAATGTCAGTGGAGACCATGTGTAGATCCTGGACTTCCACCCCTATCTGGCAGTAATGAAGGCTTCCCTCCACCCCAACACACACAACTCTAACCCTTGGGTGTCAACAGAGGCTGAGTGGGAAGTCTGGACTTTTATCCTCACCTGACAAGAATGAGGTGGGGTACCCCATTCCCTGCTAGAGTAATGTCAGAGTTAAATTTAAGATAAGCCAGTTAAAATGAAAGAATTAAATGAGGTCTAGGAACCGATTACATAAAATGGAATTGTCTGGCCTTTAACCCCAAATCACACATCATACCAAGAATCAGGAAGGTCTCAAACTTAACAATAAAAGATTGATGGCAAAATGTTAGAATTATCCAACAGAGCTTTTAAGGCAGCCATGATATTTTAAAAATGCTTCAGTAAGTGATTACCAATAAACTTGGAACAAAGGAAAAAAATAGGAAGTCTCAGCAAAGAAATAGAAAGTGTCAGCCAAAAAGAACCAATAGAAATTTTTAAATTGGAAAGTAAGTAACTGAAATACAAAGCTTAGTGGAAGAGTTCAACATGGAACGGAAGGGACAAAAGACCCGGTGAACTGCAAAATAGAACAATAGAAATTACCCAGTCCAAACCATGTAGAGGAAATTGACTAGGGACAAAAATGAGTTTCAGGGACCTGTGGGTCTTAAAAGATCTAGCAGAGTCAAAAGGATAAAAAGGTAGGGTTAAAAACACCAAAAGAAATGTTTGAAAACTTTTCAAATTTAGCAGGAGACAAATCTACAGATCAGTAAACTGCATAAATCCTAAATGGGCTAAATTCAAAGAAATCTAAGCCAAGATACACCATAATTAACCTTTGGAAAACTAGACAATTAAAAAACAGTTTCATTTTTGAAAGCAGCCAGAGAAAAATAAAACCTTACCTATGGGGAAAAACTATTTGAATAATAGTGGATTTCTCATAGAAACCATAGAGGTCAGAAGAAAGTGGTATAATAGTTCTCAAGTGCTGATATTAAAAATGAAACAAACTATCAACTGATTATTTTATCCAGCAAAAATATTATTTAGGAATAAAGGGGAAATTAACATTTTCAGATGAAGGAAAACTAAGCAAACATGTTGCCAGCACACCTACCCTAAAACAATGGCTAAAAAAATTGTAAACAGAAAAAAGTGGTGATAGAAGGAACTTTGGGATATCAGAAAGAACACAGTAGGCAAAAATATAAGTAAATACAATAGACTTTCCTTCTCTACTTGAGTTTTCTAAATTATATTTACTGTTGAAGCAGGAAGTATAATACTATCTGATATAGTTTTAAACACATGTAAATAAAATATTTAAAACAATTATAAATAGGAGAGGATAAAGTGACATCAAAGAAGGTAAACTCTCTATACTTCACACGAACTGGGAACATGACATCACCAGCAGACTCATGATAAGTATATATAATAACTAGTAATTACTTGTAAAAAAAAACTATACAAAGGGAAACATTAAGAGGTACTATAATGATTGACATTCTAACTGGCATGAGATGGTATCCCTTTGTGGTTTTGATTTGCATTTCTCTAATGACCAGTGATGATGAGCTTTTTTTCATGTTTGTTGGTGACATAAATGTCTTCTTTTGAGAAGTGTCTGTTCATATCCTTCACCCACTTTTTGATGTGGTTTTTTTTTTCTTGTAAGTTTGTTTAAGTCAGTAGACAACAGATGCTGGAGAGGATGTGGAGAAATAGGAATGCTCCTACACTGTTAGTGTGAGTGTAAATTAGTTCAACCATTGTGGAAGACAGTGTGGTGATTCCTCAAGGATCTAGAACTAGAAATACCATTTGACCCACCAATCCCATTACTGAGTACACACCCAAAGGATTATAAATCATTCTGCTATGAAGAAACATGCACAAGTATGTTTATTGTGGCACTGTTCACAATAGCAAAGACTTGGAACCAACCCAAATGCCCATCAATGATAAACTGGATAAAGAAAATGTGACACATATACAACATGGAATATTGTGCAGCCATAAAAAGTATGAGTTCATGTCCTTTGCAGGGACATGGATGACGGGAAACCATCATTCTCAGTAAACTAACGCAAGAACAGAAAACCAAACACCGCATATTCTCACACATTAGTGGGAGTTGAACAATGAGAACACATGGACACAGTGAGGGGAAGATCATACACCAGGGCCTGTTGAGGAGTAGGGGGCTAAAGGAGGAATAGCATTAGGAGAAATACCTAGTGTAGATGATAGGTTGATGGGTGCAGCAAACCACCATGGCACATGTATACCTATGTAACAAACATGCACATTCTGCACATGTACCCCAGAACTTAAAGTATAAAAAAAGAGGTACTATAAATACATAAAAATGGAATTCTAAAAAATAACCTGTAACACACAGAAATGCTAGAGAAAGAAAACAGGGAAACAAAAAGACAAACACAAAACAAAAATTAAATGGCAATATAAACCCTAACATATCAATAATTACATTAAATGTAAATAGTTTAAACACCCAAATTAAAAACAGAGATTGACAAAGTGGATTAAAAAACATGACACAACTTTCCACTGTCTACAGAAACCTCATTTTATAAGCAGAGTAAAAGTAAAAGGACCAAAAAAAGTTATATCATGCAAACATCAATCAACATAAAGCAGGAGTGCATATTAATATTAAATCACATAGACCTAAGAGAAAAAAAAATAAAAACAGAGACAAAAGCGGCATTACATAATGATAGACAGGGTCAGTTCACACACACACAATATAGTAATTCTAAATGTGTATAAACCAAACAACAAAGCTACAAAATCTACAGAGCAAAACTGATAGAACTGAAAGAAGAAAACGTCAAATTCACAATTATAGTTGAAGACTCTACTTCTCTCAACAATTTATAGAACGAATAAACATAAAATCTTCAAAAATAAAAAGGAATTCAACACCACCACCAACAAATAGGATCTAATCAGTGTTTATAGAATGTTCCACAAAGCAACACAATATACATTCTTTTCAAGTGACCATAGAACATATGACAAGATAGGCTATATCCTGGGTCGTGAAGGAAGACTAAAGTAATTAAAATAATTGGAATAACACAGAGTATGTTCTTTAACCTGAATGGAATCAAATTAGAAATGAATAATAAAATGGTAACAGAAAAATCTACAAGCACTTGGAAAGTAAACAAGTAACATAGACCCATCTTAAATTAACTTATTGGTCAAAAAAGAAAACTCAGATAAATTTTTCTTAACTACATTGAAATAATGAAAATTAAAATACATGTCAAAATTTTGGGGACACAGCTAAAGCAGTACTGAAAAGAAAATTTACAGCACTAAATACATACATTAGAAAAGAACAAAAGCCTAAAATCAATAACCTAACATCTCACCTTAAGAACAAATAAGAGCAACATAAACTCAAAGAAAGCAATATAAATGAAATAACAAAAATAAGAGCATAAATAAATGAAAAAGAAAAATAATAGAGGAAACTAATGAAACAAAGAGATGGTTCTTTGAAAAGATCAATGAAACTGACAAACATCTTAAAGATGACAAAGAATAAGGCTAGAAGGGGCAAATTACTAACATCAAGTATAAAATAGAATATCAGAATAAACATTTCAGACATCAAAAAGATAATAAAAAATGCTGCGAACAAATCTATATACATAAATTTAACAACTTAGGTAAAATACACCAGTTTCTCAAAATTGGTCATAAACTATGACCATATAATAAACTATGAAAATTGACTCAATATCAAATATATAATTTGAATATCCCTATAACCATTAAGGAAATTAAATTCACAATTTTAAAATTTCCATGAAAGAAATCTCTAGGCCCAGATGTTCATAGAATTCTACCAAATGTTTAAAGAAAAATTAACACCAATTCTACATAATATCTTCCAGAAAGTAGAATAAGAGGAAATACTTTCCAATCCATTTTATGAAACTGATATTACCCTGATATCAAAAAAGACACAGAAAGAAAATATCAAAAGAGAAAACCAAAGACCAATATTCTTCATGAATATATATGCAAAAATCATTAATAAAATATTAGCATATAAAACTCAGCAATACATAAAAAGAATCATACCTCATGAATAAGTAAGTTTTGTTCTATGGATGGAAGGCTGATTCAATATTTGAAAATCAGTAAATGTAATCTACCATAATAATAGGCTACAAAGAAAAATTAAACAACCATATCAATTAATGCAGAAAAAGCATTTGACAAATTGCTAGGCATGAGAAAAGATTACCTCGTAGAGCAATGTCATCTCAGTTTCAATTCCTACACATTATATCAGAGCAAATATGCAATGCCTAAAACCTGTTAGCTTCTCCTATCTTTGTTAAGTTTGCTTATTAACTATCAGAGAAACTCATCCTAGTCAGCATGCATAAAAGTAAGGCTGCTTTATATGACACAGGGGTATTTCATGGACTCCAAAGACAGCACACTCAGTCAGACTTTGCAAAAAAAAAAAAAAAAAAAAAAAAAAGCTTTAAAAACCAAGTCAGCTACTCTCTCTGAAGAGGAAATCCATAAGGTCTGAATTTGCATATTCTCTGTTCCTATAACCAAGGTTTAGTCTTGCAAGCCTAACCACAAATATACAGGAGAAAGAATTCCACTCAGTCTGGTCAGGCGCCCATTCTTGGTCTAATCAATTAACACCAGAAAGGTGAGGGCCTCCGGCACATACATAGCTGAAGGAAGTGAGAGATGGGCATTGTTGGGCTCCACAGATACTCCACAAAGTACCCACAAAACATATTTGAAAATTCCAATATATCTTCACTGTTAAGAGTAGTAAGAAAGTTGTAAAGTTAGAACTCTTCGTTTATTCGTTTTTGACTAGCTCTTCCCATGTTTTCAGATTCTACTCATTCTTCAATGCTTAGTCCAATCCCACCTCCTCCATGAATCCCTATCTCTATATTCTAGTTCCCAAAATTCCTATGCACTAGGTCATTTAGGATGTAATGATGCATTGCCAGGTATATTTCACTACTGTTTTACATTTATTAGTGTTGGCTCAAAAATTGTAGCTTTTTTTTTTTTTTTTTTTTTTGGAGACAGACTCTTGCTCTGTTGCCCAGACAGGAGTGCAGTGGCATGATCTTGACTCACTGCAACCTCTGCCTCCTGGATTCAAGCAATTCACCTGTCTCAGCCTCCCAAGTAGCTGGGACTACAGGTGCATACCACCATGCCTGGCTAATTTTCATATTTTTAGTAGAGACGGGGTTTCACCATATTGGTCAGGCTGGTCTTAAACTCCTAACCTTGGGTGATTCACCCACCTTGGCCTCACAAAGTGCTGGGATTACAGGAATGAGACACTGTGCCTGGCCCATAACTACTACTCCTAAATACTATTCTCTTGTTGGCACCTCCTACACACACAATAGCACAGTAAATGTTCAATAAAATCGAATTTACTTATAGAATAATCATAAACATATTTCTACAGTCTTTTCCAAAATAGGATCCAAGAAACTGCATATTTGAAAGTGATACAAAAATATGAAATATGTTGAGATCAAGGATACTCAAGAAATAAATCTGGAGTTTTAATATTTAAGTATTAAAATAAAAATGCTAGAAACTTAGAGTTATTTACCACTGCTATTGAACAATTCCTCACAGAATATATGGATGAAAAAAGTACCTTACCCATTTAACTGGCAATAAAATGAGATACAATGGTGCAAAGATAATTACACGGGGTGGAAAAGAAAGTCAGCTATGAAGCTGAGGCTTAATTTTATATGTGTATTTTGTACATTTATTTATTCTTTATTGGCTATGTGTTATATGAAAGTTATATGAAACTTTCTATGAAAGTTGCCAAGAAATAAAAGAAAAGTCTCTCTCTCTTTAAAGAACACATAAATTAGTGGAGGAGACAAGATATGTAGAAGTTAATTAAAAGATAAAATATATTGAATAAAACCCTTTGCTTGGAAGCCCACCATAGGCATATGAACCATTTTTTAAATCTTAAATTCCATTATCCTACTCTTAGACTACAAACTCCTATCCTTATATAACTCTCACTCTCTTACCTTTAATATATCTTATATTTTTATTTTTGAATACTCTTGTCTCTGTGCCGTTACATTTTCTCCTAGCCTACCAGATATCACCTTTCATTTCTTGTCCTGCCTGTATCCCATGCTAAAACACCATAGTTACTCAAATTACCCTCAATTTTCTTGGTCTTCTTTTGGTTCTACTCATTTACTTAACCGATCAACAAATACATAGTCAACACTTGCTTTGTATAAGTGCTATGCTGTGCACTGGGGCTACAGCTGTAAATAAAACCACTGTCCCATGAAGCTTACATGGTTATAAATCAAGCCAACCCCTCAGCTTCTCTTTTACACCCTGACTTAACTCTAATAAGGGGGAAAAAAAAATCACCCAGTAGGTTATAATGATGCCGTTAGAAATGCATGATCTCCTACCTAGCCCAGACTTTAAATAAACTCATGATCTCTTTGTGAATTCCTCTCTGTTCTTTATTCCAAATGTTTCCTCTTCTTTTCAAGTCGTTTACTCCCCAATTTCCCACCCTTGGCAAATGACCTTGACTCTTTTTTCACTAAGAAAAACAGATCCATCTTGTAAGAATTTCCTCAGCTGCTGCTGCTTTTCCTTGCATTCACCCCCTCCTGGTGTCTGGTTGGTCCCCTTTCAAGGTGATCCTCTTGGTCCCCTCAGTCATGTTTCAGATCCTGCCCTCTCCCACCTACTCAAAGATCCTGCTCTATTAACTAATCATCACGTCTTTGTGTGCCTTCAACCTCTATGATGAGTCGTTCTCCTTTGCACATGAACAAGTTTAAGTCTCTTCTATCTAGAAAAATAAACATAAAATCCCCTTGTTCTGACTTGTTCCTCTACTTGGTATTCTATTTTCTCCTCTTAAAAAACAGTAAATTAAATGAACCATTAATGAAGCAAATTGTAAAATGCCCAGTATCCAAGGAGGTCTTGTGAGGGATCACATGAAGGTCAAAAAGCTCTCTGTGAATGCTCATTCTGCATTGGTATAGTATTTATACACAGTAGCATGACAATCTCAGTGATTTGTTTATGCTGTCTATAACATTGTTCATTGTGAAAAAATCCCTGGTGCCATCCTGTTAGTTCTGATAAGCTGTTGGTGTTCAATAAAAGCAAAGACAGCCTTTCATTGCCATTTGCTTGGAAGCTCACTGTAGGCATATGCAGCCAGCCTGAAAAAGCACACAGCTCAGGAAAACGGGGAACCACCACAGTTGGCAAAAAATTTCACACCTCTTGACACCAGAACCAAGCTTAGGAGAGACCTCTGGACCAAGATGATTTGTGTCTCTACTGAGAGAGCAGGACAGAGCTGCCTGGTCTTTCACCCTTTCCTTTTTCATCCTGCCTCTCCTTCAGAGAGAACAGGTTTCTTCAAGAGAGTCACCTTGCTTTGGGTTCCCAGCAAGCTGTGCTTCCCTTCTGAACATCTCACCACCATAATTCTCTATCCTTTGGATGCCAGTGCAACATAAAAGGTGGAATTGCATACTGGAGAAACAAGACAATCCCCTCTATTAAAGAAACAAATAGATAAGTAACAAATCAGTGTTTGGTCCTGACAATATCTACAAGCTCTAGAGAAGCTATAGATATAAAAAGTACTAACCTTTTTTTTTTTTTCACCAACTGCAATATCATTTCCATTATTTCTCCAGGCTCCCATTCTGAATTCAAAGCAATTTATCTGAAGTTCAGACACAGTCACTGTGATTTAGTTTCAGTTTTATGGCAACTGCAGGTCTCTAATAAGTATGCTCCTTTCATTGATTTTGTTCCCCTTCAGCTACTGCTATAAATGTAATTGAAATTTTTTGGGTTTTTTTTTCCTCCTGACCTAACTTTTTTTTCAACTGACAAGACAGCAATCAGCACCATGTCCTATGAGTTTTATATACTCCATTAATAAGAAATAGTTTCTTTTGGAAATGGACTTTCCTGTCGTTTTCCTTTAGCAAATTATATGTTTTCAAAAAGTCAAATTAACCCCCTTCCTTCATCATATTTATTTGAGTAATCAGTTAATTCCAACACTTAGAGTGGGAGGAGGATCCTTTCAAATGTTTTGGATTGTAACACATAGCATATGTAGTAAGCTGACTTTTAGAAAATATTTTTTACTTTTTAAGTCACTCTTCATGTTGAGATTTTTCTCTGTTGATGAATTAATATGTTAATATAAAGCTGGACTGTTTCATATTCTCCTATACCTCAAGGTAAAAGGAACCAAAAATGGTTTTCAGGCAAACACAAGTACTTCCTAAGGAGAAAGATAGTTATTCTTGATGCAAGGAGGTTGACAGTCTTGTCTGTCACAAGCCAAAACCCAGATATCTCTTGTCTCTCATGCATAATCCTTGGAAACATAGACAAAAAGTGACAGATTGAAGGGCCAGTCATATTTCATTCACTTTCTTTTTTCCCCCTGAACTTTCCACCTAGATTTGAAATGTCACTTTTAATATAACTGTATTTTTATATGTATTTGCATATTTTTGTGATGACACTACTCTATTTTACTTGTCCATTCCAGTTTAATTCTGCATATTTAGAAAATATTTTAGATAATATTGATAAATTAGATCTTTCTTCATTTTTCTTATTAAGATATGTTTGGGATTTGCTTACACATTAATTACTCCAAACAAATTTCATAAACACATAAAATACCAGAAAACTTTTTCCTAATATTTTCTAAATGAAAACAATTGATTCAACTCCCTATAAATATCCATTTTCCATTTATTTAGGTATTTGTTTTTATCATATAGTACAGCTTTTAATATCCTATTTCATCAAATCTAGTACACTGTTAATAGTAAGTGATCATTATTTTATATACAATTTAAAGAGAGAAATCACTGTTTAATTATGAGATAATATAAATTATATCTATTTTAATTTCAAAGATAAAATTTAAAATAAGTGCATCATAAAATCAATGCAATACCGTAATTCTTGTCTTCATGATGATCTAATTTATAAGGACTATTTTTGGTGCCTAAACCTGCCATCAGTTAGTTTCTTACATGTTTAGTGGCTTGTTTTGTTTAGATTTTACTAATAGTGAATATTTAATTGAAGAACCATAGATGCACAAACATGCAAAATTTCTAATTGCACAACACAATGAACTATCACAAATTGAACACACCCATATAAAAAGCACCCAAATCAAGGATCAGAACATTACCAACACTTCAGAAACTCTCTTTGTGCCTCCTGCTATTCACTATTATTCTCCTAAGGCAAATTCCTTTGCTGACTGTTAACAGCCAAAGATTAGTTTTGCCGGTTTTTGACCTTGTATAAGTGGAAGTGTACAGTATACACATTTGTACACTGTGTACTCGTTAGTATCTAGCTTTGTTTGCTCAACATTATATTTGTGAGATTCATTCTTTTGTTGTAGATAGAGTGCTTCATTCTAATTGTGGTGTGATATTCCACAGCATAATAAATATTCCACTGTATAATAACATATTTATCCATTGCACTATTATTGGGCATTTGAGTAATCTCTATGTTTGCATATTCTATTTATAAAGTACTAACTTTCTTTGAAATGATAACTCTAGAGATAAATTATTACCTCATCATATGCTTAAGAAATAAAACATGCAAACATATTTTACTACCAATTAATTTTGTTCTGAAATTTTATCTTGGTACATAACAATGGTGACATTTTTGATGTATATTTGTTTCCCAAGATCAAGAAGAGAATACACACAAAGCCAAGGATTAGTCTGGGTTAATGCCATGAATTGAAGAGGCTTCCCTTCTAAAATATTGCATGGAATCAGAAGGGTTTCTTACCTGAGACATCGTGTCACCACCACAGATTGTTTTTCTTTTTTGTGCTTCTTTATTTCCTTATTGCTTTTTTACCTCCATTGTCTCCTTTACTTTCCCAATAATAATGTCACCTTAAAGTGTCCTCAAACTGCTTAATTTAGTGGTGAAATGTTCCTAAGATTTAAAATTCTGTATCTGAAAATATAGGGTTTGACAGATTAAGAAAGAATAGTGCTAGGCATGGTGGCTCACACCTGTAGTCCCAACAGTTTGGGAGGCCAGAGGTAGAAGAATTGTTTGAGCCAGGAGTTTGAGAACAGCCTGGGCAACAAAGTGAGACCTTGTCTCTACAAACAATAATAGTATGAAAAAAATTAGCCAGGTGTGGTTGTGTGTGCCTGTAGTCCCAGCTACTCAGAAGGCTGAGGTGGGGGATTTGCTTGAGCCCAGGAGGTTGAGGCTGCAGTGAGCCATGTTCACACCACTGCACTCCAGCCTGGGTGAGAGTGGGACCCTGCCACCAAAAAACAAAACAACAACAACAACAAAACAAAACAAAAACTAAACAAACAAAACAGAAAGAAAGAAGGAACAGTGATCATATTTTAACAATAACAGTTATTTATCATTTCATAAAATGAAGACTAAACCACTGAATAATAAAATGAAAGAAAAAAATCAGCATAAATGCTACTTTACTAAATTTTCCAATGTTCAAAAATATTTGAATGTTTATGTTAATTTCTGAAAGCTGAGTTTCTGATTAAAGTATCACTGCCACAAGACAGTCTTTCAAAATAAATAGGAAAGTGTAAGAGAAAGTAAATTCTTCAAATCTGCCCTCTCAACATGTTCTCTATTCTACATACACCACTGTGTTCTCAGGGAAAATAAAGGCAGCTCCTGCCTTCGTGCCTCCAGTCACTCATGCTCAAGAGCTGCATAGAGGCTGCATGGAGCCACGGAGCCAAAACAGGCTTTCAAAGCAGCAGGCGCCAGCTTGGATAAGTAATCTAATTTCCATGAGCTTCAATTTTCTCATCCAGAAAATGGGAATGATCATGCCAACCTCATGCGACTGTGGTGAAGAGCTAACGTGGACAGCATCCAGAGCAGCTGCAGTTTTCATTTCCTTTAGCCAATGGTAGGAACACTGTTTCCATCTCCTATGAGATCAGCAAGTTTTAAACACTTTTATCAGAACAGTCCTTTTATCAAATGAAATCTTAAAAAAAAAAAAAAAAAAAAAACCAACTATAAGCAATTTAATTAGTTGAAAGCAAGGTACAGTTTGAAATACATACTGAAATCGTTCCTCCATAGATCATAGTGGAGGAAAATAGCCAAATTTTTTACCACTGAACAACATACTCTGGTTACTTGAGAAAAACTGTAAGCCTTCTTTTCAACAAAACTCTCTTTTTTTAATGTTTATTTTAGGTTCAGGGTACATGTGCAGGTTTGTAATACGGATAAATTGTATGTTGTGGGGGTTTAGTGCACAGATTATTTCACCACGTAGGTAATAAGCACAGTACCAGATAGGTAGGTTTTCGATCTTCACTATCCTCCCAGCCTCCGCCCTTCTGGTATCTATTGTTCTCATCTTTGTATCCATGTATACACAATGTTTAGCTCCCACTTGTAAGTGAGAATATGCAGTATTTGGTTTTCTGTTCCTGTGCTAGTTCACTCAGGATAACGGCCTCCAGCAGCATCCATGTTGCTGCAAAGGACATGATCTTGTTCTTTCCTGTGGCTGTGTACTATTTCATGGTATGTATGTACCACATTTTTCTTATCTATCCTACCATTGATGGGCATTTAGGTTGGTTCTATGTCTTTGTTATTGTGAATACTGCTGCAATTGAACATACGTACACATGTTTTTATGACAGAATGATTTATATTCCTTGGAGTATATACTCAATAATGGGATTTCTGGGTTGAATGGTAGTTCTGTTAAATTCTCTGAGAAATCGCCAAACTGCCTCTCACGATGGCTGAAGTAATTTTAAGTAATTTATATTCCCACCAGCAGTGTATAAGCATTCGCTTTACTCCACAAGCTCACCAGCATCTATTGTTTATACGATTTTTTCATAATAGCCCTTCTGATTTGTAAAAGATAGTAAATCACGGTTTTTGGTTTGCATTTCTCTAATGATTAGTGATGTTGGGCATTTCTTCATATGTTTATTGGCTGCATGTATGCCTTCTTTTGAAGTGTCTATCCCTTCCTTTGACCATTTTGTAATGGGATTGTTTTTTGTTTGTAGATTTAAGTTCCTTACAGATTCTGGATATTAGACCTTTGTTGGGTGCACACTTTGCAAATATGTTCTCCCTTTCTGTTTACTCTGTTGATAGTTTATTTTGCTGTGCAGAAGCTCATTAGTTTAATTGGGTTCCATTTGTCAACTTTTATGTTGTTGCAATTACTTTTGCCATCTTTATCATGAAATCTTTGCCAGAATGGTATTTCCTTGGTTGCCTTCCAGGGTTTTTATAGTTTTAGGTTTTACATTTAAGTCTTTAATCCATCTTGCATTGATTTTTTTATATGGTTTAAGGAAGGGGTCCAGTTTCAAACTTCTGTGTGTGGCTAGCCAATCATCCCAGCACCATTTATTGAATAGGGAATCCTTTCCCTGTTGCTTGTGTTGACTTTGTGAAAGATTAGATAGCTGTAGGTGTACGGCCTTATGTCTGGGTTACTATGTTGCATGAGTTTATGTATCTGTTTTTGTACCAGTACCATGTAGTTTGGGTTACTGTACCCTTGTAGTATATTTTGAAGTTAGGTAGTATGATACCTCCATGTTGTTCTTTTTGCTTTGGATTGCCTTGCCTCTTTTGACTCTTTGTTTCACGAATTTTAAAGCAGTATTTTTTTCTAATTTCTGTGAAGAATGTCATTGGTAGTTTGCTAGGAATAGCATTGAATATGTAAATTGCTTTAGGCAGTATGACCATTTTAACAACGTTGATTTTTTCCTATCCATGAGCATAGAATGTTTATCCATTATTTGTCATCTCTGATTTCTTTGAGCAGTGAAAGATTGTGTTGAGAGATCCCTACAAATCTCATTCTCATTGTAGAGATCTTTCACCTCCATGGTTAGCTGTACTCCTAGGTTTTGTTTTTGTGTGTATGTGTGGCAATTGTGAATGGAATTGTGATCTTGATTTGGCTGTCAGCTTGGATATTGTTTGTGTATAGAAGTGCTACTGATTTTTCTGCATTCATTTTGTATCTTGAAACTGCTGAAGTTGTTTATCAGATCAAGGAGCTTTGGGGCAGAGACTATAGGGTTTTCTTGATATAGAATCATATTGTCTGCAAACAGAGATAGTTTGACTCCTTCTCTTCCTACTTGGATGCCTTTCATTTCTTTCTCTTGCCTGATCACTCTGGCTTCAACATCCAGTACTACGCTGAAAAGGAATGGTGAGAGGGCATCCTCATCTTGTTCTGGAAGGGGAATGCTTCCAGCTTTTTCCTGTTTAGTATGATGTTGCTGTGGGCTTGCCATAGATGACACTTATTATTTTGAAGTATTTCCCTTCAAGGCCTAATTTATTTCATACAAAAGATGTTGAATTTCATCAAAAGCTTTTTCTGCTTCTACTGAGATAATCATTTGGTTTTTGTTTTAGTTCTATTTATACAATGAATCACATTTATTGATCTGTGTATGTTCAACCAACCTTGCATCCCAGGAATAAAGCCTGCTTGATTGTGACAGATTAGCTTTTTGATATGCTCCTGAATTTGGTTTGCAAGTATTTTGTTGAGGATTTTTACATCTATGTTTATAAAGAATGTTGGCCTTTAGTTTTCTCTTTTTAGTTGTACCTCTGAAAGGTTTTGGTATCAGGATGATGCTGGCCTGAAAGAATGGGTTAGGGAGAAGTTCCTGCTAACTTTTTGGAATAGTTTCAGTAAAAATTGTACCAGCTCTTCTTGTATGTCTGCTGGAATTCAGTTGTAAATTTGCCGGGTCCTGGGCTTTTTTTCGTTGGTAGGGTTTTTTTTTTATTTCGGATTCATTTTTCAGAACTCACTATTGGTCTGTTCAAGAATTCAACTTTTTCCTGGTTCAATTTTGGAAGGTTTTATATTTGTAGGAATTTATTTTTTGTAGGATTTCTAGCTTGTGTACATAGTGGTGTTCATAGTACTTTTGGAAGGTTTTTGTTTTTCTGTGCAGTCGATGGTAATGTATCCTTTGTCATTTCTGACTGTTTATTGGGATCTTCTCTTTTTCTTTATTAGTCTAGCTAGCAGTCTATTTACCTTATGCATTCATTCAGAGAACTATCGGACTTGCAGATCTTTTATATGGTTTTCGTGTCACAATTTCCTTCGGTTCAGCTCTGCTTGTTTCTTGTCTTTTGCTAGCTTTGGGGTCAGTTTGAGCTTGTTTCTTTAGTTCCTCTAGGTGTGATGATGTGAATTTGAGATTTTTTTTTTTTTTTTTTTTTTTTTTTTTTGAGGCGGAGTCTCGCTCTGTCTCCCAGGCTGGAGTGTAGTGGCGCGATCTCGGCTCACTGCAAGCTCCGCCTCCCGGGTTCACGCCATTCTCCGGCCTCAGCCTCCCGAGTAGCTGGGACTACAGGCGCCGCCACCACGCCCGGCTAATTTTTTGTATTTTTAGTAGAGACGGGGTTTCACTGTGTTAGCCAGGATGGTCTCGATCTCCTGACCTCGTGATTCGCCCGTCTCGGCCTCCCAAAGTGCTGGGATTACAGGCTTGAGCCACCGCGCCCGGCCGAGATCTAATTTTTGATGTGGCTATTTAGCATTATAAACTTCCTTCTTAACACTGCTTTAGTTGTATCCCAGAGAATCTGGTATGTTGTATCTTTGAACATACTTTGTATGTTTTATGTTGAATCTTGAAATTGTTCTAATTTCAAAGAACTGTTTGATTTCTGCTTTAATTTCATTGTTTACCCAAAGGACATTCAGGAACAGGTAGCTTAATTTCTATATCATTGTAAGGTTTTGAGCAATGTTCTTAGCATTCATTTCTATTTTTATTGCACTGTGATCTCAGCGGGTGGTTGGTATGATTTTGTCTTATTTGAATTTGCTAAGAATTGTTTTATGGCCAATTATAAGGTTGATTTTAGAGTATGTGTCATGTGCATATGAGAAGAATGTATATTCTGTAACAAGTTCTGTAGATACATGTTATGTTCATTTGATCAAGTGTCAAGTTCAGGTTCTGAATATCTTTGTTAGTTTTCTGCCTCGATGACCTAATACTGTCAGTGGGGTGTTGAAGTCTCCCACTATAATTGCATGGTTATCTAAGTCTCTACATAGGCCTCTAAGAACTAGCTTTATAAATCTGGGTGCTTCTGTGTTGGATACACATACATTTGAATAGTTAGGTCTTCTTGTTGAATTGAATCCTTTCCCAATATGTAATGCCCTTATTTGTCTTTTTTGATCTTTGTTGGCTTGAAAACTGTTTTGTGTGAAATTAGAATAAGAAATCCGACTTTTTATTTTCTATTTGCTTATATTTCTCTGCATCCTTTTACTTTGAGCCTATGGAACTCATTGCATATGAAATGGATCTCTCCAAGATAGTATACCATTGGGTCTTGTTTCTTTATCCAACTTCCCACTGTTTTTTAATTGGGGTATTTAGCCCATTGACATTGAAGGTTAATATTGATATGTGCAGATTTGACCCTGTCATTGTGTTGTTAGCTGATAATTATGCAGACCTACTTGTGTGGTTGCTTTATAGTGTCATTGGTGTACGTACTTAAGTGTGTTTTTGTGGTGACTGGTATTAGTCTTTCATTTCTATATTTAGCAGTCCCTACAGAAGCTCCTATAAGACAGGTCTGGTGGTAGCAAATTCTTTTAGTATTTGCTTGTCTGAAAATAATTTTATTTCTTCTTTGCTTGTGAAGCTTACTTTGGCTGAATAAGAAATTCTTGGTTGTAATTTCTTTTCTTTAAGTATACTGAATATAGGCTCTCCAATCTTTTCTGCCTTGAGAGTTTCTGCTGAATGGTCCACTGTTAGCCTGATGGGGCCCTCTTTGTAAGTGACCTGCTCCTTCTCTCTAGCTGCCATGAACATTTTTTTTATTTCATTTCAACCTTGGAGAATCTGATGACTATGTGTCTTGGGGATGGTCGTCTTGTATAGTATCTCAAGGGGTTCTCTGCATTTCCTAAATTTGAATGCTGTCTTCTCTAAGGAGGTTGGGGAAATTTTTATGGGCAATATGCTAAAATATGTTTCTCAAGCTGTTTGCTTTCCCTCCCTCTCTTTCAGGGATGTTAATGAGACATAGATTTGGAGATTTTGTTCATTCTTCTTTCATCTTTTTACTTTATTTTTGTCTGAGTTATTTCAGAGAACCAGTCTTCAAGTTCTGAGATTCTTTCCTCAGCTTGGGCGATTCTGCTGTTAATACTTGAGATTGTATTCTGAAATTCTCAAAATGAGTGTTTCAGCTCTATAAGATCAGTTTGGCTCTTTCTTAAAATGGCCATTTTGTCTTTCATCTTCTGTATCATTTTCTTCTATTCCTGATAATCTTTGGATTGGGTTTTGAATTTCTCCTGAATCTCAAGGATCTTCATTGCTATCCTACAGTGAGTTCCATTTCTGTCATTTCAACCATTTCAGCCAAGCTAAGAACCATCATTGCTGGGGAACTAGTGTAGTTGTTTGGAGGTAAGAAGACACTCTGGCTTTTTGAGTTGCCAGAGTTCTTCCCTTGTTATCTGTGTGGACTGATGTTCCTTCAGTCTTTGAAGTTGCTGTCCTTTTGTCCTTTGGATGTCTTTTTTTTTTCTTTTATCTTTGTTTTATGTCCTTGGGGTTTTATTGTAGTATAAGGTGGGTTCAGTCAACTAGCTTTGTTTCTGGAAGATTTTAGAGGGGCAAAGTTCAACTCCGCAATCCTGGGATGCATCCTTTAACTCTGGGAGGTTGGTATTGAACCCCCAGCTTTATTCTTTAGCACCTCAAGGTTAAGTACCTGCTGCATTGGGGCAGCCTGCAGGAAAGAGGAGGCAGGCAGCGAGGTGTTCCCAGACCGCTGGCCCTGGCACTCTGTTGAGTGGTGCCAAAGCAAAGCATTTTGTTGGGGTCGGGATTCATGCTCTTTGGTGTGCGAGTAGTGGCAGCACAGCGGGGTACGCATGTCAGCTGGGGTTGGGTACCAACGGGATATAGCAGCCGCATTCCTGCTTGCTTACACAGGTGGCGGTGGCAGAGACAAAGGTGGCACACTGGCAGACATAGGGCTACTGGCCTCACAGCATACCTTTGAAGTGGTGATGGTGATGGGACAGGGGAACATAATTCTTTTGAAAAATAATTTTCACAGAAAATTTCTCATTTATTAGCTGAATTCCAGTATCTGCCAGTCATTACAGACAAGAATACATCTTAAAGTTGCATCATCCAACCTATTGTTAGTATTGAAAAGAAGCCCCTTTCCCTTGAAGTGGAATCACAAACATGTACACACGTACTGGCATGTGTATATCATCTGTTTTAAGCTTATTACATCTCCCTATCACCCTCAACCTCTTGGGATTCAATAACTGGAATTTCTTTAGTATGTCTTTATAGATCTACTTATTCTTCATTTTCATCACCTTTCTTTGAGCTATTTTAGCCTCTATATCTCACTTCAGATTCTTAAAACTCGGAAGAAATTCTCCTCATTAAAGAGAAAAACTCAGCCCCCAAAAAACAAAGTCAGCCAAACATCTAGAACCAAAACTGACCTTGGTACAGTGTGCAGAAGGAGATGACACCTAATGAGACAGAGAAAGATGCAGTTTGAAATCTGTCTCTCAACACAAATACATAATTTTTAGCTTTGGTAGCCCATTTGTACTATGTCACACCAATACAGTTGGAGAAATTGAAGCTGAAATTAAACTATTTCCTCTCAGCTCTGAGTCTGTCCCTTTCTAATCTTGTATAAGTAATCGTTGATTCAGAGCTCCTGTTATTCATGATGCTGTATCCTAGAAAATACACTCTTTGCTTATAGCGAATGAGTTATAAACAATTTTGCAGGGTCAAATCAAACCTCTCACTAAAGATGAGATTCATTAGAAGTGGAAAAGGACTGCCCATATTGAAACCTCCTGCATGTCAGGCTCTAATTTAGACTTGTTATCTTATTTAACATATATAAATACACACACACACACACACAGAGAGAGAGAGAGAGAGAGAGAGAGAGAGAGAGAGAGAGAGATGGTGTGATTGTGTCCCCACCCAAATCTCATCTTGAATCGCAATCCCCATAATCCCCAGAGGGAGGGACCCAGAGAGAGGCAATTGGATTATGGGGTAGTTTCCCCCCAATAATGATATCACTCATGATAGTGAGTTCTTAAGAGATCTGATAGTTTTGTGTTTGACAGTTCCTCCTTCACACGCTCTTTCTTGCCTGCTGCCATGTGAGATATGCCTTCTTCCCCTTCCACCATGCTTGTAAGTTTCCTGAGGCCTCCCCAGCCATGTGGAACAGAGTCAATTAAACCTCCCTTCTTTATAAGCTCCCCAGTCTCAGGTAGTATCTTCATAGCAGAGAACAGACTAATATAATAACACCAAGGAGATAAGAGTGCCCTTTTAAAAAATAAGTAAACTGGGCTCAGAGAATTTAAGCAGTATCTCCTGGGTCATACAACTATTAAGAGGTTGATCTAGAAAACAAGTCATACTGACTCCAAAGTCAATGATTTGGGGAAGAAATGAAATAGTAAGGTAGTATAAAGACTATTTCCAGAACTATGTTAGGAATATCCCAACTGAAATATACATTCAGTGTAGTGACCACTTTGCAGTAGGTTAATGAAATAAAAAGTGTTATGAATGTCTGGGACTTCCCCACCAACACCCCGACAGCCAGTCCTGAAAGCCACAGCGTTTTCATGATGTGGATAGAAGGCAGGCATATTTTCAGAACAGAATTACCATCAAGCTGAGAACTGTCTTCAGCAGGCAGATGAGAGCTTCATGCAGCTCCCTGTCCTCTTGCCCTGGCAATCACATCCCATCTGCAGACAGCCTAAGTAAAGCCATTCCACAAATTATGAGAAGAAATGAGGCTCTGTGAATGACTCTGCTTTGCTATTCTCCATGTGCCTAATGCATAGGTCCACAAGACCTAGTCAGCAGCTACCATTTACTTAATGTGGCTTATATCTTGGTAATCTCATGTAATAGGATTTTGCATCTACAATATTAATAAAATGCTAAGTCTCAAAAGGAGATGAAGTGAAGTAATATTCTTTTTAATTTTAAAGTCTTGCTACACATCTGTGCTTTACAATTATTTGTCTAAAACAAATCGACTCATCAGTTAATTTCTTTAACTAAAGTAGTACATAAATTAGAATATCAATTACTAAAAAATAATGACATCAGAGTTATGGATTTAGCCATTTTATTGACTCAAAATGGATCTTTTCCTTGAGAAATATCAATAACTAAAACTATGACTAAGACAGTTAATAACAATTAATGCATAAGGTCAGAGACCAAATCACTTTTAGCCCAGTTATGAGCATTGCCTGGTTACTAGTTTGATTTTTGACCTTGTTAATATGGATGTCGGAGGGCACGAGGGTACACCATGTCACTTTAAAACATAATTCTTCATGCCTAAATGGCCCTTCACCATGCAGTGGATGGAAAGCAGTAAATTGTATATTCCAAGCACTTCTGGTAGTACTTTTTATAAGAGAAGCTCCTAGATTTTTCTGGTTTTCTGCTTTGCTTTGTTTTACATTGGTTTTATCAAATATTTGATTTAAACTATATTAGATTATGCTGAAAGAAAAGCAACAGTGTAAGTTGAAGTTTTCAAGGGTAAAATATGCTTATAAATAAAATAGTCCCTAATATAAAAGAGACAATGTGAAGACATCTCAAGAGAAGATATAAAGACAATATTACAAAGAAGAAAAATAGGCATTAAATTAGGTGACATGCCTTACACAAAGAAAAGGGAACCAAAGAGCAAAGTGTTAGAGAGGGACTGGAATAGGGAACTGTTCAGGCATTTCTGAGCCCTCATTTCTTCTTCCCGGGCTGAGTAGGAGTGCTACAGAAAACACTGGAAATGTGAGAATAGGATCTCCTAGGAAAATGAGAACATAATTTTCTTCCTGCATGAGAAATCACTAATAACTTTCATACAGCTCTTGCAGTTAAACACACACACACACACACACACACACTCACATACACAGATACACACTCCTCATTAAGAAATTAATATAATTATCATCCCCATTTAAAAGATGAGAAGCCCAGTTATTAGTGATTAATTTATTGCCCAAGTTAGCCCAGTTAGTAAGAATTAGAATTCTGGCTTAAGCTCTGGTTTGCTGATATCAAATATCATGTTTTTTTCCATTATACCATGTTATTCTTAATTAGCAATTGTTTGTGTGGCAAGAGAGAGAACAAAAGTGGTTGCTTTTTCTGCCTTTCCCCTGCTAAGGAGTAAGGATACTTTTGCCAGAACAGATTCAAGAAATGCAGGAGAAAAAGGAAGCCTTAAGATCCACAGAGGTTAAGAAGATCTACATAATAAAAAGCAAAGGTTAGGGGCTTGGGAGGGAGACAACAGCTCTGTTGGCTCAGCTTAGGAGGCAACGTGAGGGCGACAAGAATTCTTTTCCTACTGTAAGTGTGTCTGCAATAAATTCTGTATAAATTTTAAGAAGTAGTTTTGAGCATTAATGTAATAATCTTTTTTTTTAAAATATGTTGCCGTACTTTGGGAATATATATATAAAATGAAATACATGTATTTCATTTTGCTTACTGAACTGCTATTACTTTGGCTTCATACTAACATTAGACCACATGGACTCTAGGCTTATGTGGGCTTCATTTGTGTAATATATCTTTTTAATATTTTGGTAGTAATGGTAAAATGTAAAAGCCAATACTGGAAAACTTTACCAAATAATAAAGTTAAAACAGAAATTGTGCAAATATACAGTAAACCAAAGTCACCAGTCTTCTTTTATTTCCCTGAACAACTTCTACCATTGGTCAAAATGGGCCACGTTTTATTCCTTGAAGGTACTCCAGACTTTTCTGGCTTCCTATCTTTGCTCCAGTATTCCTTTAGGAATGGCTTCTTGTGCTTTTCCAGAAGAACACCATGCATCTTAATTTATAGATCTCTCCTTTAACTAAGAACTCCTTAATAAATGCATGTGTTCATTTTGCAGGAATCCATTGAATTGTAGGGGATGCATAAAGTAAGAGATAGAAACTTAAAGGGAGTTTACTACCTATGTGGAGATGCTATATGGAAGTAGAGAGTAGGGAAGACCCATATCCATTTCAAAGTAACCTACATAAAGTAGAAATCTTAAGACCCTTTGGATAAGTGAATCTTCTTTAGGTATTTTGATCACTTCTACTGAGTGTAAGGCAGCTGGAAAGATGATTCAAGGGCTCATTAGCTGATTGTCAAAGCAAATCATTCCTAGCTTTAGCCATTTGAAAATCAAGCAGAGGAACTGGGAAGATTGCCCAGCAGGCAGCAAGGAGATGTTTCTACCAGGAGACGATGAAACAGATTTGAATATTAGAAATTTAATTGCAGTCTTCATTTCTGAGCCTCCTACTGACCATAGACATTGAAAGAATTGGTCTTGTTTGTGACTCCACTAAGACAATGTCCTGATATTAGTCAAGCAATCAAATGAAGTTTCCTGCATATACTTACTTTATGCCAAGCCAACAGTTTAGCAACTCAGGGTAGCAAACTGAAAAGGCTACTCTACCCAACATAGAAAAGCATGAAAGCATGAATAGTGTATTCACCCACTAGGGACAACAGAAAGATGTTGTCTTACTCCCTCAATAAGTTCAGTGAATTCTTGTCCAGTGTTATGCTATCCTCTCTAGGTTTTATTTTCTTTGGCTCATGTTGGACTCTATGGATTTCTAAGCAACAGACAAGGGTAATAATCTCCTTCTTATGATGCTTTAAATACAGATCCACCTGTTTGATTCCAAAAGGAAGATAAAGTTCCTTTTAGATAATGGTAGAAATCCAGGTAAGGTGATATGCACTGGAGTACTTTAAAAATATACTGATATACAAGGAATATGGGAACAGAATCTAGAAAATTGTGAACAAGGAATAAATACTCTGGTGAAGAAAAATGAAACCTCCATAAGTACAACTTGTTCCAGGAAAGTTATAATATAAATATTGAACAAATTTGGATTCAAGACTACATTTTTAACATGGTTAACTATATTGCTTTCAATTAATATATGGCTGGTATTTTATTGGTATATTAGGAATTCAAAGTGATTGTTCAATTTAGAAAAAAATGCAGATACATTACAGACATTACTTTTCTTTTTTTAATTCTGTCACCTACTTTCATATTAAACTAATATCTGTCTAATATCTTTCCTCCATCTCCCCATTTTCTGGCCTCTAAACAGGAGCAAACTGACTTATGTGACATTCAGTGTCTTCTCTTCTCTCTGCTCAATCGCTAGTAAGCCACAACTAGTCAGTTCAAGTGAGAAAATACAAGTAAAAGGCGAAGAAAGTGTGTCATTTTTATCCCTGAACAGTCAAGCAGGGATTAAAGTTTCTACCAGCAAGTGTCTTTTGTAACTAGAAATCTAGATATTTGAAAAAGTAGAATAAAATTTGGCCACATAAAAAAATGCCCCATTTAAAGTTGTGTTATAAGTAATTTGTATTAATTTGGGGCCATAACTTTTATGCTGCTATGTGCATGGCAAAAGATAAAAAAGACAATATTTCAAAAAATTAATAGTGTTATTTCTACATGGTAAGGTAATGTCATATACATCTACATATTTAAAATGAACAAGTATAATTTTAAAATCAGGGGAAAACACAGTAAGACACTTTGAGAACATACTGTCCTTGCATAAAAGACTTACATAAATTTTGTCTTGGTACAACAGTTCCAACAGGGTACAACTAAAACTCTACTTGATTCTAAAAGTGTATGTTCCTTTTGAATTTAATACTTAGCATTTATGACAGGATATACTTGAAGCAGTTAAAAAAAAAAAAAAAGCACAATTTTACCTTTTGAGAAACAAAGTAGGTTTTCTCCACAGACAAAATGAATATAATAAAAGCCAGATGTTTTAACAGATGAGTAGAGTGTTCATGATTGAAAAACAAAAATACAAGAACTCAAAGTCATCTTCAAAGCAAGTAGTTTCCAGAATCATACATTGTATGTAATAGACATTTGAAGAAATTTTACTGGAGTATAATTTAACATATACAATTAATCTATTCCAGTGAAAATAAACTTTGCCTGGGATCACAGTTATGACATATTTAATTATTTTCTGGATACTCAATTACACAATGATCAACTCAGATCCCTAAAACTGATAACATAGATAAACACCCAATAAAATGATGACACAGTAGCTTAAATTTCAGAGGGTTTTCAAAGTCTTAAATCAAAGCTAATGTACTTTGAAGTTGAAATGATTTCAATTAGCATTGGTCTCCACAGGTCTCCAAATTTTTCACAAGACAAATTCGACCTTAGTAAGTTTCAAGAAATATTTACTTTTGCTGTTTCCAACATGTGTCAAATTTCCTGTGAAGACAGAATATGAAGAAAAAATTTTCCGGCCTTAGTTATTTATGCCAATCGGATTCACATCAACGGTACTGAAAACTCTAAACAGTTATTTCTGGTTCTTACCAGACTTGCAACAAAATAAAAATTCCCTCTGATTGATATCGATGTAATTTTAAAACTAACACATTCATACAAAACAAGTCCAAGACAAAAATCCCCCTAAAGTTATCTTTTCCTGGGTTCCTGATTTCAGAAGCACAAAGTTACATGTACGTAAGATCTGATCAGAAAAAAAAATAAGAAGTGATAAACTCAGCAGCTTCTTTTGTTGCACATTGAGCACCTTTTCAGTAAAAACTGTGGGATTACATGTTTTTGTCCCAGAAGTATCACATGTGGGAGGGTAGAGCTAGGGAAGAAGTCAGAGCATAATAAGTAGTAGCTCAGAAATTTAAAATACTAGGCACCTTAAATGTATTATCTAAGGTAACCTTCCCAAAAGTTCTATGAAGTAAATATCATTATTTATTATTCCAATTTTATGGAAGAATAAACTGAGGCAAAGAAGTTCCAGTGATCAGATCAGGTGGCACAGTTAGTAACCAGCAGAGCACAATTTAAGCCCAAATCTGTCTAATACCAAAGTCAAAGCTTCCAATCTATTAACTACCCCACTTTTCAAGAAACTACACAGGGTCATGATTTTTCTGTAAACTGGGGCTGTATTGCCCTAGCGCAGCTCTGACTAAAATTTGTAACCGGAGCATCAACATTTCTGTGAAACCTACATCTCCTCTCAGATTATTGATCTCTTTTTCCAGTTTCTAACCAAACGGAGAAAGGAATTATGACGTGAATTCCATAAAATTTACATTATCAGGTTGCAAGAAGATGGGAGAGCAACTTTGTCTATTGCCCTGGGTAGTTCCTAAAACCACTGAAACCAATCTAAAACTACTTAGCTTTGTCATGGATCTCCCTCTCTCTCTCTCGTTGTCACTCTCACGCTATCTAGTCCAGCTTCTCTTGAAAAGAGGAAAGAGATCTGACAGACCTGGTGAAGCATTTCTGCATACCAACAATTTTCAGGAAAATGGGCTTGAAGACTGTAGTTCACTGCAGCTGGTGTCACTCAGCTGTCGCACCTGAAGTTTTGTTTTTCCCTAGTTGGCCCCATGAGTAGCTCAGAGAATGTTAGTGTGCTTTAATGTATGTGATTCTAAGTATGTCTGCTCCTGACTTTTAAAGACATGACTTTTAAAACACCAAATTTGTATTTGAGCAATACCCGATTAATATTGTGGTGGTCACTTGTAATCCACATCATTTCCTGTTTGCTCTCCCTGGACACTGTAGCATTGTTCTTCCCTAGCTACTTGAGGTTATATGTGGCCATTAATTCACCTTGGACAAAGAAATGTTACCAAAAGTGACACCTGGCACTTTTAGGAAGCAGCTTTAAATGCTAGGCTGAGAATCACTACAATTTTTATTTTCTTTGCTATAGTGAGGAGCTGCTCTGCGATCCTGAATGCAGGAATAACGATGATGCGAAGCAGAGCTCATAGCAGCCTCAGTGGATATTTAACATGGGAGAAAAATAAATCTGATGTTTTTAAGCCATTGAGGTTTGATGGTTGCTTGCTACCATAAATAATGCCCCCGTTTTGATGATTACCACCACATTGTGAGTGGCAGATTATACCACCTTTGCAAAACCAGCCATCTGCTGCCTGTGGAATGTACTGGCTCACCTTTCATGTTCAGAATAAATAGCCCAGCATATACCTTGAAAGGGAAAAAGGAAGAAAGAAGGAGAAGGAAGAAGGAAGAAGAAAAGGAGGAGCAGAAAGCAATTAAAGGCAACCATCATTGGTAACATTGGCAGTATAGTGATGAGTATTCTTCCAAATATATTCCCAAGTGTTACTAGAATCATCATGGAGATTATAATACAACACAACCTAAGCTTACCTATGCCAGTGTAAGTTGTCATCATGTACGACTTAGAATGTTGGACTAAGAGAAATCAAGGAAGCCTCATTCTTATTTTATGGAGGAAGAAATCAAGGCCAGAAAGATATTCAGCACTGTGAAATAAGAGCTTTCTCCAGTGATGGAAATGATATTCTGTACTGTTTAGCATAGTAGCCATTATTTATGTGCCTTAATGAGCACTTTCTGTATGGTGGCGTAATGTGATACATCTATATAGGCAATTGAGAAATTGACTTTTAATTTTACTTAATTTTAATGTATAATAAATATTCTCATGTGACTGGTGACCACTGTATTGGACAACGTAGGTTTAAATAGTTTCCCAAAGGAATAAAAGTAGTTAGCACCAAGGTCAAGATTCAAAAGCAGTTCCTCTAAATCTCACCTTAGAGTATTTTCCAAGTTTCCTAAGAATATGGATCAAATTGCCTCTTATCCTTATACACATATGAATAGTAACATCTGTTTTCTTCTAGAACTACTGCTTTATACATGAATTCTCCTAGACTTTGTACTAGTACTCCAAAGTAACTTACTATTTTGCCATTCTCTACACAGTTATAAGTATGTGACTGTAAGTGTATCTGCACCTGACTATATGAGGCATGACCTTTACACAATGATTTTCTTTATCCTGCTGTAAACCTTAGACTTGGTAGGTGGCTTTGTGTCAAGTAACATGATTTCAGGAATTCTCCAAAATGCTTACCTATACTCCCTTTGTATTAATTCAGGTTCTAAATAATGCTTCTCACTTTAATCTTCTCATTTTATCTTGCAAATTGATAGAATGTTAAATAAGATGTAAAGTATAAAAATATTTCATGAAAATTTCAATAAAGTGAATTCATACTGGTGTATTAAAGAGTGAGAGTTTATTCATTCTAGTGATGATTGATAAGTGAGGAGATAGAATGTGATTGTATGCTTGCCATCAGTGGTATAATTTATTTATTACTGAGCCCTTACTATGTGTACAAGCTCTTTACATATACTTAGTTCCAGAACCACAAAGAGGTAGATTCTCCTTATATCTCCATTTTATATATTTCCAAAATCACATATCCAATAAATGATGAAGCTTGGTTCAAAATCAGGCAGTGAGTCTATGCTGTAATAGCCTAGGCAAAATAGACAATGTAAAAATACAAGGAACTAAAGACAACAACAACAACAACAAAACGAGTTTCTCTCCTGGATCTGCCGTGAATTTTCTTCACAAAATTGTTCAAGAAACAACTCCCCCGAGCTCATTCCTTTATAATAATAAAAATAGGTTGTTCTACATGTCATCTAAGGCAGCTAGAATACTAAAAGAGTATGGGGTTGCGGATTCTAGTCCAAGCTAAAATCTTGTTGAGACCTTGGGCATTTTTCTTATTGTGCATCTTTTAGCCTGTAACTTATCTGTAAAATGTTGCTAATATTGCCCTTTTATAGATTTGTTGTAAAGATTAAATGAAGTATGCCGCTGAAGTACCTGGCATGGTGCCTACAACTATAGAAGCTTAGAAATTGTAACATCCTCCTCTCTTTTAGCACTAATATCCAAATATTCTAAGTTAAACTACCTACATAAAACATTCCTTAGCCTTCCACCAAACACTAATTAACTAAAAACACTATGTGTGATTCATTTACGATCAGGCTGTGGTGTACAGCCTGATCTGCACCTGACTATATGAGGCATGACCTTTACACAGTGATTTTCTTTATCCTGCCATAAACCTTAGTCTTGGTAGGTGGCTTGGGTGTCAAGTAACATAATTTCAGAAATTCTCTAAAATGCTTTCCTACACTCCATTGGTACCAATACAGGCAATATTGATACAAAGGAATTATATTGATGCAAAGGGAGCTTGAGCCTGTGATGTAACAAAGGCTGTACCACATCAGTGCATAAATCACAAGGTGTATCTATATGTAAGAAAAAGAAAATTATTTGCTGAATAGCAATGAGGTCTCAGTACTCAAACTAGTACATATGTGAAATACTAGTACATCTGTCAAGCAAAATAGCAATGTAATAAATCAAAAATTACTTTTAAGTATGCCATCATATAAAAAATGGTTATTATAAATTATGTAATATTTTCAAACATTAAAAGATTTGAGGACCAGACCTTTCGTAAGATGTGGAGGGAGACAAGTACCTACAAGAACTTAATTGATAATGCATCTCAACTCAAAAGGAGAAGACAGGATTTTTTTCGAAAATGATAAGGAATACATATCTACAATACAACCTACAATGCAATAATAAAAAAAGAAAAAGCAAAGTTGACAACATAAAACATTTAAAAAAATATAGTCAATCTCATCAAAATTCCAAAGACATTTTATAGAAATTTACAACTGATTCTAAAATTTATATAGGAATGCAGAAGGTCTTGGAATAACCTAAGTGATAAAAACAAGAACAAAGTTGGAGGATTTATCCTACCTGATTTCAAGACTCAGTATAAGCTATAGTAATCGAGATAGTTGGTATTACCAAATGGCTAAATATTTAGATCACTGGAGTAAAGTCCAGAATTAAGCCCACACTTTCATATTCAATGGATTCTTGATAAAGGTGTCAAGGTAGGTCAATACGAAAATGAAAGTCTTTTAGTAAATTATGCTGAATCAACTAAATACTTGAAAGAAGAAAAATGAGCATCAATGCTTGTCTAATATCATATTAAAAATATTAACCTGAAATGGAACCTAGAAATGTGTAGACATAGATATATAGAATATATACATATAAAATCCAAACTACAAAATTTCTAGAAACAAAATCTTTGTGCCCTTGGGAAAACCAATTCTTAGCAGAACACAGAAAACATAAAACATTTTTAAAAGTAATTGGTCATCAAAAAAAAAACCATCAAGAAAGGGAAGACACAGACTTGGAGAAAATATTTACAATAAATATGTCAAATCACTTGTATTCAGAATATGTAAAATATGCTTAAAACTCACTAAAAGAAAAAATAATTTTTAAAATATTTGGACAGATATTTTACCAGAGATGACATATGATTGGTCAATAAGCACATGAAAGGATGTTCAACATTATTTGTCATCACGGAAAAATGCAAATTAACATTGCAGTGAGATAACCTCTACATATTTGTTAGAATGGCTAAACTAAAAAGGCTGTCCGTATCAAGTGTTGGTGAAATGTGAAGCAGCTACAACTCTTGTACACTGCTGATGAAAATTCAGATGGGTATTTCCTAGACTCTTGAAAACTGTTTGGTACTGTCATAAAATTTCAAACATAAATCTAATGTATGACCTAGTCAAATACTCATTTTGAGGTATTTTCCCAGGATAAATGAAAATACTTGTTTACTCAAAGCCTTTCATTAGAATGTTTACATCAATTTTATGTGAAATAGCTAAAAATTGGAAACAACCCAAATGTTCATCAATAAGCAAATGTATAAACAAATTATGGCATATCTATATAGAATAATACTATATACAATCTATACATCTCTTGATATGATCCATAATAAGGATGAAGCTCAAAACTAGTATACTGAATGAAAAAAGTCAGACACAAAACAGTATATAGAGTACGATTCCACTAGCATATATTGAAATGGTTTGGCTCTGTGTCCCCACCCACATCTCACCTTGAATTATACCACAATCCCCACATGTCATGGGAATGACCCAGTTGGAAGGAATTTAATCATGCGAGCAGTTACCCACATGCTGTTCTCATGATAGTGAGTGAGTTCCATGACATCTGATGGTTTTATAAGGGGCTTTTCCCCCTTTTGCTCGGCAATTCTCCTTCCACTCGTGATGTGAAAAAGGACATGTTTGCTTACCCTTCCACCATGATTGTAAGTTTCCTGAGGCCTCCTTAGCCCTATGGAACTGTGAGTCGATTAAACCTCTTTCCTTTATAAATTACCCAGTCTCGGGTATGTCTTTATTAGCAGTGTGGGAATGGACTAATACACATATCAACTGATCTATAGTGATAGAAAGTCTATCAGTGACTATCTGGGGACAGGGGTAAATAAAGGGAGGATTACTGAGGGTCATGAGGAAACTTTTGGAGGTGGTGAAAGTGTTTGTTATCTTTACTGTGGTGATAGTTTCGAGGATGTCCAGGTAAGTCAAAACTTAGCATACTGGATATTTTAAATATGGGCAGTTTATTATATATCAATTATCCATCGCTAAAGTTTTTTTAATGCAGCAAAAATGCCATGAACAAACTTAGAGACCATGGGTCAATTAAGGCCAAAATATTTATAGTACATATAAACAATAAAAGATAGTTTTTCAAATTTATACAACTTATATAACTTAATAAGAGAATGACCTACCAAATATAAGTGTGCAAAGACTATCTATTAATAGACTGTTTAACTTGGAAGGACAGAAGGATGCCAGGAAGGAAGAGAGGGAGGGAAGGAGGGATGGGAGGAGGAAGGAGGGAAGGAGGGGGGGAAGAAAGGCCAATAAGAAATATCCAGTAAGCATATACTTGTCAAAATGACATCCATTTTTTTTTCTTCATATCCCTATACTGGCAATGGTGTGGTTGAAGAGATAATTTATGTGTAGTAAAAAGATAAACTGATGACAACTTGTTGGATAGGCAATTAGTCAATACCTATCAAATTTTAAAATTTGCATACTCTTTGATTTAAAAATTACAAATTAATGTATTTGTATAAGGATGCTGATTGTAGAATTGTAAAAAATAACACACACAAAACACAAAATAGCCTAAATGTCTATTCATAGCAATTGACTTAATAAATTATGATGTGCGATAAAATATTATGCAGTTTTGTGAAAATAAATGCACTGACATAATAATATCTCCTAGATACAATATATGAAAAGGGCAAGATACAGAACAGTATGTGGTAAAACTGTTTCCTTATTAATTTTTTTCTTAAAAGACACATACACCACTGGGAATATTGATATGCATAATTTTTCTGATAGAAAATGCACAAGCTGTTAGACACTGTTAAGGGATTGTCTTTTGGGAAAAGGATTGGATTAAGAAGGAAATATTTTTTTCTTTTCCATTTTATATCTTTCAGTGTGGTTTAAATTCTACCATAAAAATGTTTTACTTTCTTTTGTATGTCAAAAGAAATTACTTCAGGAGTAAGACATTATTATTTATTTATCCTTTCACAAAGTTGATCATCAAAAACACTACATTTTTGATAATAGCTTCATTAATGAATGATTGCATTTTACAATAGAAAGAATTTTGATCTGCAGACAAGGAAGGTGAAGATAGTTGACCTTCCTAAGCAATGCTGGTGAGACTTCCAGGACTCAAATCTTTCAGACTATACATCTCATTTAAATTTCTAATACACCATTGATGATTGGCTCAGCATTCATGCCTCATTCTAGAGGGTGGTCTCCCAAGCCTAGGTGGTTTTGTCCCTGAGTCTGTGCCTAAGCTAACTTTTTAATCAGCTATTCTAACATTCTATTGGGCTGGCTGCTTCAGGAAGATGAGGCATCTGGTAAAACTCATAAATCCTATGGTCCTTTAACCACTGCCATACCTCCTTATAAAGGCTGCATTTAGTTAACCAAAGTGGTTGGCAGTCTTCTTGAAGAATGGTGCTAAGTCCAGGGCTTAACATCGATTCCTGCTCCTGGCAGATAGATTGTAGAACAGTACTAGGATCTAGATCAGCCTTAGTGAGAGAGAGTTCATAGCATTGTGCCCTAACCCTGTCACTATGGCTACTCCATTCCTGGCTGTGTTGTGCCAGCACAGAGTGCCCAAGGACAGAGAATGGTTGACATCTACAGAATGAGATCCAATCCATTGAAGTGTTTAACATCTCCTACACCATCAACAGTCTCTGCTCTAAGACACAAAGATCTTTAAATTTTGTACCATCTTGCTTGGTCCATCCTTGTGCTCTTCCACAGACCTATTTTTCTCAGAACATCCTGTCTTGTTTCCTCCAATCTCCAGACCAACTAGCTAAGCCATTTCCCATTGTTCATGGGGCTATGTAAAATTCTACATCAGGAAATTTCTTCATCTATACAAACATAATGACCAAATGTCATTTTTGCACAGTGGGATGATTTCCTTTCACAACATCTTTAGTGCTACCCTTGATTGGGTAGCAGTGTGGTAGTAGTCAATTTCAGGCAAGCACAAACCATACTGAGACAACTTATCTGTGACCCAAGCCCAGGATTTTTCTCCTCTGTCGGTTGATTCTAGGAAAGTCTCTATTATGAGTTGTGAGCTGAGTGAGATATACGTGCATGGGCGTTTACACCAAAGGCCCATGCAATTTATTGTGCCTACTGGGCCTGCTTGGCCCAATTACAAATATATTATTTCCTTCTCACAGTTGGTTGAAGCTATACCTGCACAACCTTATGATTTAGCACAACTGATAATGTTTACCTTGTGAGAGAAGCTCTCGCTATGTGGCCACTTTTCCCATGGCCAGGTGTTCAATTTCACTAAAGCCTATTAGTCTCCTAAGAACTCTATTTCAAACAGAAAGTCAGTCCCGACTTCAGAAGCTGTGGCTTTGGTCTAGAATGCTGATTACCTGTGCTGGGACTCCTCTACTGGTAGTTGCCAGAGACATTGTATCATGTCCATGCTTCAAGGAGTCATCCAACAGCTTATCTCAATGAGACATTGAATTCCAAGATGTGGGTTAGTGCTCTCATATTAATGAATTATCCACAATTCAGCCTTATATTTTGCAGCCCACAATAGAACACCCTCAAGATCTATTTCCATACAGGTTTTCCATTTGTTAATGGTACATATGAGCTAGATCCTTAATTTCCTTCAGTGTGTAAGCTAATTTCTTTTTGAGCAGAAACTGCAATTTCTTGCTCAGGCTCTGCTCAGTCTCAACTCTTGTAACTCCTTTGGAAGCAAAGAGGTGTGGCAGGGAATTGATATTGAGGAGGATGAGCAATAAATTTCAAGACACCTACCCCATGCATGGTTTTTACAGAATTTCCAGGCAAATGGAGGCTTTTCTTGTCTATTAAATGAGAAGGCTACATCTCTAACCCAGGAGTATTCAGAAGTATTTCATCTTTCAAGATTCTTACGTGTATTTGCCCAGTTTTTTCCACTCCATGCCTCAGGGTACCATATTTTCTTATTATGACCATTACTTTACATAGGAAATCTGGGAGTCTGTGAATCAGGCCTCTTTTTCACCTCTGCAATTCTTACAAGTAGATCTTCAACCTGGTTTTCAACCCAAAATGCCATGTGCCTTAAGCAATAATAATCTCTTTAATTCTGTCATGGAAGACCTCTAGCTTTCAGAACTGACCTCTATTTGGTAATTAGCTGATCTAAACCTGTCATTTCTTTTTTCAAGACTTCCAGAGAGCAGTTAACAAAAGCCAGTGAACTCCACAATTCTTGTAATTACCTTTACCCTCAGACTATTGAAGTGCCATAGTTACTGTGTAACCCAAAACATCACCTTCTACATGCCCCTCATCTCAAAATACCATTGGGAGATCCTTTGTAACTATGACCAAGCAATCCAACTTCAGAAGCCCATTACCTGTTTATATGGTCACTCCTGGCACTAACTATCTGAGCTCCCCTTGAAGTCAGCTAACACAAGCTTTTAGCTTTTCCTTTATTTAGTAACACGTGTTACTAAGTTGGCCACCACACCCTGCAGGACCCTCTGAAGTGTCTTATGGAATGTAACTCAAAACTGTTTGCCCAAAAGATAATTTGGCAGGCATTTATCCATGGCTATAATCTCATATTGTTCAACAATATCTTACGTATGTCAAGTCATAATCCCAGTTGTGCAGATATAAGTGCCAAGTAAGTTCCATGGCTTCTACATGTCTGAGGCATCAGAGAAACCCCCAACCAGGAAGTAAAAGTTATCAGTGCAGAACCTGCCCAAAAATAGGAGCAAGAAATTGAGTTAAGGATTCAAAGTGGTACATAAGAGGAATCTGATACTTCATTTGATTTTCACAGTAAGCCCATGTGTTAGATACTCTTGTTAGCCTCATCTTACAAGTGAAGAAGCAGACACAAGGAAATACATTTAACCCAGGCTAAGTGTAAGTTGTAGAGCCAAAATTTGAAGGCAGGTGAATTTGACTTGGTGGAATCTTAACCGACACCCTACACTGTCTCTCCAACATGAGTAAGTACCAAATACATAAAGGCAGTGAGCTGAACATGTCAATTATGAAGGAGCTTCCCTTGACAGAAGAAACAGTAGAGGAGCCAAACTAGCCTAATCTGATTCAGCATTGCTGTTCTTTCCCCAAACCAGAAAATAGTACTAATCCTACTTTATTCTTAGCAGATTATCACACTATTCATAAGCAGTAAGATAACTTGAACCACTCTAATTCAACAAACTTCTTACCACTAACCCAACCAGAAGTCACTGACAGAGATTCTGCAAAAGCTGCTCTAATTCTCAGAAAACTCACATTTCCTGTCACATTTTGTTCTATGTTTCACTCGAGGAACATTAAAAGGGCATTGGAATTCCAGAACCGACAGCATTAAGTGCTGCTAATAGGCCTGATAGATCCAATAGAAACAGCAAAACAAACAAGAAATTGTTCAATTATAATTCTATTTTCCGAAAATAAATACCTATGGGATATAAGTAACTTTGTTATTTTTGGTAGGAGTTCTATAAAATATCTGATTACTATTGATAAATAGACTGCAACGCAGTTGGTGTCACTTCTCATTTCTTTCACAGTTTCAGTAGAAGGCAGTGCAGTATGATTGCTTTCTCATCACTGAATAATAAAGCAATACAATCAGATGCGCAGGATATTCTGAAGCAGTTTCCATGGTTAGTTAAAATTTTCCTATAAGCGTACCCAAAAAGGTTTGAGAATCCTCTCTTTTGAGTAGAGATTATCTAAAATTAATAAAATGGCACAAGAAGGCAAAGGAAGAGTCCTCAGGCGGCTTTTTCTATTCCCTTTTCCAGAATGGAATGGCTTGACTTTTTAGAACCCGCTGGAAGGGTAAAATCACACAGTATACAAAGCAGCCTTGTCTGCAGAGATAATACAAGGCAGGATGTGACAAAAGTGACCAGAGGTCAGCAGTCCCTGAACCAGCCTGCACATTTGAAGTGTGTTCCCGCTGTGGTCTATTACCAGGTCCACTTCCTCCCTTTTTGCTTGCCTTGAATCTGATGTATATTAATAATCATGCCCATTATACTTATTGTAGTCTAAAATCATATTGCAGTTTCTGGAGTGATTGATGCCCACATAGAGGAGTCTAACTGGCCTAATGTGATCCAGAAATCTATAGAAATGAACAGAGAGATATCACTCCAAAAGTTGCCATTGACCTTCTATTCTCAATTAAGAAATTAATGCCTTAAATGTTAGAGCCCAATGTAAAATTACAGATAAGCTAGCCCAGTATTTCCCAAATGCCTTTCCTTCATGATTCTTGCCATATCTGCATCCCATCAGTACTATTATTTGCTAAACATTTTTCACTTTCTTTTTACTTAGCATTAACATCCAGAAAATTACATGCATATTTTTTGAATATGCATCGAAATAAATGCATAACTAATAGGTTGCATACACCACCTAAAATAATCTTAACTGTCATCGCTGTGTACATATCTCACCTTAGAAAATGCTAATCTCAAACACCCGTTTTTAGATGGAGAAACTAATGAGATAAGTAACTTTCCTAGTGTCACTAATTTAGTCGGTGGCATGGCTGGTACTCACATACAATTCTCTTGCCTTGCAGTGTAGGCTATTTCCTGTGCATCATGCTGACTCAACAGCGTGAAGGAAAAGTATGATAAATGGGTCAACATTAAAAACTTATTGTACTTCTTGACTCCATGTTGTGATTAAGGATCTATACAGATGTCTAAGCAAAAACAAAGCAACCTCAATGCCCTTCCTCACCCCCCAGAATTTCTTCTCCTCTATGTTCAATGACTTTAGCAGACATTCTTCTACTGTCTTAAGGTTTTTATCTCTCATCTTCGCCCTTATCAATGTTTATTCATTCTATCTCTATTAGTAATCATGATCTCTTCGAAAGTTGGAAGTAAAGGCCAAGATGTTGCATTTTGCCTATAAATAATCACCTCAGTACCTAGGATTTATAAAGTATTTTATAGTTTTTTCAAAGCTCTTTCCCAAGTTTTATCATTTTCAATCCTCACATCCTTATAGGATTCATACTTTAACTACTGAGGATGTTTCTTCTGCTATAATCAAAAAAAGAGTCTCCCATAACGAGGAAGAGAGATGAAATTAAAATTACTAAAAAGTTACCATAAAGATATCACAATATATCTGTTCATCTACCACTCTTTTATTATACATTTGTATTCTTAGCAAGAGTGATGTAAGTGTAGTGATGCCTTGCTAAGAAATGAACCTTGCTTCAGTAAAATGTTCCATTTTATCCATTACCTTAAATGATGGGCTTGTGAAAGCTGTCAGTGAAGTCACTTCAACATTGCAGTCTTCAATGCGTGGAATAAAAAGTGACATTCTCCTGATTAAAATTAATTTCTTTGCCACGGAAGAACATGCAATATCCATCTCCCTAATGGTTCTAAAGTCCTTGGAATAATAGATAAGGCAGTTAAAGTAAATAAACACGGCTCCCAGGAGGGGACAAGGTTTTTTCAGGCTAGAGTTAGCGTAACTCTGGAGAAAAACAACTCCTTAACACACGCCGGACAGACAGACGGTTTTGGTGGCCAAAGGCACCATCTTCAGTAATCTGTAATTAATGGTGTCAGCCCAGGATATGAGATCCAATAAGATAGTGTGTAACAGACCACAGACTCACCCTAAGCCCCATTAGGTGGCCTCCTTTGAATAACATCTCTCTGAAAAATTACATTTGAAAGTTTACCAGCTCTTAAAGGTCACCAGTAAATTAAACTGCAGTGTGTCATGTGAGGGCTTAATGACCTTGAGAGTTAATGTACCTTTCTAATTATCACCTCAATCACATAGAATGGCTTATTCATCTTAACCCGACCTATCACTTGACTGTTAATCTGTCCCACCACAAGTTAGTGCTTGTAGGAAGAGATTCTTAATGGCTCTCAAATGGTTATGTAAGAATCTACAGTAAACTCCTTGCTTCCATATATGAGTTTGCAATATAAAAACATGAACTGCAGTCTGCTATCACCTCTCTTCACTCTACTCTTCTTTAATGTCCGGCACGTTCTTTGACTTCCTTCTCCCAAGTGCTGAGTCAGTGTGCCTACCCACTGGACTACCAAAAGTAAAATATAGAATCAAAAATCCACTGGAAAAATGTCTCTTCCAAACCGTAAACTGAGGGGGAAAAAAGTTTTAACACATATGATCAAAAAAAGTGTTGATATTAATATGTAAAGGGCCATAAAATTAGTAAGAATAAAGCAAACATCTGTAGGAAGGACTTCGGTAGATTACAGAATCAGATAGTGCACTAAATAAGATGCATAAATTGCTGATAAACATGTGACAAGCATTCAACACTTTAAGTAACTGAAAATACACATTTAAAAGTGAAATGCCTTTCTGTCTATTAACTGGTGAAGAATTTTTTAAAATTATACTTTAAGTTCTGGGATACAAGTGCAGAACATGCAGTTTGTTACATAGGTATACACATGCCACGGTGGCTTACTGCAGCCATCAACCGGTCATCCAGGTTTTAAGCCCTGCATGCATTAGCTATTTGTCCTAATGCTCTCCCTCCCCTTGCCCTCTACCTCCGACAGGCCCCCGTGTGTGATGTGCCCCTCCCTGTGTCCATATGTTCTCATGGTTCAACTTTTGAGTAGGAACACGTGGCATTTGGTCTTCTGTTCCTGTGTTGAGAATATTTTTAATAAGAATTCTTAGTATTGGTTATAGAATGAGATAATAGGAATTCTTATATAATGTTTGTGGGAATTAAAATCAGTATGATTTTCTAGAAGGCAAGTTGGCAATATATATAGGAATTATTATAATGAACAGCCCAGCTATTTTAATACTTTTACTCAAAAGTTATTCTGAAAAAGTAGCAGAGATTGTAAAATGATTTCTATAAAGGGTTATTCAAATTACAGATTATACTGCAAATTTGGAAACAATCTAAATGTCTACGATTAATTGATACATAACATTACATCAATATAGAACGCTATGAAGCAATTAAAATCGTAGTATGTATTAGTATTTAACATGTAAAATATAAAAATTGAAGTCAGAATTTTATGTATGTACATATTGTGATATAAATATATACATTACATGTATACATATTGTGATATAAATGTATATTACACATATGTACATATTGTGATATAAATGTATATTACATATATGTACATATTGTGATATAAATATATAACATATGTGCACATATGATTTAAATGTTACATGTATGTACATATTGATATAAATTTATATTATATTACATATATTTCTGACATATATAAAAGTAATACATAGGCAGTTTTTACTTTATACTTTCCTTGCAAATTCTAAATTTCTATAATGAACATGTATAGTTTTCATAATCAGATTCAAGGCATATATAGCATATCATCACTCATCACTTGAGGAGTATCAAAGCCAGAGATACATATACATTATGTGTATTCTATTCCATTTGCAACTTTTTAAATGTTTTTATGGGAATGCTATGCCAAATTAATGCACTTAGGTGTTGGATTATCAGAACTGTACTCTTCCCATGTATATGATAGATCCACCTCAAGCTAATGATGAGCACTATGCAGATGGAAGGTAAACCTACAGATATTAGGCTGATACACTGAAGCCAACTGCCCAAAGCTGACTGTCATCCAAAGTGTGCTGTGTATGTTTTTCAACAGTGGCAGAGTATATGAACAATTTCTATTAAAAATTCTGACATTCACAGGGTTCTTTCACCTTCATAAACTAGTAAACAGGTCAATAGCTGTAGATGTCCTTCAGATGCAGAGTGAATCATTCTACATAAACAACCCTTGGCCTGAACACCAGACCCCACTCCACTCTTAAATTCTATCAAGACCCTGTGTAATTCTGAGGCAATGATTCAGATGTCATGGCCTTAATTGATGAGTACTAGGAGGCCCTATACTTAATTTTCTTGTGCCATTTCTCCATTAAAACCATGCTCTGGGTAGTTTTCTACAAGGCCCTAGAGAATCAGGCAATTCATTGAATTTGCTGTGCTGCATTAAAATAGGCAGTCCATTGGGTACCACTTATATTTCATTTCAGAGATCAATAGGACACTCCATTCAATCCCAAAGAAATTCACAGTCATCCTTCTTTTACATGAGACACTAAGTCAGTAGTCAGTTTAAATTTTATTCCCAAGCATACAGAGATTCATATCTGCAGGACAAACTAGTCTTTTGGCACTGATCAAAACTTCTGACAGAAAGGAAAGTACTGCTATGGATACCAACACCCTCTATGGAAAAGCAAGTATATTTCAGAAGACAGAAATACAAACAAATACTTAAGCCTTTTATTCGTGTTCTTACAAGAGATTAGATTAAATTTCCAAATTTCCACATGCAAGAGCTTAATAAACAGTTGGATATGTAAGTAAAAGCTCAATAAATGCCTTTAATATTATAGTAGGACTGTTTTTGAGCTTAAAGCTGATTAGACAACTGAGTGGATTTGAGGCCAATGATATTATTTTCTTTGCCTAGGATAATGAAATGTGAAAGACAGTCATTCCTAGATGAGAAGATGGTGTCTTTGTAAGTGTAGTTAGAAATGATAGACAAATATACATGCTGAAATTTGTGTCTGTTTACAGTAATGTTCTTAATAGTTCACACTCTCTAGACATGTCTTGTCATTCTTCCTCAATACTGGTCAGGCATAAAAAATAAGATCAAATATGAAGCAAAATTGAGACCTACAACCAATGAAAAAAATTTCTGAGGAAATCAGTTAGTGCACGCACAGTGTATTCTGTTATTTCAGTTGGACCTGCTGTTGGCTTTGACATAGAGATGAGATGTTTTTTGATGATGGAGATTCAAGGCGCGTATACTTGAGCAGTGGTGAGGCCCCAGATACACATGCATTATGCTATCAATTTTATGTTACTTTGCCTTCAGGCAAGCAGATCTCAACAACCCATCTTTATTTCAGGAAAAATGGTCAAACCCAATTTCACAGGTAAAACAAAGTCGGTTTTCGCCACAATATAGCCATTTATAAACAGGATGCCTAGCCATGAAATAGAAAGTGCTTTTTTTCTTACACAAAAGGTCAAAGACATCTGGCCTCAATATTGTTTCATGTTCTGTTGGCAATAAAACATTTTCTCTGTTTGAAAACTAAAATGCTGAGCACAAGTTAGGAAAATTGCCAAGCTTGTCTTTGTTAACTGAGCTGAAATTTATTCTTAATATTTGTTCTCTTATAATTTAATAGCAATTTAACAATATCCAACTTCCTTTTAGCATTTTGCATCAAAGTATAATAAAAAGATATGGTAAAGGGGCTTTTAGCGAGGGATAAAAACTTTATGAGCAAAAAGTCTCTATTTAAATGCTATGGATGCTTATTTAGCTGTTTTTCTTCATTAAATATGAATTATAGCTCTTTAAATGCTGATTTGGAAATCAGGAAGGTTTAGTTTTACTCCACTGCTTTATATCCACAGGCAACATAAATCTATTTAAAAGCTGATTTAAGAAAGCAACTTGGGGAAGCAAATTGCTAGTGATTTGATCCCTTGAATTTTGCATGCTACATAATCAGAATCAGGTTGTACAGAGTACCAAAATGTTTATTTGAATGTGGTTGAAAAGACAATTATTTCTTAAAACACATAGAATGGCTAGTGGTAGAGTTTAGCACAGACTTACAATACCCCCATGAGGTATAGATAGAGTAGGGAGAGGGCCTGAAGACAATTACCTGAAGGCAAATTTTCTCTTTTTTTTTTTAATAAAAGAATCCATCTGTTCACTTCTTCATTGGAAAATATAGATAGCTAATAAAATTACAACCCCAGATGCAAAATACCTTTTAATTATAATTTCAATACTGAAAACAAATTATTTTTGTTGATACAGTATTAAACTAATAGTTTAGAATAGGACACAATGTTATTACCATATACCTTATATAGCAATGTGATGACTTGAGATCAGGACAAATCTAATTCACAGAGCCACCATTTCCAAGTCTTTCATAGGACAAAGTAAAGAAATGAGGTACACAGATCACTTTATCTCAAGACCATCCTATAATAACATATTATCCAAAGTGACATGAAGAATTAATGGAATTGAAAAGTATTATGTCGTATTGACAGTGCTGTTTGAATAGTTTTCTCAAAGTGAAGTGACACAAACTGATTTGCTTCCCATTTTTATGCAAAAGAAAAACTGACTTTCCATGCACAATGTAGTAACAAGTAATAACTCTTCTTCACTGTCTTACCACAGGTTAAATGCTGGCTAAAATACAACAAAATCAAAAGTCAGAAGAGAAAAGGATTTTTAACTCTATTCTTAAAAAAAAAAAAAAAATGCAGGATGACCAGAGATACTTAAATTTCTCCTTTTGATTGAATGATCAAGAGTCCAGGAATGGATCATATGACTGTGTTAATTTCAACTACTTAGAACAGGCACATTCTATGATAGCAATTTCTGAAGCTTTTTGTTTGACTTAATACACAAATCACCTTCACCAACGCACAATAGCACAGATAGACATTAGGTGCAACTGTTTTGGAAATAAATGAAAGGTAAAAGTGGTGTATTTTCAGATACTTTCATGGTTGACTGGTAAACAAAGATCAACCATTCACAGTTACATCAATTCTATTTTGCTTTAAATTTTTTTTTAATTGTAAGGGAAAGGATAAATTACATTTTACAGTTGTTCGTACATCAAAAGACTGAATGTTTTTAGGATGGCCAACTATTCAAAAGTCTAGCTAAAAAATACTGCAAAAATTGCAAATTTATGAAGTCAATTTTGTAACTGGGAATTATGGCAATCTTACAGTGAAATTCATGTTAATCTATAAAAGATTCTGCGGAATAGGGAGCCATCCAATCAGTGAGGAATCAATATTGCAGAAGTTATTTCACAGAAAATATAATCAAGTTTCTCCTTTCTGTTCAATCTGAATCACTCTGGTCTTGTTTTAAAAGAAATTCACGCTGGTTTGCATGTCAAAACTGTAAATGTTGTACTGACTAAAATACTACTAATTTTAACAAAAAGAATAGAGAAACCAAGTTTGAGGTAACAGAGAAACAGATGTGAAACGACATAGGTTATAAATCTTACCTAATAAATAATTGAAAAAGAACTAATGTTATTATTAAATATAGACAACATATAAATTAGCCAAGTTAATTAAATAACCAACCATTTTACTGAATAAGTTATTTCCTCAATCCTCCCCCTAGAAAGTGTTTTTTATGGCAAACCATTGCTAAAGGAAGTTATTGTAACTTAACAAATTTTGTGTCAGTCATATCTAAGGATTTTCTTCACAAACTGAAGGAATTTGGTGAACTTCATTAACAGTGGTAAGATTATTTTTCATAACAAATTACCCATAGGTGGAGTCAATAGGATGTTGACAGAGAGAGATAGTACTGTAGACTATTTGTGTCGTCTCCAAATTTATATGTTGAGATCTAATCACCAATGTGATGGTATGTCTGGGGGAGGGCCCTTGGGAGATGATTGGAACCCTCATAAAAGGGATTCGTATCTTTGTAAAAGTGACTCTGGAGAACTCCCTCACCCCTTTAGCCATATGAGGACACATGGAGAAGACAGATGTCTATGAAGCAGGAAGCAGTCTCTCAGTAGACACCGAATCTGCCTGTGCTTTGATCTAGGACTTCCCAACCTCCAGAACTATGAGAAATAAATTTCTGTTGTTTATAAGGCTAATCATTTAGTGCATGGCTCTAAATAGTGAGAAATAAATTAATTGGTATTTATTTTCAAGGGTCAAATAACTATCCCCCAAACTTCTTTCATCTCAGGTTTAACGTCGTCTTGAATCAGTTTCTATTCTGTATATTCTATGTACTGAATTCTGTCTCTTGTGATATTCAATCATACTTCATATTCTTATTGAGGCATCTCTACTTATGCCACTCTTGATTCTGATTCTTTTATCTTAATCTTTCTGTTCAGATTTTTTAAAGCATTTGATCCATATATCCAGTTTCACTGAGGCACAGCTCAGAATACATTACACAGTGTGTGCTTTATATACCTAAGAGCTTTATTTGACTTACTTTAGTCCCACTTCATTCCACAATGAACTTGAGGTGTTTATAAAAAAAACTTACTATAAGTTGGTATTTTTGTCAATTTCAACTGAGCCTGAAATATGTTTATTACTGTGTATTATCACTGTTTATAGTACATAATACAATAGAGCCTTACTGCTTTTCTGGGGGGTAAGACCAAAGGAAGAGAGGCAGTAAGTTGGAGGCGATTATAGAATGAGGTATGCATAAAATATCCATACATATGCTAAAAAGGACAGCAAATCAAGTATGATGCTGAATTTCACTTCCTTTTGCTTTCTCCATTCCTTCAAGAAGGAATTTTAGTAAGAAGGTGTTAAGGTCAGTTGGGGAAGTAGAACCTTATGGAGGATAGGACTTAAACAGAAGTGATAAAAGTCTAGCCAATCCATATCAGCACTGGTATATTTCACAATATCTTTGAGCCACTTTGGTAAAAATAAAAGTTCACTAAGCCTAGTATGCTTATTTCTTCTTGCATCTTCCTGGCCACACTAATTCATTATAGAATATGAAAATAAAACACAAATAAATATTTTATTTTAAAAACTTTGTTTTATGGCCGGGCGCGGTGGCTCAAGCCTGTAATCCCAGCACTTTGGGAGGCCGAGACGGGCGGATCACGAGGTCAGGAGATCAAGACCATCCTGTGAAACCCCGTCTCTACTAAAAATTACAAAAAACTAGCCGGGCGAGGTGGCAGGTGCCTGTAGTCCCAGCTACTCGGGAGGCTGAGGCAGGAGAATGGCATGAACCCGGGAGGCGGAGCTTGTAGTGAGCCGAGATCTGGCCACTGCACTCCAGCCTGGGTGACAGAGCAAGACTCCGTCTCAAAAAAACAAAACAAAACAAAAAAAACTTTGTTTTATTTATCTCTGTATATATATCTTTAATTTTTAAAACTGATTCACAATATGCTCAATTTAATTGAGCAAGGTTTTTGAGTATTTACTATATTATATGTAGTAAAGTGCCGTGCTTTTTTTTTTTTTTTTTTTTTTTTTGAGATGGAGTCTCACTCTGTCTGTCTCCCAGGCTAGAGTGCAGTGGTGTGATCCTAGCTCACTGCAACTTCCACCCCCGCTGGGTCCAAGCAATTCTCCTGCCTCAGCCTCCTTAGCAGATGGGAGTATAGGCATGCACTACCACACCCAGCTAATTTTTGTATTTTTAATAGAGACAGGGTTTCACCATGTTGGCAAGGCTGGTCTTGAACTCCTGATCTCAAGTGATTTGCCTGCCTTGGCCTCCCAAAGTGCTGGGATTACAGGCACGAGCCACCACACCCAGCCCTTAAAGTGCCTTTCAAAAGACTTTCGGCAATCTTAGAATTTAATATAAACAAGTCATCTATAAAAAGATAGGCCAGGCTCACGCCTGTAATCCCAGCACTCTGGGAGGCTGAGGCAGGCAGATCACCTGAGGTTAGGAGCTCGAGATCAGCCTGACCAACATGGAGAAACCCCATCTCTACTAAAAATACAAAATTAGCCGGGTATGGTGGCGCATGCCTGTAATCCCAGCTACTCAGGAAGCTGAAGCAGGAGAATTGCTTGAACCTGGGAGGCAGAGGTTATGGTGAGCCAAGATCGCACCACTGCACTCCAGCCTGGGCAACAACAGCGAAACTCCATCTTGAAAATAATAATAATAATAATAATAACTTAGTCCCAGAGTTGCTCAAAGATCATAATCCCTAATAGTAGACACAAGTCAAGGACAAAAATTACAATTGCTATATTATCAGAATAGGATAAGTCTCAATTTAATTATAAAGAAGACTTGTAATAATTTAGAGAAGAGACCAGTCAACAGAACAGGACAGCAGATCTAAATCCCAAAGCCTTGTTCATGGAGGCAATATTTGAAAAAGAAAAAAAATTAGCTGATGATCAGGAGATAAGAGGCCTAAAAAAGGATCCACAGAAGTGGCCAGGCACAGTGGCTCACACCTGTGATCCCAGCACTTTGGGAGGTCAAGGTGGGCAGATCATGACGTCAGGGGTTCGAGACCAGCCCAGTCAACATGGTGTAACCCTATCTCTATTAAGATACAAAAAATTAGCTGGGCAAGGTGGCATGTGCCTGTAATCCCAAGCTACTCAGGAGGCTGAGGCGGGAGAATCACTTGAACTCGGGAAGTGGAGGTTGCAGTGAGCTGAGATCGCACCATTGCACTCCAGTTTAGGGAACAGAGTGAGACTCCATCTCAAAAAAAAAAAAAGATCCACAGAAGCAAGAGTGCACATTTGTCTTGATTAGTGTGGCAGTTATTAGGGATATTGATTGAACATATTCAGTGACCTTTTTAAGGATCTACAATAGGATTGCACTTCCTTGTCCCTGAGAAGTTGGGTTTCACCATGTGACTTAGTTTGATCAGTGAAATAAGCACAGAAGTGATATGAATCTCTTCTGGACGGAAGTTTTAAGCACTATTTTGTGAATAACCACATTCTCTGGTCCCTGCTTTAGAAATTTGGGAAGTATGAGTTGAGGTGGGTCCTCTGTCTGTCAGACTGTGCCCATGAGTGACTACAAGAAATAGAAGCTCCAGTTAATCTTTGATGGGCAACAACTTTGTGGTTATAAACTCCCTTAAAAAAATCTTTTTTGAAGGCACACAATGAAAAGAAAAGCCACTGAAAAAAGAGTAACATGATTTATAGAAATATAGAAAAATAAATATCATGAAAAGTATGAAGGGAGGGTTAAAAAAAAAAAAAAACTTTCAAACATACCCAAGCTGCTGATGGAGAGGGATGAGGAAGAGGAGGTAGAGAAGGATGAAGACTAAAATAAACAAGAAAGTTGTGTCTGAGAGGCTGTTATCCATGAAAGAGGAGATTTTGTGGTGGGGGAGCCACAGCATCAGGATATAGCAAGTCAGTAAAGGGGAGCTAGACATGCAAGCCCAGAACATGGAGACTATCATGTTGAGGAGTTTGTGAAAAAGGGATGCAATACAAATAGTTTGGGAATAAAGGAATAATTTTTGTTTTGTTTATAAAATAAAGAAAAACCTAAGTATGTTTTGAAGTAGAAGAGAAACTGTCAATAAAGAGGGAAAGACAAAAGGCACAAAATAAGAAGGAAAGAGAGAAATATCCCAGAGAGTTGAAAGGAGATAAGGTCAAGGAACAGGTTGCAGCATTCACCTCAGATGAGAGAGAAATGGAAGTATAATGGAGAGGAAACACTTTGAGAAAGGTCAACTTGGATGACCTTGTCTTCTCATTAAAGTAGAAGGTCAGATTGTTCAGAAAATAAAGGAGGAAATGGGGCTCAAATGAGAAGGTTTAGAGGATCTGTTTCAGGGTGTGTGATGTGGAACCTACCACTGGGGGAAAGATGGTATAAACGTGTGGTCAGTCCACTGAGTACTGATTCTGTAATTGTACATCATACTGATGGTACAGTACATTATAGTAAATAATTATTTACTAAATGTCTTATTCATTCAGTCCCAGTGACTGACCTGGTTTGAATATAAACTGATATATCATTCATAACTCCAAGTCATTCCTTAGGTAACTTGTCACTCTCTAGTAAGGATTCTAGGACTCTAGATATCTAGTTAACAATTTACATTTGTATTACATTTGATGAATTTAATTGTCAGGAAGACTCTATAAATTATACAGTATTTAATAGTTGAATAAAGGGAGGATCTCTGACTTGATTAAGGCTTCATAGGTAATAAATTACACAGCCAAGAATGAAACTCAGTCTTTATTTGCCAAGTCCAGAATAAGAAATAGTATTTCTCAGAAATAAGCACAAGAACTGGAGGTGACTGTAAACCTACTTATTTAAAATATTAAAGAGGGAATTATGGATAATTATATTATTTTAGTAAATTATATAATTGTATTAGTCCATTCTCACACTGCTATAAAGAACTGCCCAAGACTGAGTAATTTATAAAGAAGTTTAATTGACTCACAGTTCCACATAGCTGGGGAGGCCTCGGGAAACTTACAGTCATGGCAGAGGGAAAGAAGCACATCTTACATGGTGGCAAGTGAGAGAGATCTAGTAAGAACAGAGAAAGCTGCCTTATAAAACCATCAGATCTCACAAGAACTCACTCACCATCATGAGAACAGCATGGGGGAAATCACCCCATGATACAATTGCCTCCCACAAGGTCCCTTCCTCTACACTTGGGGATTATGGAAATTACAATTTGAGATGAAATACTGGTAGGGACACAGAGCCAAACCATATCATTCGGCCACCAATCCCTCCCAAATACCATGTCTTTCACATTTCAAAAGCAATCATGCCTTCTAAATAGTCCCTGAAAGTCTTAACTCTTGTTTCAGCATTAACTCAAAAGTCCACAATCCAGTCTCATCTGAGACAAGGCAAATCACTTCTGCCTATAAGTCTGTAAAGTCAAAAGCAAGTTACTTCCTTCCTAGATACAATGGGGGTACAAGCATCGTACAAATGCTCCCATTCCAAATGGGAGAAATTGGCCAAAATTAAGGGGCTACAGGCCCATGCAAGTCCAAAATCTAACAGGGCAGTCACTAAATCTTAAAGCTCCAAAATGATCTCCTGTGAATCCATGTCTCCCATCCAGGTCACCTCGATGCAAGAAGTGGGCTCCAACAGCCTTGGGCTACTCTTCCCCTGTGACTTTGCAGAGTACGGCCCCTCACCCTGGTTGCTTTAATGGCTGGCATTGAGTGTCTGCAGCCTGGGTGCATGGTGCAAGCTGTAGGTGGACCTGCCATTCTGGGTCTAGAAGACAGTGGCCCTCTTCTCTCAGCTCCACTAGATAGTGCCCCAGTGGGGACTCAGTGTGGGGATTCTGACCCCATACTTCCCTTCCACACTGCCTTAGCAGAGGTTCTCTATGAGGGCTAGACCCCTGCAGGAGACTTCTGCCTGGAAATCCAGGCATTTTCATACAGCCTCTGATGTCTAGATGGAGGTTCTTAAACCTCAATTCTTGACTTCTGTGCACCCACAGGACCAACACCATGTGGAAGCTGCCAAGGTTTGGACCTTGCACTCTTGGAAGCAACAGCCTGAGCTTTGCATTGGCCCCTTTTAGTCACATCTGGAGTGCAGGGCACCCAGTCCTGAAGCTACACAGAGAAGCAGTGGGGCCCTGGGCTCAGCCCATGAAACCACTTTTTCCTCCTAGGCCTCAGGGCCTGTGATAGGAGGCGGCTGCCATGAAGGTCTCTTACATGCCCTGAAGACATTTTTCTTATATTCTTGGCTATTACCATTCAATTCCTCATTACTCATGCAAATTTCTGCAGCTTGCTTGAATTCCTCCCAAGAAAATGGGTTTTTCTTTTCTACTACATGGCTTAGCTGCATATTTTTCATACTTCTGTGCTCTGCTTCACTTTTGAACATAAGTTCCAATTTCAAACCATCTCTTTGTAAACTCCTAAGACCGAACACTTTCAAAATCAACCAGGTCACCTCTTGTATGTTTTGCTCCTTAAAATTTTCTTGCAAAAGATACCCTAAATCATCTCTCTCAAGTTGAAAGTTCCACAGATCTCTAGGGCAGGGACAAAATTCTGCCAGTCTCTTTGCTAAAGCATAGCAAGAGTGACCTTTGTTCCAGTTAGCAAGAAGTTCCTCATCTCCATCTGAGACCACCTCAGCTTGGACTTTATTGTCCACATCATTATCAGTATTTTGGTCAAAACCATTCCATTCAACAAGTCTCTAGGAAATTCCAAACTTTCCCACATCTTTCTCTCTTCTGAGCCCTCCACACTGTTCCAACCTCTGCCTGTTACCCAGTTCCAAAGTCACTTTCACGTTTTCAAGTATCTCTATAACAGTAACCTGCTACCTTGGTACCAATTAACTGTATTAGTCTGTTCTCATAGTGCTATAAAGAACTGCCCAAGACAGGGTAATTTATAGAGAAATGAGTCACATCACAGTTCCTCATGGCTGTGGAAGACTCAGGAAACTCACAATCATGGCAGAAGGAGAAGAGGCACATCTTATATGGTGGCAGGCAAGAGAGAGCAAGGAAGAGCAGGGAAAACTGCCTTAAAAAATCATCAGATGGCCAGTTGCATTGGCTCATGCCTGTAATCCCAACACTTTGGGAGGCCCAGATGGGTGGATAACCTTAGGTCCGGAGTTTTGGACCAGCCTGGCTAACATAGTAAAACCCCATCCCTACTAAAAACACAAAAAGTAGCTGGGTATGGTGGCATGTGCCTGTAATCCCAGCCACTCAAGAGGCTGAGGCAGGAGAATCGCTTGAAACCGGGAGACAAAAAAGGTGCAGTGAGCCGAGATCACGCCATTGCACTCTAGCCTGGGCAACAAAAGCGAAACTCTATCTCAAAAAAAAAAAAAAGGAAAAAAAAAAAATCAGATCTCGTGAGAACTGACTCATTATCACAAGAACAGCATGGGGAAAATTGCCACCACGATCCAGTCATCCCTCACCTCCCATGAGGTCCCTCTTTCAACACGTTGGGATTATGGGGATTATAATTTGAGACAAGATATGGGTGGAGACACAGAGCCAAACCATATAAATAATGATTCAGGATGAAAAATCCTTCTATGCTGAAGGCATGAATCTAGGCCTCAGAACCACCTATATCTCCTGGACCACTGTGGTGGAGACCTACAACTCTTAGTCTAAATTAAAATAGAAATAAATGACTTTTACAATGGAACCATAGTGGGATGGCACTAGGGAAATGTTTTGAGCTTTCTAATCCCTTTTCAGTTCTTGGCTGATGAATGCTAATCAAAAAACAAAAAAGTCCAGGCCGGGTGTGGTGGCTCACGCCTGTAATCCCAGCACTTTGTGGGGACCAGGCAGGCGGATCACGAGGTCAGGAGGTGGAGACCATCCTGGCTAACATGGTGAAAACCCGTCTATACTAAAAATATCAAAAATTAGCCAGAAGTGGTGGTGGGCTCCTGTAGTCCCAGCTACTCGGGAGGCTGAGGCAGGAGAATGGCGTGAACCGGCGGTGGAGCTTGCAGTGAGCCGAGATCGCGCCACTACTACACTCCAGCCTGGGTGACAGAGCAAGACTCTGTATCAAAAAAAAAAAAAAAAAAAAAAATCCAACAAAGTAAAACAAGAAGAAGAAATAAAACGTAACACCCAATGGAAATAAAAATTCCACCTTTCTCACCCAACCCTCCTCTATTCTGATATTTTAATTCCATTAAGATTATGAAGAAAAATGAAATCTCTCAGATCCTAATGCAAAATTGTGCTCCAAACTTACTTGTTTATCCCTTTGTAGCAATATCAGACACTGCTCAAAAGAGGCAAGCAAAATAGCATTTTGGAGTTTATGAGGAAAATCATTCTCTAATTTTTTTCAGAATTCAAATGAAAGCTGTTGTTTGAAGCCACTGAAACAGAATTACATGTGAAGTTTAGAAGGGATTAATTTCATAAATTTCTTAAGTTGTTGATGGAACCATCTGGCAGTTTGAGAGATAACCATTAAAGTCTATACAAGAAAATGTCTTTTTGTAAGATTATAATGACTGAATATTATAACAGCAGGAGAATAAAAACTAATGCATATTTTATCATTGAAAACAAATGCTCCGGACTTTAAAAGGCATGTGGGATTTCTGCTCACTTCTAAAGGAAAGCAACTAATGAGTGATGCACATCTACAAGAGCCTCAGAGGTACCGCTTCATTTGATCCTCATGGAGGGCTGCAAAGAAATTATTGCCTGCACTTTTCTGAGGAGGAAATTATTACCCAGAGAAGTTAGGTGATATTCATTGTACTACAAAGTGTAAGCCATATGCATAAAATTTGAACTAAGATTATTATTGCTCAAATACTACATGCTGCTAAATCATACTACCTTTTGAGAAAATTAATACTATGTATCAGATAGTTGTAGATGAGGACCAGAGATTTTATTGTAATTACCTATGAAGGTGTTTCTGGCCAGTCGGGCAGTCAAGGATTTACCAAATGTTTTCACAAAAGTTCTCCCATTAGTTTGTCACTACATCCTGACTAAGTTTCATTATCATTACTATTTTCAGGAACAGAATATATTTCAGTTCAAGGTAATTTGACCCACAGACAAAAACAATGGTCCTTAAACTTGGATACATACTAGAACCTTCTAAGAATCCAACAAAACATAAAGATACTTGAGCCAAAAAGATGGCTCTCTGAGAAAGGGTCCATGTATGTTTATGTGTAGTTTTGTAAAATCTCCATGTGCCTCCTAAAATTGAGATCTACTAAAATAAGGTTGTCTCAATGTAGAATAATTCTCAAGCAGCCTAGACAAGCTGGAATGCCTGGAATTGAATTCCAGCTTCAGCATATGTGAAATGTGCAACCTTAGGCAAATTAATCTTTTCTGAATCAGTTTTCTCACCTGAGAAATGGGGGTAATTAATAATGCCTATGTCACAAGTTCTTATGAGGACAAATGAAAGAGTATGTACTGAGAAGAATATCTGGCACATCCTAAGTGCCTAATGATAGCAATTGTTAATCCATTAGTTACGGAGGCACAGCTGGAGGGCTTCATAATCCTTTTTGTGAGTCAGGTAGCCACTGCAAGCTATCACTCATCTTTCAAAACAAGGCTACTTCCCATAGACATCCATTGTGTCTCAGTGGATGCATGAAATATCAGGCAGGAATCAGGTTTTTAATTACATTAATGATGCACAGAGGGACAAATTTTTATCTGCTACTGTGGATGACCCCAGCTGTCTTTTTCTGTGCAGTCCCTTTATACCTTCATCCCAGATTTTCACAGTGCCTACTCTAACATCTCAGCCAATTTCTTCCACGGCTCATTCACAGCAAAGCTCTAACAAGTAATGTCAATGTTTTCTTTACACAGCTTTCAAGAGTGATTTAAAATGCCAATGCAGCATATTACTCATACCCTAGGCATTTCCCTAACACAGCTCCTATGAGTTATACAAATGGTGCACTTGGAACCAATCTTAGGTAGCCTTGTCCTGGATACTAGGGATTGCACACATTTTGACAAGGGTCACACAGCCAGTAAGCCATAGCTGGGACTCCTAAACCCATACACTGTATTTTGTCCAGTGCAGCACCAGTCTCAACTGTTCAGAGAACTTCCCTCCAAAGTCCTACCAAGCTTTGCCCATATTCTTCACTTCTCATCCTCACTTCCATCTCTGCTCTGCATAGACCTTGCCTGTACTACCACAGTTCCAAAGTCTTGATGTTTGTTACTGAAATATATGCTGGATTGGAGATTGGTTCTAATAGTCTCTCTAAACTACTTCCTTTCCATCTTTCTGAACTTACCACTACTTCATAACCATTCTCATATATCACCCCGATTCCTGACATCTCCAAAGATCATCCTGATTTCCAAAAATGCTATGTCTCTCCTTTTGCTGCATTATATGCCTATAACTTCTTCTCCCTGAGTTGGCCTTTTATCTGCAATGGTTATCTCCTCTCATTCAAGACATCTCTCAAAGCCACTAACAACTGAGGGTGGAGACAAAGAATGGGATTTCTGTATTTTTTGCTGCTGAATCATGAATTTGTTTTAAATTAATAAATAGATGAATAATTCCTTTTGGTTTTCTGTAAGATTTTCCTAATATAAACCAACAAATAACTTCAGGCTTATTTAAACAACTGATACCTGGGGCATGCCAGTGTCAGTGACTGGCACATGAAAAGTTCTACACTGCTCACAAAACATGGCTATGAAATATCACTGTATTTCCTTATATTTTGTTAATCAGTCAGGCATTTGGCAAACACTTACGAAGTGCTGTCTGTGTGCCAGGCACTGTTCTTGATGCTAGGGCACTACCCTGAACGGTAGATATTCTGCTCACATGCAATTCCTATTAATAATAAAAAGCTTTGAATGAAATAAAACCAGGTATTATGATAGAGAGTGAATAGGAGAGGCTAATCAAAAAGGTAGTCAGGAAGGTATATCTCAAAAAGTGGTGTTTGAACTGAGGTTTGAACATAAAGAACCACCAAAGCAAAGAGGTTTTTTTTTTTTTTTGGAGTGGATGGGGTAGGGTGGGAGGAGGTATTTCAAACAAAAGAAAAGCAAGTCAGAGGTAGACACAAACTTAAATTTCTTGGAGTAAACGATAGGAGGCCAGGATCAGTAGATGATAATGAGCCAGGCTTGGAGCAGTAAAGATGAAGTCAGCCAGGTCAGAAGGAGGCAGACCCTTCAGGGCCTTGTAGGTTAGGGTAGCAGGTTTAAACCTATGGAGCTTAAAGTGGCAATGATCTGATTTTTTTTTTTTTAAAGAAAAATAAGGGTATTAGGGTGCTATGTATGTGGGAAATGGATAAGGTAGAGATGAGAGTAGAAGCACAGAAGAGGCTATTACAGCAGTTTATGAGCAAGAGAAGGGCCTTAATCCTGAGCAAGCTACATTTTTTAATACAGTATTCATTTTAAAAAAAAGAAAAACAGAACTTGGCTTTGCAATAGTAGAGTTGCTATGGCTCCAGTTGTTTCGTTCATTATTTGAATGTAAAGACACTCAGTATAAGAGCTCTCAAAAAGTCTTCATCCTCCTCCATCAATTTTTTGGAATCTTTTCAAGGAGAAAAAAAAAATGGATTTATTAACTCAATGAGCTTACACTCATAATTGACATCAATTCTGCACAGGAAGTCAGTGCAACCCCAGAACCCGGGGCTTCTCCCTGTATGCTGTCACCTCATTGGCCTTAGTACGCCTGCTTCACTGTTTCCATAAAGCAAGACTTTCAGCAAGGAAAGACTCGTTACAGCATGTTCTTTGTGCTGGACAATCTATGAGTGACTCTGAGAATTAGAACAACAAGCAAAACCCTTGGGAGTGCTTAGGTTTCCAGTCATGCCTACTTAATGATAATCGATTTAAGTAAGAGATGTTTCTTATTAAAATTTCCTTGAGAAAATTCCCTCTCTCCTGGCAGTAATGACTTATTTCTGAACTGTCATCAGCTTGTTAACATTTTAACTAAATGGGAGTAGAAACTTCTAAGGATTATTAGTGTTTTCACCTAGAGTAAACATATCAATTAACATTCTGGGATAAATAATGAGCATTAATAATATCAGGGCTAATAGTGATATTCTGTGAAGTTTAGGGTTCTCTTTTGCCTACTCACCATATTAACAGCCAGAGGGAGAACACAATTCCTATTTTTTCATTCACAGAATTCCAGAACAGGGCAACAAAAAATGAAGATCTGTCTAGGGTAAGTGTCACATTTGAAACCTGCAATGTTACGTATAGAAAATACAGAGGGTTTTGAGGAAGATGATAAAGAATTGATCCAGTCGGCTGCAGTGGCTCATGCCTGTAATCCCAGCACTTTGGAAGACTGAGACAGGCAGATCATGAGGTCAGGAGTTTGAGACCAGCCTGGCCAACATAATGAAACCTCATCTCTACTTTAAAAAAAAAAAAAAATTACAAAAATTAGCCAGGCATCGTGGCGGGTACCTATAGCTACTCAGGAGGCTGAGGCAGGTGAATCACTTGAATCTGGGAGGTAGAGGTTGCAGTGAGCTGAGATTGCGCCATTATACTCCAGCCTAGGTGACAGAGCAAGACTGTCTCAAAAATAAAAAAATAAAATAAAAAGCTGATCCACAAGTTCAAACCAAAATTTGTACCAAAAAATATGCTACCTGCTTAATTCAAATGAAAGTTAAATTAGATGTTTGTGAAAGAAGCTGAATGACACAGCAAAATAGACAAACTGAAAAAGTTCCTTGAATATTAATATTGGAGATTTAGATTATTTGTTTACCTGCTTAAAAGATTCATTTATGCCTGAAAGAAAAAAAGCATTTTAAGTAATAACGTAATTGTATATAACTGAAAAGAAATTATTGCAGTATTCCTAATAGGATACAGAGCAGTCTTTATCAAAACTGAGGGAAGGTTAATATTAAAAGAACCCCAGAATGTCCTGTGAATATGGCAGATTTTATTGTTATATCCTCATTTGTTTTAATGATAAAAGATCCAACAAAATATACTAGTAGAATTGATTAGGTTTATTATTTGCCACAGAATTTAGGGAAAGTAAGTACTAATCAAAGAGAAGAGAATCTCAGAAACATTAACAAATATACTTATCAACAGTTTAAAAGTATTGCCAAATTATGAACATATATGAATTTGAACATATATGAATTCATAAAATTCATATTTTATGAACTATAAAATTCCACACAATATACTGAAAATATATGTGATTTGAATAGTAGAAATACTAAGAGATAAATTTGCAGCATCTTTCATAAGCTATTCCTTCATTCTTCCATTTTTTAATGAATGCATGAATTAAGGGATTACTATGGGCCAGGCATGGTCCTGAAAACTGAAAACACAAAAGAGAATGAGACAAATAAATCTCCCATCAAGGATTTCTTGCTTTTTAATACTTTAAGTTCTAAGGTACATGTGCACAACGTGCAGGTTTGTTACATATGTATACATGTGCCATGTTGGTGTGCTGCACCCGTTAACTCGTCATTCACATTAGGTATAACTCCTAATGCTATCCCTCCCCTCTCCCCCCACCCCACAACAGGCCTTGGTGTGTTATGTTCCTCATCCTGTGTCCAAGTGTTCTCACTGTTCAGTTCCCACCTGTGAGTGAGAACATGCGGTGTTTGGTTTTCTGTCCTTGCGATAGTTTCCTCAGAATGATAGTTTCCAACTTCATCCACGTCCTTACGAAGGACATGAACTCATCCTTTTTGATGGCTGCATAGTATTCCATGGTGTATATGTGATATATTTTCTTAATCTAGTCTATCATTGATGGACATTTCGGTTGGTTCCAAGTCTTTGCTATTGTGAATAATGCCGCAATAAACATACGTGTGCATGTGTCTTTAGAGTAGCATGATTTATAATCCTTTGGGTATATACCCAGTAATGGGATTGCTGGGTCAAATGGTATTTCTAGTTCTAGATCCCCATCAAGGATCTTTTAATGTAGAGTAGTTGTTCTTAACATATGAACACACACCACATACCACCTGTAATTACTTTCAGAGTAATTACTCTGAATACTACAAATGGAATTTGAGAAAGTCACCACACTAAGGTTAAATGTCTAACACTCACCTGTGGACTAACATACTGGTTGTATACTGGGTTAAGAAATGACAAACTTGGGGAAGAAAAAGGCAAGATGCCACCATCCCAACCACTCTGCATTCCAATGATCCATAGAGAACTCCACTGATTCTTGCTGGCTAGTGATGTGTTTTAACTAAACTAGTGTTTCTGACAAACACAACTGGATCAATGTTGTTTGTCTACCGCACACAAGAAGGAGTAAATACTATCAGGCAGAAAGAAACCACCCACCCAATCAAAGACCGAGAGGGCCCACTGAGCTGACCAAAATTCTGACTCCCCTCTGCATCAGCTTGGTACATAGGCTAATTATCTTTATAAATATTGATAATTTTAAATTCAGTCTAGCTGCCCCAAAACTTAGCTTACAGAATTCTAAACATTTTAGAGGATTATGAGTCTCATGATAAAATATGAATATATTTACAAAATGAACTACCTTATGTTTGCATATGTTTCAGTGATTTTTATCTCTGTCTGCAACCTGTTGGCATTTATAGATTGTACTATACAATTACTTATATTTTCTGTCTTTCTATTTCTTTCTGTTTATTGGTTTGCCTTTATTTTCAGCATAAATAAGAGTTCCTTCAGGGTAGAGTTAATTCAGTCTCTTCTTTGTATCTCACATACTTTAGGATAGCACATATAGCATGTGGTAAGAGTTTAAGAAGCAATAGTGATGGATAGTATATAATCTTCTGTCTTTTTCATAGAGTCTGAACTGTGTATGCATTCATATGTATTTATTTAATATATGTGTGTATTCAACAAATATATATGTATTTAATATTTATTTAATAAACACAAATATGTCTGTAAGGTACATATTTGTTAAATAAATAATCTTAGAAAGTGAAAAATTTATCACTCATTGTTATTTTCACCATTGCACAATATAAAAAATAAATTTCTATACTATCGCTGTTTCATAGATTCTTTAGGCTATGCATTCCCTCACACTTTTCAAGTATACGGCTTTCTGAATTTGTAGTATAATTAATAACATTTCAATTTTATTTCTGATTGTAAAATAGCTCTCTAAACCAATACACAAGTAGTTGGATAAGATAAAAATAAATGATATCCTTAATCAAATAATCAACTTCAGAAAAAACAGACATTAACACTAGTATTATGTTAAATAATGACATTTCTGGTTAGAACAATGTAACAAAAAATATATGTAAATATGAAAAATAAAAAATATATAACAGAAGGTTAAAATATTATTTATAGATATTATGATGCTATTTCTGGACACAGAAGAGACAATAGAAAAACAAAATCAATAGTTCAATAATATGTCCTATTATCAAAATTACATATGTGCAAATAATAATTAGAACATACAATAAAAACTATCACATGCACATAGCTATACAAGGCTTAGAAATAAACAAAATAACTATATTCTAGTAAATATTTTTAAAACTCCAAAATATACTGAAAGACACATAAAAGGTGACTTAATCCAGGATTAATTTACGATCCTAAATAGCAAATTTAATTTTTATACATTAAATACTTAGTAATTGTCCGAATGTTCATCTACAATTTGATTTCCAGTAAAACTTTCAAGATGACTTTAAAATTTAACAAAGCTTCTTCTGAAGAAAAAATAATTATCAAACTATTGAAAAATAAATAAAGGAAGAGTGAACAGTGCAGGAAGTTTGGCTCTGCATGTGTATCAGAGGTGCAGAAGCAGGTTTACCCTGACATGGAGAACATTTTCTAGTTCATGCACTTCTCCATCCTGCCCTGATCTCTCAAGCCTGGCATCAGAGGCGTTCCCAACACCTTCCTAGCACAAGCCTCTCTCCAAAAATCTCCACAGAGAAAAATGCCATCTGCTGCTAATGGCAGATTAGGGGTTTTGTTAGCACACTTCACTCACTTGAAAACTGCAAACTAACATGTGGAGATTCACACTTTGAACTTTTATTCAAGAAGGAATATGGGAGTACAACATAAGAGTGAAAAAGACTTTGGATGCTTTCAAATATGTAGCAGGCAGTAGCCTGCATTGCTCATCTGGAAGAAAACCATGAGTGGGACCACAGTGCATGAGACAGGGGAGAGATATGTCCACAATACACATTCCCATTGGGTAGCCAGGCAATCAAAGCCACAGGAGAGCTCCTTGACCCCTGTGCTGGATATGACTTGGGGAGCAGTCAAGAGACTGAGAAGGAGCAACAGTGGGAAGTACACTGTATGTGCTTCCACAACCCAGTGCTGATACAAGGAGGTCATTCTTGATCCTAATTCATCGTGAGCTGCTGAGGAACTTGCCAGACAGCATGACAGGCAGTCACTGGTTTGAAGAGTCTCCAGAGATTTGTGATCTAGTCTCAAGCAATGGAGGAGCCGGAACCCCAAAGCCAGAAATGAGGTGAGTATGGCATGGGCTCCAGCCACAGGTCCAAAAATTGAGAGCCTGCCCCTTCCCCACCCAACCTTGTGGGATCAGACCGGGAAGGATGTGTCCTGGAATACAAGGGTTCTTATCCCATGCAGAGAGTTTTGTGTCCTGGGGCAATTTCTTAACCTGAGGACCAATTGCTTATGACTTGACTCAGTGTTTCAGCATGCTGTCAGCAGTGGGAGAAAGTCCTGACAGGTTTAAGACCACAGGAAGAGATGGGTTCCACTATCACCTGCTAGACTGCAGAGCCTGAGCTGCCCCTCTTTCCCTGTGCTGGCTCTTTGGCACAGTAGCAGTTGCTTCACTCTTCCTTGGAGTGTTGCTCCAGGTGCCCGATGGCTACATTCTGGCCCATATCAGGGACAGTGCTTATGCCTGCCATTGGAGGGCTCAAGCACTTGCCAGGCCCAGCCCCACTTGACTCTTCCCCACCCATACACCTCAGAAGCAGAACACAGGACCAGGACAACTGGGAGTTCCATGGACCAGCCCACTGGCTGGAACACCCAAGTATTCCCCCTGGTTAACAAAGGTCATGAATAAACACTAGTGCAACTACTGCAGCTGGCTCTTACTTACAAGGGACCCTTACTGGCCAAGAGGTCAACCTGCACAGCTCATTACATCTGCTGACACAATTGCACAGGACTCAGGAAGGAGACAAGCTTTGCATGACCTCTGCTACCACCATTAGTCATGCCACCCCAGGTACTGAGGAGGCCTTGATCCCACTCACCCAGGCGGTACATTACTACTACAACTGGAATTTAAGAAAGCCACCACACTAAGGTTATCTGAGGGGGAAAGAAAAGTAATAAGTTTGAGAAACCTATTTAAGGAAATACTTGATGAATACTTCGCTCGTCTTTCAAAACACTTAGACATCCAGATACGAGAGGCTCTGTGAACTCTAGAAAATACACTGCAAAAAGAACTTTACCAACACATATGGTCATAAGACTTTCTAAAGTCATTATGAAGGAAAGAATTCTAAAATCAGCAAGAGAAAAGTGTCTAGTCACCTGTATTAGTCCATCTTCACACTGTTATAAAGAAATACCTGAGACTGGGCAATTTATAAAGGAAAGAGGTTTAATTGACTCACAGCTCTGCATGGCTAGGGAGGCCTCAGGAAACTCACAATCATGGCGGAAGGGAAAGCAGGTACATCTTACATGGTGGCAGATGAGAGAGATCAGGCAAGAGCACAGAAAAACTACCATTTCTAAAACCATCAGATCTCCAAGAATTCAGCATTATTATAAGAACAACATGGGGGAAACAACTCTCACAATCCAATCATTTCCCACCAGGTCTCTCCCTCAAGGAATTACAATTCAAGATGAGATTTGGGTGGGGACACAAAGTCTAGCCATATCATCACCTATAAAGAAAAACCTGTCAGATAACAGTGGACTGATCAGCAGAAACTATACAAGCCAGAGGAGATTAAGGTCCTATTTTCAGAGCTTGAAAAAAAAAGAAAAACTATTAAACACAAATCTTATATACTGCTGGAATGTTTTATAAAACATTTACACCCAGAAAAAAAAGAAAGAAATTACATGGAAACATGGTAGAACTCCACTAAATGACAATGACAAGGAGACAGAGAAATAAAATAGAAACAACCCACAAAACAACTAGATAGCAATTAACATTATAACAGGAATGAAACCTCACATATCAGTACTAACCTTGAACATAAATGGACTAAATCCTCCACTTAAAAGATATAGATTGGTGGAATGAATAAAAAACTTAACCAACGATATGCAGCTTATAAGAAACTCGTCTTACTGGTAAGGACATTTATAGACTGAAGGTAAAGGGATAGAGAAAGATACGCCACACAAACAGAAACCAAAAGTAAACTGGAGTAGCTATACTTATATCAAATAAGACAGACTTTGAATCAAAACCAGTAAAAAAAAAAAAAAAAAGACAAAAAGTCATTATATAATGATAAACGGATCAATTAAACAAGAGAATATAACAATTCTAAATATATATGCACATAACACCAAAAAATAAACAATAGACCTAAATCATACTTTAATTAGACCAAATAGACCTAACAGACATTTACAGAAGATTCTACCCAGCAACCATAGAATATACATTTTTTCTTATGAGCACATGGAATATTCTCCAAGACAGCCCATATATTAGGCCATACAACAAGTCTCAGTCAATTTTTAAAAATTGAAATCATACCAAGGAATTTTTCATACAACAGTGGAGTAAAACTAGAAATCAATACCAAGAGAAACTTTGAAAACTACAGAAACACAAAGAAATTAAACAACATACTCCTGAACAATCACTGGGTCAATGACAAAAGATGAAAAATTAAAATTTTTTGAAACAAATAAAATGGTGATGCAACATACAAAACCTCTGAGATACAGCAAAAGTGATCTTAAGATGAAAGTTAGAGCATTAAATGCCTATGTCAAAAAATGGAAAGATCACAAAATAACAACTTAACATCATTCCTCAAGGAATTAGGAAAACAAGAGAAAATGAAATCCATAGCTAACAGGAAAAAATAAATATCAAAGATCAGAGCAGAACTAAATCAAATCAAGAGCAAAAATACAGTAAAGTGAATTAATGAAATTAAAATTTGGTTCTTTGAAAAGATTAAAGAAAAAAATGATGAATAACTAGCTAGACTAACCGAGAAGAAGAGACAGAAACGCTAAATAAATATAATCAGAAATGAAAAAGGAGACATGACAACTGATACCTGAGAAATATAAAAGATCATCAGACTACTATGAACAACTCTATCCCATAAGCTACAAAATCTAGAGGAAATGGACAAATTCTTGGAAAATACAATCTTTCAAGAGTGAACCAGAAAGAAATAAAAATCCTGAACAGACTAAAAACGAGTAGTGAGATTAAAGCAGCAATAAAACAATCTCCCAACAAAAGAAAGCCCCAAACCAGATTCTACCAGATGTACAAAAATACTGGTACCAATAGTACTGAAAACATTCCAAAAAACTGAAGAGAAGGGAATCCTTCCTAATTCATTCTCCAAAGTGAGTAGCACCCTGATACCAAAGCCAAACAAATAAAGAGAACTACAGACCAATATCTCTGATGAACACAGATGCAAAAATCTGAACAAAATACTAGCAAACCAAATCCAACAACACGTCAAAAAAATAATAACATGTTATACACCACAGCAAGCTTTTTTGTATTCTAGGGATGCAAGGATGGTACAACATACACAAATAAATAAATGTGATTCATCACAAAGCAGAAGTATAAGCAAAAACCATGTGATTATATCAATAGATGCAGAAAAAGCATTTGACAAAATTCAGTATCCTTTCATGATAAAAAAAACCCTCAAAAAACTAGGCATAAAAGGAATGTAACTTTAAATAGTAAAGGCCATATATGACAAACGCACAGCCAACATCATTTTTCCTGAAAGAGGAAAAGTTGAAAGCATTCCTCCTACAAACTGGACAATTTTCACCACTTCTATTCAACATAGTACTGGAAATTCCAGCCAGAGCAATCAGGCAAATGAAAAATAAATAAATAAAAGGCATCCAAATTAGAAAAGAGAAAGTCGGCCAGGCGTGGTGGCTCACGCCTGTAATCCCAGCACTTTGGGAGGCCGAGGCAGGTGGATCACAAGGTCAGGAGATTGAGACCATCCTGGCTACACAGGTGAAACCCTGTCTCTACTAAAAATATAAAAAATTAGCCTGACGTAATGGCGGGCGCCTGTAGTCCCAGCTACTTTGGAGCCTGAGGCAGGAGAATGGCGTGAACCCGGGAGGCGGAGCTTGCAGTGAGCAGAGACTGTGCCACTGCACTCCTGCCTGGGCGGCAGAGCGAGACTCTGTTCCAAAAAAAAAAAAAAAAGAAAAGAGAAAGTCAAATTATCTGTTTGCTGATGATATAATCTTATACCTAGAAAACTCCAAAGACTCCTCCAAAACACTCTTAACTATGATAAATCAGCAAAATTTCAGGATATAAAATTTACAAAATTAATATCATATCTACACACTACTAATAAACTGAGAATCAAATTAAAAATTCAATCCCAATTACAATAGCTACAAAAAAATTCCAAGATATATATTTAACCAGGGAATTGAAAGATCTTTACAAGAAAAAGTAAAAAATAGTGATGAAGAAAATTGTAGATGACACAAGGGAAAAACACCCTGTGCTCATAATTTAGAAGAAATAATATTAGTAAAATGACCACACTGTCCAAGGCAATCGACAATTTTAAAGTAACCTCTATCAAAAACCCATCATTCTTCAAAATATTAGAGAAAACAATACTAAAAATTCACATAGAAACAAACAAAAAAAGCCTGCCTGCATAGCCAAAGCAATTCTAAGCAAAAGAACAAAGCTAAAGGTATCAAATTACCTGTCTTCAAGTTGTACAAGGCTATCATAACCAAAACAGCATTGTACTGTTATAAAAGTAGACATATATCAATGGAACATAAAGAACCCCAAAATAAAGCCACATATCTACAACCAATTGATCTTTGACAAAATTGGCAAAAACATATTAGGCTGGTGCAAAAGTAATTATGGTTTTTGCCATTAACGGGAAAACTACACCTTTTCAATAAATAGTGCTGAGAAAAGTGGATTACCATATGCAGAAGAATGAAACTGGACCTCTGTCTTTCACCACATGCAAAAATCAACTCAAGGTGGATTAAAGACTTAAATACAAGATCTGAAACCATAAAAATACTAGAACACCTAAGGAAAATTCTTCTGGACAGTGGTCTGGGCAAAGAATTTATGACTATGTACATTATTCAGGTGATGGTCACACTAAAAGCCCAGACTTCACCACTCTCTGATATATCCACGTAACAAAGCTTCTCTTGTATGCCTTAAAATTATACAAACAAAAATAAAGAAAAAAATGCCCCACATGGCAGCAAAAGCTACCATCAAGGTATAATAATGTAACTTTCAATTATTGTCTTATACAAAGAAAGCTAGATTAATGGACGTTTCAAGCACTGTATATGAAATAGGATGTAAATTAAGGAGTTGAATTAAAAATGAAAAGGCATAAAGAAACTAAAAGAAAATGTTGGTAAATATGTACCTAATCTTAGCTTGGGAATGGCTAAGATATAAAGTCATGTAAAGTGAAAATTTATACATATTAATATGTAATTCTGATGGCATAAATTAAAAAGTGCCAACATAAAAATCATAAACAATATTAATTGACAGAAGCCAAAACAAGAAATACATTTTCTAAAAATGTGGCAAATAAAACTATCATCAATAAATAATGATAAACACCCTAATAAGAAAGAGATAATGGCCATGCATAGGGAATTTACAAAGAAGCGTGAAGAGCAAATTGGCATATTAGAAGTATTCAATCCCAACAGTACTCAAAAATATAAATTAAAATAAGATATAACTTCATTTATGCATTTATGCCTTTCATTATGCATTTGTCATGTGCCTGGAATGTTTTGGGTCAGTGGTTTTGCAAGTGTGGTCCCTGTACCAACATCATTAGTACCACATAGGAGATTAAGAGAAATGCAAATTATTGGGCCCCACGAAGTAATTTTGAGTAAGAACTCTGGTAGTAGGGTCCGGCAATGTATGATTTAATAAGTCCTTCAGGTGACTCTGTTGTACAATAAAATATGAGAACCTTTGATTCTGGTGAACAAAACAAAGATCTGTTTCCTTTAGGACCTTTATTCTAGGGTGAGAGATCAGACAAAAATTAAAATGAGTTAATTATATATTTTGATCAGAGCAATAGAAAAATACAGCAGGATAGAGAGATGGAATGTGAAGGCAAGAATCAAGTCATAATTTAAAATAGGGTGCTCAGGGTTGATGTCATTGAGAATGTATATTTTGAGCCAATGGCTGGAGAAAGATGAGACTTAACCATACAGTTATCTGGAAAGAAGAGCACTCCAGCTAGAGGAACAACTAATGCAAGGACCTTGTGCACTTGAGGAATCATAAAGAAAATCAAAGAGAAGATAAAGAGCAGAGTTAGACGGGGGAGATAATTGAAGATGAAATCAGAAAGATTATAGTTCAGAGGCCAAACTATGTGGAGGCTTCAACAGATTTTGGCTTTACCTTCAACAAAATAGGGCACCTCTTTAGTGCTTCAGCAGAGAGAGTTGTAGCATTACCTGTCTTACTTTTTAAAAAAATCCCTCCAGTTACTACATTGAAAATGACTATGGTGGTGTTAAGGAAAAGGAAATGCAGAGAAGCCAGCCATAGGCTGTTGGAATAACTCAGAAGAGACTGCTGGTGGCATAGATCTGGGTAGTGACAATGTGGTGAGACTGGAGGTGAATTATAAGAAAAAGATGAGGGAGAACAGTGACTCTGAGGCTTTTAGCATGAGGAATTGAAAAGACAGTTGCCATTAATTGAGATTGAAAGGCTATAGGTCAAATAGGTATTTGCATAAGGATTAGGAGTTCGTTGACATGGAGGGTTTTAGATGTTTACTAGACACTGAAAAGATGTATAATAGGGAGACAGAATGTACAATAGAGGAGTCTGGACTGCAACTATGTGTTTGGGAGGCATCAGTATATAGATGGTTCTTAAACTTGCAAGAATGAATGAAATCACCAAGGCAATGAGTGTAGATACAGAGAAGTATAAAGGAGCAAGCCTTAAGGCCCTTCAACAATGAAATATCTGGTAGAATAAGGTTCTATTAGGGTAGTTTGTTCATTTGTTTACAGGAGAGAAATCACTCTAAAGCGGCAATAGCCTCCAAGCACAGCACAAGGCAGCTATACCAAATATTATGAAACAGGAAGGCTCACAACCAAATGATGTTCAAAGTTCATGCTTTATTGAATCAATTAAAACATATAATGAAAAGCAAGAAGAAAGAGATCGAATCTGTTAACAATCAGGTTATAGGGCAAGTGTGTGGAAACACCACACAATCCAAACATTATGTTATATAATATTTATTTTTCCTTTCTCCCCGATACATCAGCCTTCTACAGATAGTGTAGATATAAGAACCAAAGCTAAATGTGGGCAAGAGGCTGCTACAGTCTGAATGTTTGTCTCCCCACAAAATTCATATATTAAAACTCTAACCCCCAAGGAGGTGTTATTAGGAGGTGAACCCTTTGGGAGGTGACTAGGTGATGAGGGCAGAGCCCTCATGAATGAGATTAGCATCCTTATAAAAGAACCACTAATGACCTCTCACCTCTTTCACCATGTGAGGACATAGTGAGAAGGCACCATCCATGAACCAGAAAGCGGGCCCTCACCAGATAATGAGTCTGCTGGTATCTTGATCTTGGACTTCCCAGCCTCTAGAACTGTAAGAATTAAATTTCTAGGAATTATAAGCCACACAGCTCATGGTATTTTGTTGTAACAACCTGAACTGACTAAGACAGGAGCTCAGCAGATGGAAGTTGCCTGGAGCAAACACACATTTGCTCTGTTGGAAAGATTTAGTGTACAGAATTGTACACTACATGTGTTCAAGGAATTTTACCATAAAGGGGAGCAAAGAAATAAGATGTTAACTGGTAGAGAAAATGAAGTAAAGAAATTTCATAAGATTGGTAAAATTATAAGAGTAGTGCATTCCTGTAAAAATGATGCCGTAGAGGCCGGGCGCGGTGGCTCACGCCTGTAATCCCAGCACTTTGGGAGGCCAAGGTGAGCGGATCACCTGAGGTCGGCAATTCAAGACCAGCCTGACCAACATGGAGAAACCCCGTCCCTACTAAAAATACAAAAAATTAGCCAGACATGGTGGCGCATGCCTGTAATCCCAGCTACTCGGGAGGCTGAGGCAGCAGAATCGCTTGAACCCGGGAGGTGAAGGTTGCAGTGAGCTGAGATTGCGCCATTGCACTCAACCCTGGGCAACAAGAGAAAAACTCTTGTCTCAAAAAAAAAAAAAAAGATGCAGTAGAGAGGGGAAATTTTATGATATAGGAGAGAGGGAGAGAATTGTTGAGGACATGTCTTTGAGTAGGTAAGATGGAATTGACATGCACAAAAATTTAGAGGACAGAATTTACAAAGCAACTCAGATAGTTTATCTTACCAAAAGGCGGCAATGAGTGGTACAGAGAGGCTGTGGGATATCTTTTCTGATTCTTCAGTTTTCTCAGGAAAACAGGAAGCAAGGTAATCATCTGGGATGGAATAAAATTTGGAGGTTTGAGGAGGGAGGAGGTTTGGAACGTTGAACAGGAGTGGAAAGAGGACTGGACCCAGGCATGAGCATTTGACCGATGTGGTCCCTGGGAAGGGAAGCAGAGTTATGTTTTTTCTTTTTTGTTTTCCCTAGCCTCATTCATCTGCACAGGTACTGAGGAAGAACAGGGTAAGAGTTGGATTTTGGCAGCACTGTAGTTTTGTCAGATGAGTACTATAAAGCAAGAGAGGTACAAGGGAGTCAAGACTGTAAAGGAATGGTTACAATAACTGACCATAAAATGGATTTGAAATTTATATAAAAGGGAGAATATTGAGAGAGGTCCAAGTAAGTAAATACATGCTATAGGAAGCACTTTAACTCTGACTACTTTTATATGAAAGTATTTGAGACCAAATATTTACTCATTTTATTTCCAAAATAGAATAATGTTATTCCTGTATTATGGCCTTCACACGATCCATTTTGAAATGCTAATCTTGGTTTGTGATTATGAAATGCATTTATTTCCAATGAAACCCCATACAAAAGAGCAACAGAAAAAGATGTAAGTATACAAATATTACATTAGAAGAATTGCTCCTTCTTAAAATGGCCTTTACCCAGTTGCACAAAGGCACAATATTTTCCTCTTTTCATTCAGAGTGGAGTAGTATCATCAATGTTTGCCCCTAAAGATAACTCAAATCTTTGTACATACATTCATTTTCCGTGTTTTCGATATTATTTGTTCCCACACAGTGGATAATAGACGTCTTAATAACTTTTTTTCATTACATACTGATAACAGATCCCAGAAACACTGTCCCATCACATAAATACACCTCCTAGTCTCTAATCTTATTCATTTTCATAGTTATCACAACCACAGACTTGGTTCCCATCACATGGCTGCAGATCACACATACCTACTAGTGGAGTAAAAGCAGCTTATCTCTCCAAGGGGGTATCGGATTGAGATTAATGGGGCCATGTTCATGCTATGCCAAGTTATTATCAGAATTATCTTATCATTGGACTTAAAAAACATTTAATACATTATATTTCAGAAAGTTATGATCTTCATGTCAGATAGGTAGATAGATAAATGAGAACTTCTTGCCTTCTGGAGTCACAATTCAATCCTTTTGATGTTTTTAGGTTTGCTTCTTTTTCCCTTTCTATCTAGACAATCCCTTATGCCCCTATGTGTTTATGGCACAAATCTGTCTCCATGTAATGTCTCCCTCTGTTCCATTGTAAAACTGCATATGTTCTCCTACAATGCCTGCATGCAGGAGGGATCTTTGTGAACTGGACTATAATTGAAATGAACATTCACGCTGAGTCCATGATGCAGAAAAAGAAAAAAAAAATCCTCATGTTTAAAAGAAAACAATCATCTCTAGGTTGCATTTTACCTTTCTTAACCTGGAAAATCTTGATGAAATTGAAAACAATGTTTTGGTCCTGGAGCCTGCTAAAGGGGAAAACGAAGGTGTTTGGTGTGTTCATTAGTTCTTTATTAACCATATATCATATCTCGTTCCCACATGCTACTATAACATACCATAAATAAATCAAATTAATATGTTATAAAGCAAACGCAGGTTTTAAGAAAAAAACCAGCTGGCCTCTCTCTTTTTGCCTAGGGGGAGATGGATCCGCGATGATAAGGCTGAGACATGACAGAAAGTGCAGTTAGCAAAACAAGCACCGTAATGAACATTCACAACACTGCTTTTATGCTGCTGATCAGGTTGTATGCTAATTTCAAGTGTAAAATGTAGGTTTGGGATTTATGCATTATATAAAACATAATCAAGTTTCATTATTTCCATGAGTCAGCGTTTTAATCTTTTCTAATTAGATGTAATTACTATTCTTTCTCACAGCAGGATAGCATGGAAGCATAAAAAATTTGAGGTGCCACATATGTAAGGGGGAGAGCTACAAAAGGGAAAAATACAGACCTCATTAGTAAACAAGAGAGGTTTTATTCTCAGGTGACACTGGAGCCATTCCCTCAGTGGGTAAAAAATAGACACCGAGACAAAGCATTGTAGGTAATTACCACCTTTTTATAGTATTCTTTTGTAACAACTGGATCAAGGTCCAAGGACAGAAATACTTTCCATGTGGAGAGCAGAATTTTAATGTCAGAGTTTATGCATTTTAATTATGGCAATTTAGTTTATCAGAATAAATTGTCTTTCTAAATATTATGATTAATGTACTTTCCTCCCAAATAGTCATCTGTTCCTTCTATCTTTACCTTCTGGTAAACTAAGACCAGAATTTTATATAGAAATCAAATAAGATCTCTTCCAGGTCTAAAAGTGTCAAAAATGTTATGGGTCTAGTTGCAATGTTAAGAGCTGTACTCATAAAATGCCATCACAGAAGCAAAACTTTCCAGATGCCCTTATCCTCCATTTAGGAAAATTTTTACCAAAATAATTTATTCGTGTAAAGAAATTTTTACACACTTTTTTACAGGTAAATTCTTCAGTGCACACATTTATTCATGTGAATTCTGCAAAACTGGTTGTTAAATGAACAACTGGTGAAATCAGGTTCAAACAACCCAAACTTAATTTATTTTACATTTATACAGTCTACTTCTCATACAAACCATCAAACCACGCACTTCTTTGGGAGAAAATGATTTGTTTTGAAACCTAGATTAACTATCTAAACTGTGTACACTGATTAAATTAACTGGTCAACTGTTCATTTTAATTCTCTTCTTCACCTTATATTGTGCAGAAAGAAAAAAAAAAGTGTTGATAAACCAAAATAGTGAGTTTTACTAATTAAATAATATTCACCTTTTGAATGTTGAGTTTTATGCTGGTTCATTTAATCTGTAAAACATGAAATTGGAAATTTTATACAAATATATTACACAACATAAGGGAACCCTCCAGGTAATTATTCTATTTCCAAATTTATGGCTGCCAAACTCAGATAAATCCTGGACAGGCAACATAGATTACCCAGATTACCAAAGTTTTCCTAATTGGCAATTCATAACTTCCAGCTGCTCTGAACAAAACCTATCACCCATTGAGATGTTGACATTTTTCTGCCTCATTAAAATCTTCTGCAATATTCTGTGTGAATATATTGTTTAATTAGCCATTATTTCTGAACATATCCATGGAGGTGATAAATAATTAGAACACTGATACAATTCGTGGTGTCAAAGCAAGCCTGTTTACACTGTACTCGCCTATATATTTGGACAACATTGTACTCAATATCATGGTAGGCAGGAGGAGAGTTTTATCCCATGGAGCACATTACAGTTTTTACCTTAAAATGTGTTTTTGATATGTCTTTAATTTTCCATGAATTCATTGTTATGTTCTTGAGTATATATTTATAATTAAAAATGCATTTTAAGGATGTTCTATAACAAAGTTAAGAGATCTTATAAATTCCCTTGATAAAATTTAAGCCAGTTAGACATAATTTACTTTAATGAGATAAAAATTTTCCAATAAAGGTCCCTGATTGCATCTCTTGTAAGAAATAGCTGAGAGTCATTTTATGAAGGTTGATTTAATAAGATATATGTTCTCAACTACATGAGATTACTGTATAGATTTACACAGAAAACATGTCTCACTACTAAGTCATTTGTAGATTTTTGGCCTGTGCCATAAATTTGAACAGAGAATTTCCAAAAATATAATGAGTCTTTCTTATGCAACCCCAATGTTTTCTCTATTAAAAATATATGTTTTCATCAAATATCAAAATTAATAAAATCAACATAAGCAAATTATATTTTGTACAGAAGTGCTAGCTTTCAGTTGCCATAAACCCACAGCTCGTGGCATGACATATATGATACAAGGGTGAAATACATACAAAATATTTAAGATTTGTACATGGTAGTGTTGTGGTTATTTTCCTTGTAAAAATTTTTAATTTGTCTAATTTCATACAACAAACTGAATAACTTATTTTATACTTAGTGTGTGTGTTTAAGGCAGTTATAAACATTCCCAATCGCCTTGGGGAATGTACTACACTTATTTACTTCTAATCCCATTTTTTAATAGCAACAATACCCACAGTAATTTTCATGGTCACACGTGATTTTTCACTTAGGTTTTTCCCTATGTTCTTAGGAGCTCTTTGTTCATTTTATTTTGTGAGGATTTAAGATTGTAATGTGTAACTCTGAAGACTCTGGAAAACATGGGATGTAATAAAACGAAGAAAATAGCATTCCAGTTTCACTTGCTGAATTCAAGGTGTCCCTCCTTAAGTTTTGTTCCACTAGTAAAGTTAAGCAACAAAGGCTTAACTCTCCCCTCAGTATGTTCTCCTAGGTAACAAAACATAATTTTCTTAGAACAGCATAAGATACTACAATTATTATTATTATAATATTTTAGAACTTATTTGCAAAAACTATTCAATAAAATAAATCTACTCCAAACAGAAGAATATTCGTTCTTTATTCCACCTTAGTATCAACTGGCATATTGTGACTCTATATGGACATACTCAGATACTTTTAAATGAGATTAATTTTATATGTGGCTCTAAAAAAGCATTCTTCATAATTTTTGGCCCTAAATTGTTTCTCACACTTTATTATCTATGTTCTAGGATTCAAGTCATGGCTATTAAAGTTAGTGCCTGGTAGCTATATTGTGTTACCTTGCTGTTTAATCTACAAATAATCCTCCTTATTTCCTTCTGATAATCTATATTGCAATGCATTGGGATGTAGTGCATATTAAACTAAACAGTACAATAGATTGCTTCAAAAAGTCAAATCCTGAACAATGCTAAAAACAGAAAGTCTTGGTATTCCCTACAAGGAAGCTCTCTCACCGGGCATCCCTTGTTTTAAACCTGAAAAGTCCAACCCAACGCAGAAGCTAACCAGATTCAGGGGCATTTTACAATGTATTCAGGTAGCTGTATTCCGGAAGGACCGCCCCACTGTATGAAAGTCTTGTCTGGCACCCTAAACACTTACAGCTTTATTGAGGTATAATTGACATATAGGAAACCACACCTATTGAAAGACTACAATTTGATTAGTTTTGACATATGTATACACTCCTGAAAGGATCACTACAATCAAGATGATAAATATGTCTATCACCTCAATGTTTCTTTGTTCCTCTGATTATCCTTCTCTCCACCTTTCTATGACCCCCTCGCTTCTCCAGGCAACTATTGATCTGCTTTATGTCCTACAGACTGGTTTTCATTCTGTAAAGTTTTATATAAGTGGAATCATAAAATATTTACATATTTTTGAAAGGGAGCAGCATCTGATTTCGTTCATGCAGTGTAATCATTTTGAAATTCATCTATGGTGTTGTATGTTTTAGAATTTCATTCTTTTTTATCATTGATTAGTTTCCTATTGTATGGAAGATTTATCCCTTCACCACTTGAATATTCAGATTGTTTCCAGTTTTCAGCTGTTATAAATGAAGCTGTTATAAATACTTATGTACATCTTTTTATAGATAAATTCTTTCGTTTCTCTTGGATAAATGCTTAGGAGGAAAATGTCTGGGTCATTTACTTAAGTGTATATTTTGCTTTTGAAGAAATTGGCAAGCTTTTTCAAATGGCTTACTATGTCACATTTCCACCAGAAATGTATTGAGTACCACTTCTGTGCTCCTGCCAACACTTGAAATAATTATTCTTTTTAATATTAGTGATGCTGGAGGGTATGTATGAGTAGCTACTTGTGATTTTAATTTACGTTTCCATGAAGTACTATTGATATTGAGCAACTTTGAAAGCACTAATCTAATATCCATATATCTTCTTTGGTAAAGGGTCTGTTCAAATCTTTTAGCCATTTGGAAATTGGATTTTTGTGTTATTGAGTTGTAAGAGTTCTCAATGTAGTCTAGATACAAGTTCTTTGTCATATATGTTTTGAAGATATTTTTCCCAGTCAATAACTTGCCTTTTCATTTCTGTAAAAATGTCTTTGGAAAACAAAGAATTTAATTTCAATGAAGTAGAATTTAATGATTTTTTTTCCTATAGTTCATACATTTGGTGTCCAGCTTCACAAATCTTTACCAAACCCATTTAAAGTTAAATCTACTTTATAAACAGTAAAAAGAGCAGTAGCTCACTACCTATTTTCCTCTTCCAGCCTTGTCCTATTGTAGTCAGTCATTTAACTTCTACATATATTATAAACTCCGCAACTCATTAACTCTTATTACTAACTCTTGTTAATTTGAAACACTCTATTTTTAAAGAGATCTTAAATAACAGAGAAAAACACAGAAGTCTTTTATCTATCCACTTTATCATTTCCAGTGTTTTTCTTTCCTTTATGCGTACTCACATGTGTGTCTAGCAGCATTTTCCTTCTGCCTGAAGACTTCCTTTATCATTTCTTTAAGTACAAGTTGCTACTGATCAATTCTCTCAGCTTTTGTATTTCTGAAGTAGGCTTCATTTTATCTTTCTTTTTGAAAGATGTTTTCTCTGGATATAGAATTCTATATAGATAGGTTTTTGTTTCTTTCAATGCTTTAAAGACGTTGCTTCACTTTTTTCTGACTTTCATTACTGCTAAAAAAAAAAGTCTGCTTTCATTCTTGTCTTGTGTGTCTGTACATAATATATCTATTTTTTCTGAGTGCTTTCAAGATTTTCTCCTTATCACTGGCTAGAAGCAATTTTATTAGAATTTTCATGGTTTAGTTTTTGTGTTTTGTTGAATTTATCAGATCTCTGAGTCTATAACTTTTATCAACTTTAGGGAAAAATTGATTTTTTAAATTAGTAAGCTTTTTTTTTTTTTTTGGAGAACTTTTAGGTCCACAGAAAATTGAGCAGAAAATGCACAGAATTTCCATACATCTCTTATTGCCCCTGCCATACATACAACCTCCCCGACCACAGACATGGACATCGCTCACCACAGTGCTACATTTGCTGCAATCAATAAATTTCATCACTATTACACAAAGTCTGTAGTTTACATTAGGGTTCACATTTGGTGGAGTACATTCTATGGGTTTTGACAAAAGTATAATGACATGAATCCACCAAAGTAGTGTCATACAGAGTATTTCCACTGCCCTAAAAATCTTTCTACTACACCTATATATCCCTTCCTGCCCCAACTCCTGGCAACCACTAATCTTTTTTACTACCTTGCTAGTTTTGCTTTTTCAAGAATGTCATATACTTAGAATCATACAGTGTGGTTGGAATACTGGAATCATACAATCTTTCCATGTTGGCTTAACTTACTAATATAGATTTAAGTTTCCTCCATATCTTTTCATGGCATGATAGGTCATTTTCTTAGTGCTAAATAATATTCTGTTGTCTGGATGTACTACAGCGTATCTATCCATTCATCTACTGAAAGACATCTTGGTTTCTTCCAACTTTTGGCAATTATGAGTAAAGCTGCTGTAAATATTCATGTGCAAGTTTTGTATGGAAATCAGCTTTCAGTTGATTTGGGTAAATAACGAGTGTGACTGCTGTAAGAGAATGTAAGAGTATGTTTAATTTTTAAGAAACTGCCCAGCTGCTGTTCAAGACGTCTATACCATTTTGCATTCCCATCAGCAATAAACAAGAGTTCCTATTGTTCTACATCCTCACCAGCATTTGGTGCTGTCATTGTGCTGGTTTTGGTTATTCTAATAGGTGTGTGGTGGTATCTTATTGTTGGTAACACATTTTTGTTTTAATTTGCATTTCCCTGATGACATATGATGTTAACCATCTTTTCATGTGTTTATTTTTCCATTTGCATATCTTCTGTTGTGGGGTGTCAGTTACGATCTTTGGCCCATTTTTTAATTGGATTGTTTTCTTATTAAGTTTTAAGAGTTCTTTGTGTATTTTTTATAACAGTCCTTTATCAGACTGGTCTTTTGCAACTATTTTCTTTAAGTTTTTGGCATGTCTTGATCTCTTGAGCTATTTTTCAAATAATTTCTTTGTACTTTTCTCTTTGGGGACCTCCTTGATATACATGTATTAGAAAATCTGAAGTTGTCTCAGCTCACTAATGTGATTTTTTTGTCTTTTTCATTCTGTGTTTGGACAGTATCTGTTATAATGTCCTAATATCTAGTAAGTATTCTTCTATGTTTAATCAGTTAATCTGCTATTAATTCCATTTATATGTTTATCTCAGTTATGTAGTTTTTAATCTCTAAAATAGCATCTGTTTCATGTCTTTTGTATGTCTTCTCAATATGCTCATTCTCTTTCACTTTCTTCAATATATAGAATCCATTTCTAGTAACTCTTAATTTCTGTGTCTATTAATCTTACCATCTGTGTCATTTCTCTATTATTTTTTTCTCATTGTTGCTTGCATGATTTTGGATGAAATGCCAGACACTGTGAATTTTACCTTATTGAGTACTGGATTTTCTGTATTCCTTTAAACATTTTCGAACTTTTTTTCTGGAATGCAGATAAGTTACTGAGAAATAGTTTAATTCTTCCAAGGCTTTATTTTAAGCTTTGCTAGATGACATCAAAGTGGGTTTTATTCTAAATAGCTTGGCCCACTATCAAGGGCCATTCTGAATACTCTACCTTATGTCCTATGCATTGCAAGTCTCTCCTTGCTATTTAGAAGAACATTAATTAGTCATGGCCCTGTGCAAGCCTTATAGATTGTTCTGTCTGCCTTTCTAGCAGTTCTTTCCCTGGCCTCAAGTAGTTTCCTCAAGAAGCGTACGTTGATCAGCATCAGCTGAAGACTCAAGGAAAACTCTCTTTGTAAAATTAGTTTTGTTTTGTGCTTTTTTGTGTTCCTCCCTGTCTAGTACTCGGCCCCCAAAAATTTCTACCACCTAGACCTCATGGAATCTGGCATTCTGCCTCTCCAACTTACAGAAACCACTGTATTTCACTGGCCTTCCCTCTTTCTGCACAGTGACATGAAAACTTTCTCTAAGAGGCAAAATGAGACAGTCATTTGTACCCACGTTGTTTGTTTCCCCCCCTCTCAGGAATCAGTACCCTGTTGTCCTTCCTGTCCTATCTCTACAACCCATTGTTACATATATTTTGTCTGGATTTTCAGTTAAGGTAAATGGGCAAATCCCATCTCTGTCACTCCATTAGGGTCAGAAGCAAAATTCTCACACATTTTTTTAAAATGTGAAACAACTTTAATGTTTATTTATCCCCCCATTACACAGCTTTACAGAGATTGAACCTCACTAGAGGTTGAAAGCTCCTTGGACTTAGAGGGTCTTGGGATTACCAAAGAGGCCAGTTTGCAGCTGCCCCAACACAAAAGACCTTGACCTGAAGCAGCCACTTAAGAGTGATGCTTATCTGTATGTACTTGCCCAATAGGCCTAGAAGCCATTCAGCTAGTATAGATACGTTGTTGATGCTTTTCTACCTTCGTAAGGGAAATAAAGCTATAGAGAGTTTCTGGGATGGGGCTTAGAACAAGCAGTGCCTTGGGGATGCAAATGCAGCAGAGCATGCTGTTTCCAGGCTAGGGCAGCATTGAGATGTACTCCTGCACTATGGCTTCTTCTCTGAGTGGCCTTGCATTCCTTCAATCAAGCCTCAACATCAATCTTGCTTTTCCAGCTTCAGCAGGCACTCATGACTCACTTCCTTTTCCTGGCAGTGCACAGAAATAATCTTGCTTGCTGGGGTCATGTTGTTGTAGCACACCTGGTAGTTGAAGAAAAGCAGGACTGGAGATCTGTTTGCCTCTTTATCTTGCAGAAAACTGAAGGCTGATGTTGTCATGGCACATGTAGACTTATTCCTTTCATTACCATCACATTTGACTATCAAACACTTTAAAAATAATACATGGTAATTTTCAAAATTTCAAAGAAATGTAAAGTTGAATGTTAAAAGCATCTTCAGACACAGGAATATTGTTCAAATATCATTTTATAGGATTCCTATAGGATGTACGAATATCTAGCATTTTATACATTAATACGTGTGTGCGCATGCAGACATATATTATTGGACTTTTCTTTTTTACTCAACCTTGTTTTGTGACCATTTAAATAATGGCATAACATTCATTGATGGGCATAGCAAAATACATGTAGCCATTCCTCAACAGTGAGATACTTTGGTTGTTGAAAGTTTTGGGGCCTGAACAGATTATGTATCTTTGTACATAAACTTTTGTATGATTCCTTATTTTCATAGGGAAGATTTATCTGAGCAAGAAAATTTGATCATGTGCTTTTGATATATGTTGACAAAGGTATCAAATTATCCATTACCATTTATGCACAATTTACCATATTCCTTCCAGAATTTTATATAATTTTAATTCTATCAATTTAATTGGTTAAAATTGTGATTTATCACTATTTAACATGAATTTCTTTACCTGCTAAGGTAGAATGTGTGTTTAGACATTGCCTATTTTATTTTATGATTCATCAGTTTTCTCCCTTTGCCTATTTTATTTTGGAATTTAATTTTTGTCAATCAGTAAGGGTTGTTTATGTTTTCAACATCTGGATAGTCATATGTGTTATAAATATGACACAGCTCTTCAATGTTTTCTTAGTGTATGTGTTTAGTGTATGTTTTCTCAGTGTATGTGTTTAGTGTATGTTTTCTTAGTAATGTGTTTTCTTCACATTCTGAAAACACTCTTGATTATCTGTCAGCATATTACTGGAAGATTCATCTGTGTTCAAATCTTGAACATAATCTTTCTTTGTATGATCTTACATGTTGCCATGTCTCCGTGAGTCTCAGTTTTATCTTATCAAAAATGCATATAATACCTGCCTCACAGAATTAATGCATAAGGTTATGTAAACTGTTATAAAAGGCAGGAGGCATGGCACATCGTTGGAGCACAATACACGTTAGTTTCCCTTCTCTATATGCACAGAGTTTGAATCCCATAGATATTCCTTGATAAAACCATATATTAACTAATACTAGTTTTCAGTGATGAATTTTTAAAAGATTTGGTTTTTTTTTCTTTTTTTTTTTTTTTTTTAGTTTTAAGAGATGAGGTCTTGCTACGTTACCCAGGTTAGTCTCAAACTCCTGACCTCATGCAATTTTCCTGCCTCCGCCTCCCCAGTCTCTAGGGAGACTGAGCAACTGTGCCCAGTAAAAGCTTTTTTTAATGCCAAATGACACTGGGAAACATTTTTTATTCACTTTTTGTTATGCTATTTGAATTCACATCTTTTCATTGCTGTGTTTTCAGACGGTTAGTCTGCAAGTGTGTTAATATTTATATACCCTGAGGGGATGAGAAAGGGTGTGTGTGTGTGAGACAGAGAGAGAGAGAGAGGATGAGAAGGGGTGTGTGTGTGTGTGTGTGTGTGTGTGTGTGTGTGTACTTGAAAGAGAGAGAGAGAGAGATTAATGACCAATTCACTGCTATATGAAGCAGGGCACATTCAATCAAGAGTTTTGGGGGGCTGCTGTACACTTAGCTGGCATAAGTTGTAGAGTTATAAAAGGCTCCCCCTCACCAAAATATCTCCTCTTGATTCGTCTGTCAGGTATTTCTAATTTTTCTGTCACTCCTTAAAGACCATCTAAAGGTGATGTGCATTTCAACTAGGCTAAAATGGACTTTTACCTGAGAAGAGTAACATTATCAGAGATTAGTCTGTCAAATTATTCCATTAGCACCTATTATCATTTAAAAGAATGCACAGTCCTGAAGGACTGGGACTTAATATAGACAAGGTTTGATTGCTAGCAGAAGGGCTGAAATCTATGTTGTTGGTGGTGAAATGTTCACTGCAGATACATGAAGTGGGGTGGGAAGTAGAATTTCAGCCTTAGCACCAGTGGGAAGCCTTGAAGACAGACATCAAAGAAGCTTCAACATGTCTGCAGCCATGCAAAGGGCTGTGTCCAAAGGCCATGTGCCTCATGTGTCTGCAGCTGCACAGGCAGATTTAAAGTTATTCTGGCCAGGAAAGGAATTGGGATAGATAAGACCAAAGACTCTACCTTTGTGCTTTTCTGTAGCTCCCTACAGTATATACCTCCTAGCACTGAAAATCAAACTGTTAAGACTTTTCTCAGTGGCCAGAGAGACAACCAATTTTCAGGTCATGTCTCAACATACCAGAAAATACATGAACAGGTATGAAGGGCAAATTTTCATCATAAATTCAGAGAGGAAAAACACAGTCATTGTTTAAATATTATAGTGTGAACTCTATTATGTGATCAAAGAATAATTAGTAAAAAATTAGTAAAATCATCTCTTAGAATAACTTGCCCTCATAAGTGATTATCAAGCATTTGTATAACCCTGAATGCACACTGGGATTGCTCAATGCACAGTTTCTTTTCCATGCAGAGAAGAGACACTAACAAAGCAGAGTCAAACACTGAAATACCCATAGTACAAAAACCCTGAGACTGAGACTGTTGCTCTGTTCGTCCCACCAGTAATTTATTCACAGCAGTCAACTGCAGAAGAGAAATTTCCTCACCACCAAGGACATTACTTTTTTCCTCATAAGTTCTTTTCACAAAACTTTTCAATATTTCCTACTTTGTTGTTAAACTGCCAGTTGCTCACACAAAATTGAGACTGAGGAATTTAACTGATGCTACGCTTAATTTTGAGCAGAGTTTGAACAAATTACCTAGCTTTTTTGACATCATATGAGCATGACTGTGTTAATTCTAATATTCCATTTCTTATTGGGATTCAAAAATAGATAAAAGACAGAGAATAAGAACAAAAATAAAACAGAATAATGTTTTAGCCTGCCATCTGAAGACTAACAACTATGGTAAACATTGTGGTACAAAAAGGTTTAAAACTCTTAGCTAGAGTCAATTATGTTGGATTAATTAATATTCATAGTATGGTGGCTAAAAGAACATGGCTACAGCATTAGCCTGACCCAGTTTACTAACTCCACCTGTCAGCAGCTCTAAGACCTTGGCCAGTCACTTACCTTCTCTGTGCCTGAGGTTTTTTTCAGTAAAATGGGATAATAGTAGCACTGCTTTTACAGGATTGCTGTGAGATATGGAAAGGCTATTGCAAATGTGTTTGACTCATGAAAAGAGCCTTATTTAATGTTAGCTACTATTATTATCATCGTTATTTACTGATTACTCATAAAGTACTGCCAGCATGAGGAAAATGAGAGCATCATAATACATGGTCTCTGTGTCCAAAACCCTTCAGTCTCATGGGGAATAAAAGACCCACTGAGAAAACAATGAGAGAGCAAAGGCACTATGGTTGTACTTCTGACTACTAACTCAATAAAAACTCCAAGAAGGTCAGGATTAACTTAGACTGCCTTTGCTATAATAGGATTCTTGAAAAAGCAGGCATACAATGCAGGCCTTGAAGAATGAGTAGGATTTTAAAAATTGCTTTAGGGTCACCCTTGGACATGTGGTCCCCAGATGTGTTTTGTTTGGCTTATACAGTATTTTTTAAACATTTTAATTAGTTGCCAACATTTAAAATTAGATCACCATCTACTCTATTTCACCCATTTAATTACCTGCCTGGGTCCTGTCATTATTTGAGTTTGCAACCTGTAATCTATGGCCTTAATTCCTATTCTCATTGTCACTGGTAACTATAAGCTTTGGTAAATAGAGAATGATTTATGTTCTTCATATAGTGTCACAGAGTTCTACTCCACTGAATACTAACAAGCGTTCATAAAAATTACTTTTTTAAAGTAGTCTTTCTTTTTAGAAACTGATTTCTAACCAATCTAATTTGGACTGGATTCAAGGAAAAATTATAAAAAGTATTATGATTTCTTCAACTCTTTTGTCTCTATTGTTCCATTTTTGCTGAACTATTGAATTAGAACTTAATGAGCTATGTATTATAGGCAGAAAAAGAATAGTATGGTACAATGTATTGGGAGAATTTAACACAAATCGTGGCAACAAGACAAAAACTTCCTAAGAGACTATTTGGTCTTGGCTAAAGCTGAAAGGGCTGCCAGCTTGCATTTGGGAAAGGATAAGCTTCTAAGAAGACAGACTACTTTTTTAAAAAGTAATTTTTATGAACGCTTGTTATAAGCTTCTATCCACAAGCTAATCTGATTACCTCCTATTCACCCCATTGATGAAGGATGGATACCATGCCCCATAAGGCTCCAGGTGTCCAAGCACACAACACCCAGCATTGAACGGAGGAGATCAACAGCAGTTTATTAGTCCCATGTACTCACAGCCTCGTGGAGAAGAACACTGTGTGTGCCATGCAGCCGCATCTAGGGGTTACACTCAAGTAGAATGAACCAGCAGGGACTGTGGGAAGTAGGCTTTGCAGTGACAAGAGGGTAAGATAACCCTTGGTTCCCATGGGAGAATGTCCGTGGCTTGTTTGAATAATTTTGCTGGCTAGCAAGGCATACCTGCCAAGACCAGGGAACTCATAGCTACTTCTTGGAACCTTGTGAGGCTCAAAATGTCAAGGCAATGCATGGAATTTCAGGTGTTACAATACATATATGTACATATTTTACTATTTACTCTGGTATTTTAAAATCAGTAGGGTAAGTTTCTAACTAATGGTTTTTATGTCCCAAATACATCTCTGTTGATAGCAAGGTGTTGGATTTTCAAATATGCATTTTTGATAAACTATCATGTATAGTTTTATCCATTTAAAATATTAGAATATAAGTGTTTTTTCTATAGTTCTGTATCCAGTAAACTAAGACCATACCTTTCCACAGCATTTCTGATTTTTCAATAAATTCCCACAAACCATGCTTGGTAAGTTCAAAGATACAAGTTCTATGCTCCAAGCCTCAATTCTCTCTTTGTTCATTTTTTTATGATTCCTTATAGCATTTCCTTCGACATCACCTTGGTTTCACTAGTTTAAAATTGCCTTTTTATTATCTACAGGACATGATTCACACTCATTGTGGCTATCTGAGAGTTTGACACCCTGTACAGAGAGATAGCCAGATGTCTATAATGCCCAGTCAAAGGGAAAGTATAAAAGGAATACAGCACCAAGTGCGGTGTATGATAAAAATGATCTCCTCTACAGCATAAACTACTTCTCTGAAGCCCTGGGAACTTCAAGATGTCAGTTTATATATTGCTTCTTTCTAAGCTGCATTATGTAACTGAGATCTCCTAAAAATTAATTAAGAACATCAGGTTTTTCTGACAAATGTAGTTGAGAAAAGCAAAGATAATATTGTTCAAAAGAACTAACTGATCTCACTCAGGAAGATTATGCATGATTAAAATTATGGCTATATATTTTTTCTAATTTTTTCAGGTGATGAAACACTTTCTTCTTACCTATCTGTATGTGTCTTGATATTAATTACTTCAAATACAAAAATTTGTGATGCAGCATATACTTCTTCAAAATAAGTTCTTATTTCCAATATAAAAATTAAAGTATTGATTTCTCAATAACACATTTTTTTCCAAATTTCTATAGAATGATATTTAACTGGGACTTTAAAAATATTATTTGGTTTCCAAGCTTCATAAGATATAATCAGTGACATGAATCTGTGACTTTTTAAAAATGGCACAAATAGTATTAACCTTTACAATTATAAGAAACAATAAATGCCTTCTGATCTGCAGGACAGCTTTTTGGTTATCTCATTTTCTTATATATAATCTTTGCCTAAATGTTATCTGTTAGAACACATTTTCTTAGAAGTTCTGATTGTCACAAATAAAGAATATGCCGATCCTTGAAGAAAATTTTTTCCTTTATCGCTGTCTTATTTCTCCATAGTAACCACAGTGCAGTCACTTCAGGGCCAATGCAGAAAGTCGTTGTTTAAATGACTATCTTAAAAAATTCTGAATAAATTTAACATCAAGAAGAGAATTTCTGACTTTCCTAATAGAGCTCTTAAATTGATTCAAAATCTAAGACTAATGGCAGACAAATAATAGGAATTTTTTTCAAATGATGATATAAACTTGACTACACATCCATCATAATTTTTACTAGATCCTTTTTTATTAGAGAACATCTAAAGCAACCTGGAACACATTTGTTCTTGAATTAAATTAAAAATTATTGTGAAGACCACGTTCTATGCTATGTTTTCATATATTTTAAAAATACTATGTCAGATTCGTCAGCCTGGATAAAAAGAATGTATCTTCTTTAATCACATAAACATTAATAGATTTTTTTTCCAATTTTAGTATACATGCTACCAATGCACAAGATTTCTTAATTAACCTCCTGTCAAAACCAGTCAATTGATTTTTTAAATTATCTGTATTTGACTTTCTTCTTTTAATACTCTCTTATTGTCCATTACAAAATAAATGTGTTCTCTAAGTGGTATATCACACCTTCTAAAAATAATCAAAAATTCAGGAAATGCACTTTATTGCTGAACTTAAAACTAGATGGCAGAAGCCTTCTTTACTGGTATTTGTAATGGAAATTTTTTAAAAATTAAGTTTGCATAACCTATATTTTGTTCTATTTTTACAAATCCAAACAATGAGAAAAATTTGGATCTTATTTATCATTTCAAGATGCTCAGAACAAAAGAATGAAGTATATACATCTTATAAATTTATGTGCTTCATGTGTGCCTCTAGTCTGCTCTAGGCCAACAATATTTATAGTATTAAACTAATAATATGCTGTAAATTATAGACATTGAAGTGTTATTGCTGATTTCACTTTTCATAAACATAAATAAACCAATTGCATTATTTTGTACCATAATTATGAATAAATATGTTCCTCTTATTTCTTACTAAATATTTAAAAGTTGCCCATTTTAAAGTACTCCTGCTGATATTTAAAAGAGTATTAAATAGAGGTTGGCCTTAAAGAGATTAAAATATGCTATAGGAGTATAACAATTAAGTTAGTATGCTTCTAATAAAAGTATAGACTATTATATCAATGGAAGAAATTAACATGTGAAATTGAAGAAGGCATTGCAAGTGAGTAGAGTATTAGAAGATCATTTCAAAGGTTATTGTGATAACATTTTAGGCAACTGGGGAAAAGAATCCATTTTCTTCCATATGAAATACCTTACACCAAAACTACAGGTGGCTTAAAGATTTAGTCTAAATCAAAAACTGGAACAAATTAGAAAAAAAAATAAGTAAATATTTTTCTGATCATGAAATGAAATAATCTTTCTAAGCATATGTGGAAAGGCAGAATCCCCAAAGAATAAGTTCAATAAAAATTCCAAAAGTTGCCACAAATACAGAAGAAAAAAGTTACCATCTTTAATACATGAAAAGAAAATATAACTTTTCTTTCCCATTTTAATGGGATACATTTTTTTGTACCAACTTTCCTCCTAAAGTCAATTAAAATTGCTAAGTCTGCATTTTTTTAATGTACCTTAAAAGTTTTGAAGAGCTGCCCAGATAGCGGAGAACTGACAGGCCAAATTCCAGGAGGACCAAATTCTAAGAGGATCATATCTGCTTTTGTCCTGAGGGGACCTATAAACTTTGGCTGAAGTTAGGCAGCATCATAAACTTTTAAGGGCAGAAATAATGATCTAGAATCTGTTCAAGGTAGTAAACATCACAGGAAAATACACCTTGGATTAAGCTGAGACCCCAAGGGGCTATTTAAGGTAAAAATGGTCCTTATGTTACCCAAGAGGAGAATAAAGATACAGATTAACCATAGACTCTGATAAAATTAAGATTTGGGATACACGTTGTAAATTTAGTATAACTGCTAAATTTATATAAACTAAATATTTAACACCTAAACTAGTTCAACAACAAAATGAAACTATAAATAATCTATAAGCAGCAAAGAAAAAAACATAGATTTAGTGCCATTAGAGACATAAAATAAGATGCCAGACTTAATTCCAAATATATCAGTAATTATAGTAAATATAAATGATCTAAATGTTTTAGTTGAATAACAAGGATTATTAAACTGAAGGGAAAATAGGTGTACCTGTATTAATAATCACAAAAGGTTCAGTTCACCAGGAAGACATAACAATTGTATATATTCTTGTCCCTAATGGCAGAGTCTCAAAATAGATAAAGTTAAATTGACAGATTTACATACAAAGAAAAATAAATTCCTAATCTCAGCGAAGACTTTAACACAATTCTCAGTAATTTATAGAAAAGAAGGAAAAAACAAGTAGAGATATAAGAGGAACAAAAACAAGTATATTGACTTACTAGATATATATGGAACCCTATAGTTTACAGTTGCAAAATAAATATGTTATAAGAGGACATGAGACAGTTTTTCATATTGGAAATATTCTGTTATAAAGCAAAATTCAACAAATTTCAAAAGAATGAAAAATCACAAGAAGAATGACTTCTGGCCATTATATAATTGAGACAGAAATCGATTTTTGAAAAAGATAGCTAGAAAATATCTACATATTTGGAAATTACAAAAACTATTCATAGGTAACCCACTAGCCAAAAAGAAATTATAACAGGAAAAAGAAAATAATTTGAACTAAATTTGGGGATGAAACTAAAGTAGGACTTAAAAAAAATTTTAGATAAAAATTCATAGCCTTTAATTAATATATTAGAAATAAAGGTTTAAAGATTGAGTTTTTATCTCAAGAAGGTAAATTAAAAAGCAGCAAAATAATTTTAAAGATCATAGAAGAAAGGAAATGCTAATTATAACAGAAGAGAATAAACAAATAGAAAATAGAGAAAAGTGGTTAATTAAAAATAATTATAATATAAAAAATTGGGGGGAAATGGTAAAGACACAAATAACCAATATCAGTAATGAAAAAGAGATTATCACCCTCAACACTACAAAAACTAAAATGATATTGGATATTTTCAAAGCTTTATAATAAATTCAGAATTTTGAATGAAGTGGGCTATTTTCCATAAAAAGATATCTTACAAAAACTCAAAAGAGAGAGAAAGTAGGGAAACAGATTGAATGAGATCCTGAAATTTTTCTGTACTCATTAAAGAAACTGAATTAGTATTTTGTTAAATAAGTCTTTTTTACAAAGAAACCTTTAGTCGCATATGGCTTCATTGGAAATCTCTTCCAAAAATTAATGAATACAAAAATTTCCTGTTACATGGTCTTATCAGAAAAAAAAAAAGAGGTAATAAACCCAACTCATTTTCGAAGAATAACATAATCTTGAAACCAAAATTCAACAAGGAAAAAAATAAAGTTAAATTACTTGCCATTTTCATTTATAAACATTTAAGCCAAAAATCTTAAAACAAAAAAATAAGCCACAGCAATGGCTTACGCCTGTAATCCCAGTAATTCAGGAGGCTAAGGTGGGAGAATCACTTGAGCTCAGGGGTTTGAGACCAGTCTGGGTAACATAGCAAGAACCTGTCTCTACAATAATAGAAGAAAACAAAACATCCCAGCCACTCAGGAGGCTGAAACAGGAGGATCGCCTGAGCCCAGAAATGTGAGGCTGCAGTGGACTATGATTAATCCACTACACTCTAGCCTGGGTGATGAAGCAAGGCCTCATCACTTAAAAAAAAAAAAAAGAGAGAGAGAGAAAGGCAAATTAAATCTGACAGTATAACACATCAAAACCAAATGACTGTAACAAGAGTACAAGGTTGCGATCTACCCATCTGACAAAGGTCTAATATCCAGAGTCTACAAGGAACTTAAACAAATTTACAAAAAAAAAAAAAGAGCAACCCCAATAAAAAGTAGGCAAAGGGCCGGGCACAATGGCTCAAGCCTGTAATCCCAGTACTTTGGGAGGCCGAGGCGGGTGGATCACAAGCCAAGGTCAGGAGTTCAAGACCAACCTGGCCAACAAGGTGAAACCCCGTCTCTACTAAAAATACAAAAATTAGCCAGGTATGGTGGCAGGCACCTGTAATCCCAGCTATTCGGGATGCTGAGGTCCAAAAATTGCTTGAACCCGGGAGGCGGAGGTTGCAGTGAACCAAGATTGAATCACTGCACTCCAGCCTGGGTGACACAGCAAGACTCCGTCTCGGGGGGGGGGGGGGGGCGGGGAAGGGCAAAGGACATGAACAGACACTTCTCAAAATAAGACATTCACGCTGCGAAAAAAATCAAATCTCAACATCACTCATCATTAAAGAAATGCAAATCAAAACCTCAATGAGAGACCATCTCACACCACTCAGAATGGCAGTTATTAAAAGTCAAGAAACAACAGATGCTGATAAGGTTGTGGAGAAAAAGAAACATTTTACACTGTTGGTGGGAGTGTAAATTAGTTCAACCATTGTGGAAAACAGTGTGGCAACTCCTCAAAGATCTAGAAGCAGAAATACCATTTGACCCAGCAAAATTCCATTACTCTATATACACACCCAAAAATATATAAATCGTTCTATTATAAAGATACATGCACTTATATGTTCATTGCAGCACTATTCGCAATAGCAAAGACAAAGAATAAACCCAAATGCCCATGAATGATAGACTGGACAAAGAAAATGTGTTACATATACACCATGGAATACTATGCAGCCATAAAGAGGAATGAGATCCTGTATTCTGCAGGGACAAAAATGGAACTGGAAACCATTTTCCTCAGCAAACTAACACAGAAACAGAAAACCAAACAACGCATGTTCTCACACATAAGTGGGAGCTGGAAAATGAGAACATAGGGACACATGTGGAGGGAACAACACACACTGGGGGCTGTCAGTGTAGGGGGATGAGAGAGAGCACCAGGAAGAATAGCTAATGGATTCTGAGCTTAATACCTAGGTAATGGCTTGATCTGTGCAGCAAACTGTTATGGCACATACTTACCTATGTAGCGAACCTGCACATCCTGCACATGTACTCCAGAACTTAAAATAAATGTTACAGGGACAAAAAAGTATTCCCTTCAATGTGGGATCTTTCATTTTATTCTAGTATTTTTTTATACACTGGTCAAACATGTCAGCTGCCTCATTAGTCCTAAATGCTCTTTGTGATCTTACTTCCAGTCACATCTCCTTATCAGACTACCTGACACTCTTCAAGCAATCCATTATATAAAAAAATTCTATTTCTGTCCTTTTTACTTTGATACACTTCAACCTAGCTATATTTCCTTGCTATAGCTGTTACGCACTTTCTTCTCTAAAGCATTTGCGAGTCCAGTGATATGCCTCTAGCTGAGTCTTTCCCAGTCAAGTAAGTGTAAACTCATCCCTACTTCCTGCGTCTTGGTTCTATTCATCTCCTCAGTCATCTGCATTGCTGACCTACTTCTGGCTTCCCAACATCTCCAGGTGTAATAACTTCTGCTCTTCTTAGGGGCTGCCAACATCTCCTTTTTTTTTTCTCTGTAGGAGTCGTCTCTGCCTGTATCATATTTGTACAGCTCATGTTCTGCACGTTAGGAGAGACCAGTTGTTAGAACTGATTTCAGGAGACCCAGGCAGCACAGTGCTTCGCAGCCAAGCCTTCAGAAAGAGAATCCAAAAGAGACTAAGGATACGTGTATTTCTTCCAACAACTGCAGAGTCCACTTAGATTCAGAGGAGCCTGTGTACTCTGAAAATTACAGAACCCTTTTATGTCATGATTGGATTTCTACTTACCCTCTTAGGAATCTACAGGCAAAGAGTATGCCAATCCTCCAACTCTGGGCTTGAAAAAGGAGAAAGACCTTACAGGGTGGACTTACCAACATCAGGCAGCCATATTTTTGTAAAGGAAAGGATAGCCTATTTTCTATTTCACAATTTAAGGTGGCCAACTTTTCCCAGTGTGTGACATGACACACTTGTGTATCATTTTGCAGAACACCATGATGTCCTTCATCTGTGCCACCTGATATGAGTCTCTCTGGGAGGCTGAGCTGAAACAGTGTAGCAGAGCAATTTTATATTTGTATATAATCTTCCAGATTTCTGCGTTGCTATGCCAGTCAGTTTCTTATCCTCTTGAGCATTTGAGAGTGCAAGAAATCTTCTGATCAAACTGCTGAAGGAGTGCAAGCTATGTCTTTCCCACTAACCTGTTGCCTGTCATGAACCCTCCACGGGAAATCTCTGCTTGCTATTAAGTTCTATACTGTGCACACAATCCAAGCAAGAAATGGAAATAATGGTTTCTCTGTAATTGAATGCCAGTGTTTTTGCTTTTCCCATCACTAATTTCTGTAGAATAAACTATATTTACATATTTAACCTAACCTCAAATGCCTTCCTCCGTGTCGGATTCAACTGTCAAATGTCTCTCAAGATTATCTATCTACAGTAGAGATTAATAAGGCCTCAGTCAGGTGGACTATATATATAAAAACATGTTTTTGCCAATATAATTATAACACAACTATACCACAAATATTTTTCATGTGGAAAACACATCACTCCTTCCTATACCAGTACCCCAATGGCCAAGAGAATGAACCAAAGTCAGTCAGATACGTCTGGAACATAAATTATTCATAATTTTCACATATTACCCAAAATTTAACTATCAATGGCTTTTTTCTGTTTTATCCTAGACAATTTACTTTGACTGGTGGTATTTTTTAAAGTACTAGTAATTTGGATATGGTTTGAGAAATAGAAATTCTCCAAAGTAAACTTCAGGGGTTCATCTCATGATCCTTTTCTCTCTCCCTCCTCAGTGGTCTTTCAAAAGAATTCCAACGTCTATAACATCAAGAATAATTAAGAATCACTGTTAGCAATCTCAGTCACTGTGTCACACTTATATGTTCATTGCCAAAGACATTTATTTTTAAACTAATTTCAACTTCTCCTATTATTATCCTTACTGCTCATCAGTAAGTGATAACATATATGGCTTTCTCACGTTCATAAAAGTTTCAGTCGTGAAATTTCAGAACCAGAGTTTAATACTGGAAGAGAAAATGTATTTAGAGTAATAGATAAGAATTGTATGTGCTAAATATGACCTTTTATTTCATAACAGGACTAAGAACAGCATCTTCTAATCACACTTTGTAAATGAGGTTTGTGGAGCTAAGAGCAGATTAAAGGACCAAGAGTAATGACCTTATTCTTAAATGGCTTAAAATATCCAAAGACCAAGACTAACAGTCCAAATGCAAACTTCATGAGGACATAATGAGGGGGAGAAGAGAAATATATAGTAGACAAGTGAGGTGGTAACAGAAGTACTCAAGACTCTACTTCCTGTTCCCAGCCTGCTGGAATGTTAAGGTCCTATAAGAGTTAGACAAGAATTTCCTCCATGGAAGCATCCCAGATTTGTATTAGATGCTACTACAGACAGGTCTGGAACATGAGAGAAATAACTGAAGTACTTTGGTAGTGATGGAACCCTTTCCCAAGCCCAACAGGTGACCTGAGGAAAAGAAGAAGGCACTTTCTACAGCACTCTCTGCTCATCTGCCTGCATTTTCTGCAGGAGAATGAATGCTGTCCAGCCTTTGATTTCTTTCATGGCCTGCCACACTTTCTAAAAGTAAAAGCAATGTTTTCAATGCCTTTTCTCCATTTTAGAAAAATCTTTACTCTTTCCTAAAATTGCACGATTTCCTTTTCAGGCAAAGTCACTTCTAAACTGAACTGGACAAACTATACTTGACTTAAATATATTTTTTCAAAACAGTTTTATTCCATTATCTGAGAATTTAGCACCACTCTGCAGTCCAGAACACACTTTCGCTACAGAACTGTCTAAATATAATATGGCCTGCAATAAAACCCAATAAGTAAATAAAGTAACAAAACTTTCTTTTCAAAGAGGAAGTCCAATAATATTTTTACATGTACTTCTGATTCAAGATACTAATATCTGCCTAAATACATTTATTTGCAGTTTGTATGCCTTATTCCCAGGCCAGTACATTATTTGGGTTTAGTTATGGTTGTTGTTAACATTATAATCAAACTCATAAGTAAAAGGGATAGATCTGGCCAGTTAGAAAGGAGCTGAAGTAGAATTGCATGCAAAGCAAATCTCAGTGATTTTCTCCAGAATATATAAAAATATTGCCAAAGAATTGAAGGCCACAGTAAGTAGACTGTCATCAATTTCCCTATATTATGGGAAAATGATTTGGGAGTGATTTTCAAAATGGAGATTTTTGTTTGCTTTCTACTATAAATGTGTATCTTTTTCTTTTACTCACTCTTTCTTGACCCTGCTTCTAAAACTGCGTAATCAGCAATGTCTTTCCTGTGTTGCTTTCTACTTGCAAATCTTTCATCACAGTGTATTTCTTGAAGTCACTGTGTGTATATATATATGTTCCTCACATTGTTCAAGGCACATGACTGCATTCATTTTGTATAAGAAGCATACAAACAAAACATGCAATGGGTTTGTTTTCTTCTAAAAGGTCATATTACATCTTAATTCAAACAAGGAAAATAATTCTGTTTTTAAAGAATATTAGACTTGGGATGTGCATACAAATAAGAATAAAGAAATTACAACAATAAAATTGTGTATTTGTAGAATGTTGTAAAGTGTTGATCAAAGTCTTGCCTTGTTTTTCTTAAACAGATAGCCATAACTCACAGAGTTCTTTCTGCAAGTCATTGATGGCACTTCTCTGGCTTCCATGTACTTAAAAGGGTACCTACTAAAATCTAGAAGAATTCATATTTCACTTGCTATCTTCATGCTCATTCTACTGCTAAGATGCCATTCAAAATTTCTGGGTTGACAGCTAGCTATTGCTTAAACAACCTTTTAAGTCATTTTGAAGTCACAGTTTCTGTCATTAGTAGGCCATACTGACAAATTATCACTGACATATTTATGCTATCAGTGGCATTCCCTGGCAGCCAAGATGTTGGAAAACATACTTGAGTAGCAACATGTATAGGATGTACTAGTTTGCCATCTGGTTGTTTGGGTTTATGCTGGAGAGAGTTCTTTTGTTTAAACAAGGCAGGGCTGAGACTGTGACTGGTTCAGTGAAATATCACTAAGTGGAACTTTCTATTGCATGTTAATATAATGAAGGATATGTTGTTTCCTTATAAGAAGCAAGTGAGTCCTGGTTACATGGCAATATCAACCTTCCTGGGGAAGAGTAAGCCAGGTCACTAGGAAAACTGTATTTTTTCAAATGCCCATTCCGTAAAGACTATGAATATATCTAAAGATGTCATCCAAGCGTATGAGCCACATTATCTTTGCATTATTACACAGGCTGAACATCTCTTATCCAAAATGCTTAGAAACACAAATGTTTCAGATTTCAGATTTTTGGAATTTTGGAATATTTGCATTATACTAAATTGGTTGAGCATCTTTAATCCAAAAACCTGAAGACCATCCAAACACCAACCTTCAATTTCATTAAATTCAAGAGCATTTTAATGCATTATAGTTAACCAACTGAGCATCCAGAATCTGAAATGCTCCAATGAATATTCACATTGAGCATCATGTTGGTGCTCAAAAATGTTCAATTTTGAAGCATTACAGATTTAGGATTTTGGGATTAGGGACACTCAACCTACACATGTGTAAGCTTTCCCTTGGAATAAAGCCATTTGTCAAGAGTAATAACTTCAATAATATTCAGATGAATTACATAGCATCTTAGTCAGTTTAGACTACTATAACAAATACCATAGACTAGTCACATAAGCGTCTATTTCTCACAGGCCTCGACACTGGGAAGTCCAAGATCAAGATGACAACATATTTGGTATCTGGCAAGTGCGCTCTTCCTGGTTATATCCCCACATACAGTTGGGGAAGGAAGAAAGTTCTCTCCATCTCTTCTTATAAGGCACTAATCTCATCATAACAGCTTTATCTTCATGACTTAATTACCTCCCAAAAGCCTCATCTCCAGATATCAACACATCAGGGATTAAGGTTCAGTATATGAATTTCTTTAGGGGAGACACAAACATACAGTCCATAATACATAGCAAATAAAATGATGTGCATGTACAGGCTTAATGTACAGGCCTTTAGCTATTTTCACATGAAGTCTGATATGTCACATCGTGAGAATATGGAACATATTGACCACTTACAGTGGAAGTATAGTATACTGACTATCAGCACAGAAAATCAGCAAAATCCTGGGTTTCAATCTCAGCTCTGTCATGATCCATGTATCCTTGAGCAAGTTACTTAACCTTTCTGTGACTTTTATCATCTATAAAATGATTGTAATTATAAAACCCTCTTCATAGGGTTGTTCTGAGGATTAAATGAGAATATACACGTAAAGCACTTGGAAAAAAACTCTGCATTTAATAAGTATGTACATGGTAAATATTACTACTACTGTTATCATTACAATTTAAAAAAAACTTATCCATATATTACTTTGCTATTTGTACAAAGCTTTTTCAAATGAATTATGTTATTCATATGAACTATTTTTTTCCCTTTTATATTGGAAGTTCTTTGAGGGTGAAGGTTCATGTCTTTTCCTTTTTTTTTTTTTTTTCTTAAGATGGAGTCTCGCTCTGTCACCCAGGTTGGAGTGCAGTGGCGTGATATTGGCTCACTGTAAACTCCACCTCCCAGGTTCAAGCAATTCTCCTGCCTCAGCCTCTGGAGTAGCTGGGATTACAGGCGTTGCCACCATGACCAGATAATTTTTGTATTTTTAGTACAGATGGATTTTCGCCATGTTGGCCACACTAGTCTCAAACTCTTGACCTTAGGTGATCCACCCACCTTGGCCTCTCAGTGTTGGGATAACAGGCATGAGCCACTGCACCCAGCCTGTCTTTTCCCTTCTTAAACTCAGTACCCCCACACATAATAGTCATGGTCTCTGCTAGACCCACAAATCTCTCCTGGGGGAAACTCCTCAGTCCACCTGGCCCCTGTTGAGACATCTTAAGGTTTGCTCTAACAGATTGTGAAGCCAAACACAGTTCCTCTTCTAGGAATGCAAATTTTGTGATTTGGAGAGAATCTGTGGGGCAGCAGCCACTGAGAGATTACATCAAGAGATGATACCAATAGAATAGGGACCATGGGGGTCATTATGTGTGAGAGATTTCTAAGAAAGTAAGGTATATTGACTGCTTTCTTAGTTTTTCATATTTTTAACCACCTGGCATCCGGGTCCTTGCTAACCTCAGGAAGAAGTGCCCCTAAAAGGGCTAGCTTGTTCCTGAAGACAGTAAAGGACTTGCCCATGATCACCCTTTGATACATAAACCAACCAATCTAGAGCCCTTACCTCCAGCTACCTCCTGTATCAGCTCTTGCACCTCTCTCCCCTGACCTAGTCACCACAGGGCAAGGTAACAGCTAGGACAGCCCCTACAGCCCAGGGCCCACAGAAATCATTCAGACTAACCAATCCGAAGGCTGCTTACCTTGCTTCACTTCTTTCTTCCCAAGAAAACCATAATAAAGGATTCAGCCCACTAAGACCCCTCCCCTGACCTTCTGCCTGCTCCTCTCTCCTTGGTGCTTCCCCATGTGGCCCTCCTATTTCCAGGGAACTGTGAGTATAATAAACAGTTCTTCCTTCATGGCAATCTTTTCTGCGTCTGACTGTCTTACTATATATTATTAAAACAAAGGCAAGACTCTCCTGTAGGTTACACTGCTACATACTTTATAAAATAGCTTAAGGGTACACATTAAAGAGGCCAAAGACACTAGAGAGTGAATGAATAAATGATTTCTGGCTGTGAGAATCAGAAAATGCTTCCCAGGAGGTGCGGCAATTGAGATGCATGTTGAATGACAGGCATATATCCAAAATTTGGAAATATGTTGCATGAAGGGGTGGGAGGATAGGTCAGCAGAAGAAATTGCCTGAGCACAGGTAGAAACAAGTGGGACTATAGACTGAGAAGACTTGAGGAGGCCAGGCCCAGAGGAAAGGTTGGAGCTAAGATCACATTCATTGAAATATTAGCCATATATGTTGGCTTTAACAGAGTAGAGAAGGGCTCAAACAAAATGCTAACTTCCAAATGAACCTTTGCAAACCTAATGTTGTCATCGACTTCTCATGTACTCGCTAACCTGATGAAAGCTGGTAGCTGGCAGGAGAGGATGTACATACAGATAAGGTAATGATAATGGCTCAGCTTCTGAGGCAGCTTGCCTTGATGGCCTTAACACCATTTCCAGGAGTAAATGTTTCCATCACAGTGTGACAAATGTAATCAGTTTTTGAGGTCACATTTTCAAAAATTAATAATACACATGCTGTGTGAAAACATTATGCTCAGAGGCATGTTTTTAGAAGTTTGTAATAGAATATCTTAAAGAAATCATCCTAAGATGAAGTCATAGAGTTTCACAATGTATGATTCTAGTAATGGTGCATGGGAAATAGATTTATAACTGAAGGGTATGAGAAGGTAACAACAAACTGGGACATAGTATTTCTGTTCCATTAATTTTCTAAATTACTTCAATTATATTCTTTTACCAGAGTACAATAGGGAATCAGTTAATAGATGTTTATGAAGAACTGAGAAAGAAAAGTACACAAACAATATAAGTAATAAACCAGAGAGGGAAAGTAAGCTTCTATCTGCCAAGTCTCACTCAGAAAGCCCTGTGAAAAAATATTCTATAAGCTGAATTATAGGGAACAATTTAACAACAACAGGGTAACAAATCAAAGTAGACCTTTCCCTGAATTCATTGATCTAATGGAAAAATCATTTGATTATTATAATTTTTTTTTTTTTTTTTTTGAGACAGGGTCTCACTCTGTCACACAGGCGGGAATGCAGTGGTGTGATCATGGCTCACTGCAGCCTCGACCTCCCCAGGCTCAAGCAATCCTCCCACTTTAGCCTCCCAAGTAGCTGGGACTACAGGTGCACACTACAAGGCCTGGTTAATTTTTGTAAAGATGGGGTTTCACCATGTTGCCCAGGCTGGTCTTAAACTCCTGGACTCAAGCTATCTGCCCACCTCAGCCTCCCAAAGTGCTGGGATTATGAGCATGAGCCACCGTGCCTGACCTGTAATTTTTAATGGTAGTCATTTGACTTCTAATATACTCTTCAAAAACCTTGTGCCTAATTTCTTCATATTGATAGGCGGAAAGTACAGAAATCAAATCATTTGCTCCTTAGATAAGCTATGTTTATATTTCTGCTTGTGTACATACAAACAATAAAGAACTGAGAGGATTAAACACACACTAAATATGGAATTGTGAGACTATCATACTCCCAAGTAAATGCAAAAAAAAAATGCACTTTGCTTAATCCCTAAAAGCCTTAACAAGTGCAGCACATCTGGGAAGGAATGCATATTTGGACAAAGAAGGCAGAGGAGCTAAGAAGTTTGAGATTTTCTCACCATCACGTCCAAGTCCTTTTTATGCTTTCATTCAATTGTCATCAGCCTCCTCGACTAGAAAAAAGTATTTTGTAATTCATTAAGCTACAATTAGGGACATCTTCTGCAGTTTCAATTACTCATGCATAATACCGTGAAATAGTCTTAAATTTACGGTAACATGAAATTTGTTATCTATGACAAAGGAGCACTTAGGCATACATCAATTGATGAGTTTACAGAACTCTACAGATCTCTACATTGGGTGTTAGATAGACCAAAGTAATCAGTATATATTGAGCACCTCCTATGCCCCAAGCATTTATCTGATATGTTAGAGATACAAAAAGAACATGACACGGCCCTTTTCCTCAAAGATTTTACAGGACTCAGTATTCAGGCAGAAATGCTTAGCTAGCAATAAACTTCCTGAAATGTAAACTGTCAAATGCGTGATTCAGAAAATTGATATCATAGGAATTTCCACTTGTGGTCACCACTTTAGTTAGATTAGGTAAAGAAATTTAACTTAGTCTTGAAGCAGGTGCCAAAGGATCCAAAGACACAACCAAGGAGTTCCTAATCTGTAAGTTGTGTCCACATTTGGGGTAGAGAAAGACAGGCATTCCTGAAGAAGTAAATACATTCCAATGACAGCAAGAAAGTAGATGGCTTTGCGGCATTGTTCCTCTCACAGAGATTTCCTGTAATTTAGTGGATGAGCAGTTGTTTGTCCATTTGTTTCTTTTTAACCTCTAGAAAGGTCAAGAAAGAGGTCTAGACACAAATACATGGTGCTAAATAAGAATGTAGTCTTTCACATACAAAGATGAAGCCATCGGCTGACCAGATACCTAGCTTTTATTTCTTATGGTGACAGGAGTTTCTGGTGCATTTAGTTCTATTCTTGCCCATGGCTCCTTCTGAACAGGTAAACATCTGAGAAGTAATTGCTGGTGAAGAACACAAGCTATAGAGTGAGAAAACTCTGATTGTACTTTCTAGCTTAGTTACTTGCTAGGCATGAGACATGAGCCAAATTATTTGCTCTCCATAAGCTTGGGTCTCCTGATTAGTGAAATGTGAGAGGTAAACAGTCAAATCAAAGAAGAATTATATGGATCCAATTCCATACTGCTTGTGAAGCACCTGATATTTAGTAGGTACTTAAAATAAAAACTGGCTGCTATTCTTCTCATTAATCCTGAAAGCAGGCTCCAGCTATGGAAAACATTCTACCAAATGACCCTCCCTGCTGCCTCCAGGACTGGCCAACAACCTCATTACCACCAGCTGGTCTAACTGGCCACAAACCAATGAAAATAGAAAATATCCAAACCAAAATGCTAGATAACTAAAGAAACATCAAAAAAAGTAGAACAAATGGGAAAACTAACTGGAAAGGGTCAAATCAGCCAATGAGAAAACAGAGCCCCTATTCTGCAAGGCCATGTGGACGCTGAACTGTAAATGGCTTTTGCTAAAAATGTTCATTCATAAGCAAATGCATATATGCTATGCTCTGTTTTAATCCCTTAGACACCAATAGCCTCACTTTCATATTCCTTTGTTGTAATGCTGCCAGTGTTCTCCTTCCTCCCTCCTCATTAAGAAGAATGAATTGAACAAGCTACATGGAGAGATTTACACTGCAATGGCTGTCAGTGGGAATTCCAACACAATGATTTACTTCGGTATCAAATTCAAAACTAGGATCAGAAATCCTGCATTATCATCTGTAATGAATCTATTTCATTAACTAATTTAAAATCATGCATAATTCATTACATGCATTGTTCATTTATATTTAGCATGTATTTCCCTAGATGTGGTCTCTATATTAGCTTTGCCTATTTTTTTCTGCGTAAAATGATAATACATTTTTTCATCGGTGAAAACAGAATGACTTTTTCTTTGTCAAATTGGGTCACTAATTTTCCTATATAGCATAATAATACTTCCTGTCTTTTATTTTCAAAATCTTTTGCTTTACATTGTCATTTTAGTCTTCTAATAATCATGTTTTTATCAATGTTACTTTATTTTAAAAGTAATTCATCATTCCAAAAGAATGAGAAAGTTGCTCAAATAAAATGTACTGACAGATTTAAATCTAGAATTAAAATCTTCTGCCTTCTAAGTTCTCCAATTTTTAAAGCAAAGATCCAAAATTTATGGAGTTTTCTGTCTTGAGAAATTATCTATATGAAAATAATGTAGAAGATTTAGCTATAGCTTTTTAGCTAATGAATTGGTTTTAAGCCTTCTCTGTTAACATAATATGATAATACCATCTGAATATGTAGTTTCTTTATTATATTACAGGTATAGTAAGGCCAATAAATTAGGAAACAGAGGGCTATTATGAATAGAGGAACCATATAAATTATTATCTACACTGGGACACTTTTGAGGGTGAAATGGTTACTTAATAATTATACAGTGACAAAAAGCATAAATGGTTTCGATCCCAAACAGGATTGTATGAGCACCTGAGCAGTGGGAAAGAGAAGACTCAGTTAACTATGACACTGGCTTTAGAGATGTTTTACCTCATGTATCATCTATGAGTCTTTAGTGGACATCAGGCAGTCAGCATTTGAAAGTTACTTTGTGATTATGTTACTCCATGAGGGTCTTCCCAAATGTCAAAGTCTAGCCCACCTATATTTCTCCCATACTCCCTTTGCCTTCTGAGTGACCCAGGTGCTTCCCTACGTGGCCTCTCCTCTTGGAAGGTAACAAGTCACCATTGGGAATAAAATCTAGGTATCTGGTATACTGATGACTTCATCTTTATATATGAAAGCAAAATGAATATGAAGATTCATACATCCTTCTGTGGGAAACTATGGCAATGTTAAAGAATGGTAGGGCTCACAATCTAAATTTACTCTAATCCTAAAAGAAATTTATTAAGCACCATAAACTAACCAAGAACTCAAGCTATCACTAAGAATATGGCATTTTATAGAGCCAAGAAAAAGCACCATCTATAAAAACAAAAGAAAGAGAAGAGCATGTTAAACTGATGAGACAAGTTTGATGTAAGTAAAATTTATATTATTTGTATGTTTAGTTCAAATGTGATTGAAGGAAAACTGCAGGAGGTTATACTGCAACCACTGACCATGGAGGGCTTTACACCTCAGAGTAAAAGGTACCAAGAATCTATACTCTATGCCAAAATACAGGGATGTATAAGATTTAATTAGATGTGCGGTATTACTTCACAATATATGGTTTATCTACATTCCTTCATAAAGCTGAATACAGAGCTATACAAGTTATGCAAGCATGCATCCTAAGAACTTGGTAAGTACCTTCAAATATACAGGAATAAACTGTCAAGAGGTCTCAAAGGAAGGAAATAGCAGGGCTGGCACAAGGTGATTGTAATATTGAGGGAGCAAGAAAGGTTTCCTGGAGAAGGCAAGATTTGAAACCATCACTGAAAGATGGAATGAATTTTGACAATCAAAGGGATGTGAGAGGCATTCAGGGCATCGGTAATAATGCAAGGAAGGTAAGAAAGTGACATACTCCTCATTGGGGGAGTTCAAGACTGCAAAGGTAGGTCAGGGACCAGAGTAGGACAGATCATGAAGTTAGCCAGTTTCTAACACAGTCTTTCTGTATAGCAGTTGCAGAGGAAAGATTCTGTTATATTCTCTAAAAATTTCCCATGATTGTTGTGATTATTCACGAGAATTAGCATACCTCTGGGAAACAGAATCTTGATGAAAGTATTTGTACTCTCAGATTCAAAGGTAAAATCTCACAAGTCAGCCCAGCTGTGGGTAACCTAGATAAGAAATTAAAATGTAAAACTCTTCTTTAATTTAAAAGCAAAAGTAGCAAAAGTAAGGTTGCAAATGAGCAAGACTCTCATTGGATTTTTGCACATTAAAGTCTTACATAAAATACAGCTACTTCTGAATATCATAAAAACTTTAAGGATGCATTAAAAAGCTTTTGAATTTCATGAAATTGAAGGATGGTTTTTAATTTGGAACAACATAATAGAATAATTAGGACATTAACTTATTATCCCTACAGAAAAAGTCTTACAAACTCTACTAATAATAGTAGCTAGTACATAGTGGTGCTTGCTATGTGTCCAGTATTGTAAACACTTTACATATATTGACCAAAACAACCTTTTGTTCAAATAACATTGTAAACCCAGTCAAAAAAAAAAAAGGAAACTAACACATAGGTAGCCTTTCACAGCCACAGAAGATCTGCTAGGCTCTGAGGGAATGCAGTTTGAAAAACACTGTTGCAGGTTTCCCACAGAAACTGACACCAAGCACCATGAATACAGTGTCAGTGAATGTTTGCATAGCTCCTACTTTGGGAACTATGAAAATATTAGTAAACAGCAGCAGATAAGTCTATTTTCCCTGCACAGTATAAAAAAAAATGTACTGGTTGCCAACATTTTAAAATTAGACTTGACACTGACATTTGAATGCCTGGTTTCTCCTAGAAAATACAAACATCCGGAAACCATAGATCCCATCCTTCTATAGGACAGTCATATCCTGTAAGGCAGAGGCCTGGTGCCCCTGTAGACAGTCTCAAGGCTCTGTTCTTCAGCTGTCCATCATCCCTACCATATCCCCTTCCAGGGCCATAGGATTTGAGTCTAAAAAAGCTTAATTTAGGGTAAAATTTCAAGTGCTAAATATAGATTACTGGAACAGTATCGCTCAGATTGTTTCTGGATCAGAAAGAGGTTCTCTTGGAATTTTTCAACTTGACTAGGAGAAACTGGAAGTTCAAATAATGTGGCCAGCCACCTAGTGTTTGAACACATAATCTTCGTTTTTTCAATTATTTTTATTTACCTTTTGTTCTATGAAAGAACTAGAAATGATCTAGGCAACCCTCTCCTTTCACAGATGTGAACACTTGAGCCAGTTGACAGTGGAATCAGTCCCAGGATAACAGTCACTAGTCTTAGGTTTTTTCACACATTACCAGCTCTCAACACCATCAAACTTCTGCCTGATTTTCAAGACTCGCTTCCTGAAAGAAGTGTCCTTTTGGCCCATTTTTAAACATTTTAATTTATTGTTACTGGAGTTTATATATTGCATGTGTTTAACAGAAAAGAGATGTAGTTTAACCTTAAAGAATTGGAAAGAAAAATAAATGGTTCCAATCATTAAATGTACATTATAGAAATTAGTGAGCTTTTTGTTTTTAAGAAAGGCATAGTTCATCATTCAAGAATGACATTAAGTCTATATTTTGCTACCATAGTTAAAAATGGCAGGGATTGAGCATGGCCTTGAACTTAAAGAACAATGAGCCAGTCCATTAAAATTTACACTCCTATTCTTGGAGCAAAGAAAAGCCTCCAGAGGTCTTTCTCGGCTTGGCCTCAAATTCTAATTATAATCCATAAAGGGATTTCTTAATCCTAGAATAGCTTCTTTGAAGTTAAAGAGTAAAGAATTAAATGATAACACAAACTAAATGTTCATGTGTGAGCACCTAGGAAGGTCATGGTCAAGGCTAGAAAGGGGAGACGCTCATATACTGGGACTTTCCTGGAGTAACACTGGCCATATAATCAACTATATGAGTTGCTAGGGCTTCCATAAAATGATAGCACAGACTATGTGGCTTAAACAACAGAAATTTATTTTCTCACAGTTCTGGAGGCTGAAGGTCCCAGATCAAGGTGTTGACAGGTTTGGTTTCTCCTGAGGCAGCTCTCCTTGGCTTGCAGAGGCTGCCTGCTCAGTGTCCTCACATGGCCTTTTCTCTGTGTGGAAGCCATCCTGATGCCTCTTTCATTTTCGTAAGGATACTAGTCATATTAAATTAGGGCTCACCATATGACCTTGCTTAACCTGATCTTTTTAAAGACCCTAAATCTAAATATAGTCACATTCTGGCCAGGCACAGTGGCTCATGCCTGTAATACTAGCACTCTGGGGAACCGAGGTGGGCAGATCACTTGAGGTCAGGAGTTCAAGATCAGCCTGGCCACCATGGTGAAACCCCGCCTCTAATAAAAATACAAAAATTAGGCAGACATTGTGGCTGGTACCTGTAATCCCAGCTATTCGGGAGGCTGAGGCAGGAGAATCACTTGAACACAGGATGGGAAGGTTGCAGTGAGCTGAGATTGCGCCACAGCACTCCTGCCTGGGTTACAGAGTGAGACTCCATCTCAAATAAACAAATAAAGTAATAAAGTCACATTCTGAGGTATGGAGATGAGGACTTCAATATATGAATTTTGAGGGAGACACCATTTAGTCCATGACATCAACGCAAGTCAAAAGAGGAGAGAAAAAAATCAGAAGGTCCAGAATATAGACCTTGATTTAGCCACAGAGAGTGGATACACAGGATCTCACTCCTAAATCCAAGAAACCCTTATCTCACTACTGCATGAATCAGGCTTCCTCAGAATCATAGCAAAAGTATGACTCTTCCCCTCCAACCACATTCCAATATGTCTGTATACCCACTGTACACTTAATGTGCTAAAAAATATAATAACAATAATAGGAAGGCCCAGGCTAGGAAGCTCTCAAAGTCAGCCTTTGCAGAACACAGAGTGAGGACCTTCTTAAATGTTGCCCTCTGGGCATCTCTCTTCGTTCATCCTAGTCTTCACACTCAAAACATCAAATTACTAAAAGTTAAAAGAGCTGAAACTGAAAGGCCACAGAACTTCTGATACAAATTCCAGGTCAGCTTCATGTTTGTGTCAGAAGGATAAAAAGCAAGGACAACCAAAATAATTTCCTTCTTCCCTGTTTTAGATGGCAGCCAGAAGAGGAAATAAAAATGGTGAAAGAAGGCTGACGGACATAAAGTTATTTGAAACATGTATGTTGTCTAAGTTATATAGAGGACATGTTATTTTTAAAGTAAGAATTGTGTAGCTTAAAAAAAGCATAGAAGAACAATTACGGCTATAGAGATGCTTATGGCAAATACACAGCTTGATCATAGCAAGGTGGTAAAGTAGTACCACAACTGGACCACCCACCAACATCTAGCAGAGGGCAGAGGACATGGGAAAGTAAGGTAAACATGACATCACTTAGTTTAATAATTCTAAGTTTCTTCTACACTTTCACTGGGCATGCATCAGATTCAAAGCTATTCAATGTGGAAGTTGATTTTTTAACACATTATTGCAAAAATGCCAAGTGTGCTATGCTCAGGAATTTTTTTTAAGCCCTAAGTCATGCTTCATACTTGCTTTGGATAGTCCACTTAAATGCCAAGCCCCACTGAGACAATGGTTGTGATTCATTTATTTTAGTTTGTTTCCTCCAGGTCTCTGCCAGATGGAAGTTTATAGCACAAAATAGCATATAATATGAAACTTCTTTAGCTTTCACAAGGCCACTAACCACACTTCTCAACAAGCACCTGGTTTAGCTGGGGGATATTTCAATGATGTGATTAAACTCTCCTAAAGCAATCTTTAGTTTAATTATGGCACAAAGTTAACATAATTGGATTACTTAGCCTGGAGGGGGGGAAAAAAAGGCTGAAAAGTGACTTAGTAACTGCCTTAACTATGTAAGGGATTTTTTTCATTAACACTATTAACTATATTAAGGATTATTATAAGGAATCAGCTATTCTTTAGATACAATAATGAACAAGAAGGCATAAATGGATTTAAGGAAAAGAATTAGGGTTAGTTAGTAGAGGAATTTTCTGCTGTCTTATGTGGTTAACTTCTAGACTGTATTTTGAAACTGTTATAAAAGATAGCTTTAAAAAATCAAAATCTCTTAAAAGTCTTTAAAAACTTCACGGATTCCTATCTGTCTGAAATGGCTTTTTCCTCAAGTCTCTTAAGTTTCCATCTAGAAAAGCTGATCATCTTAGTCACATAAAAATGTTCCCAGCAGCAGCTCCCTCAGCCCCTAGCACAGTGTGTTATATATAGTGTACACTCTGTAAATGTTTATGGAATGACAATGAGTGAATGGAAAAAGGAGTAGTGCTGTAGCCAAAATTCACAAGCTTATTTCACCGAATTCACTCTACTGTGGAACAACAGTAACCAGATCCAATTTTTCAGTGAAAAGTATTCTAAGAAACATTTTCTTCAGTGCTAGATTATGTATTAATTAGAATAAAAGCATCATTGCCAGAAGAGATATTACAAGGGGGTCCTTAAATTATATCTGTTTCGACACATCTCCACCAGCCTAAAGCCATTTCCCAAGCCATGTGTCATCCACGAGGTGGGTCTTCTGGCAACGAGAGATTAGCACTCCTTAACCTTGAGGCTCCAGCTCTGTCTGTATTTGGTATCTCATAGACTCAAAGAAATGATGTTGCCTCAGAAAAAAATAAAGAATTATGGCATTACTGAGAATACAGACAGCAGAATTTAATGGCTGCCTCTTCAGGATTTAGCAACTAGGACAACCAGTTTGTGGCTGATATTTCTACTCTAGATTTAAATTCCCAAGGGCAAATCTGATTGGGTCAGCAAGTGTCACATACCTGGGTTGTGGCCAAAGAATAGATTCTCAATGAGAAAACCAGCTGTTTAACAAGACGAAGAGGAACATGTGGCCAGACATGCAAAGATATTAATTAAAAAAAAAAAAAAATCATGACCACTTCAATACCCTCCATCTCGACAGACAGAAAATAAGAATTTCAACCAATGCAACAGAGCATGTCTAATTTAGAATTAGGAAGATGAATGACATTAACATTTCAGGATGTATCCTGAGAAGTCAGAGCACTCATTTGCAAATGACTGGTTTCCGATAGCGCCTAATTTCTTTCCATCACTTTCTCCCACATCAGTTTCCATCAACTGCAGACAGTGTCATAGGACCAGGGAAAAATAACTTCAAGTTTCTCAGAATACAGAGATAAATTCAAAAACATGTAGAAAACAGTGGGTTACTTATCAGTCACTACAGCAGATTTTTTTAGACTCCTAAATTAATTTTTCATTACCCCTGTTCTTCCTATTTATAAGTCAAACTATGGTCTATTCTGCTTTATGTCTTTGGAGATTTCTAGTCCTGGTTTACTAACTCTCTGTAATTTAAAATGTGGGTCAAGAGCGAGCGGCAAAGTCCTTTAATTAATTATGCTCTTCACAGCTTTAGAATTCTGCTTCCAGAGACAGCTCATCACCTACTGCTTCACTTTATTTTCTTAAGCCAACCAGAATAATTCTGCTTGCATTTTGTCTCTTCCTTATATCCCATCAGTCACTCCAAAATCCTCTATATCAAACTTAAATATTATAGTAGGAATTTTACACAAATGTGACAAGAAAATATTAACTCAGAGAACTGAGTGAAAACACAGTTATTAGAATTATCACAAATCTATAATGCCAATTGAAATATTGTGACTATTTTCTATTATATATATAATTATTCAGGCAGTAAAGCTAAATTATAATTTTTAAAGGTTGAAATCAAATTGGAAGACAATGTTATCAAATCTTTTCTTAAAGTTCTTCAGAGCTATTTATTTTTCACCAAATACTGTACATTCAGTTTTTAAATATACTTTGCTTTTTAGAGAGGTTCACAGCAAAATGGAGCAGAAGGTGCAGAACGTATTCCCACATACTATACTCTCCGCCCCACACGTGCATAGCCCCCCCGCCAACCGCCCCATTATCAACATCCCCCTGCAGAATGGTATGTTTGTTACAATGGGCAAACCTACACTGACATGTAATCACTCAAAGTCCATAGTTTACATGAGGGTTCACTCTTGGTATTGTACATTCTATGTGTTTGTACGAATGTGTAATGGCATGTATCCACCATGACAGTATCATACAACATAGTTTCACCGCCCTAAAAATCCTGTATGCTCCACCTATTCATTCCTCTCTCTCCCCAACCCCTGGCAATTAATGATCTTTTTACTGTCTTCATAGTTTTACCTTTTCCAGAATCTCATATAGCTGGAATCATATGGCATTTAACCTTTCCAAATTGGCTTCTTTCACTTAATTTCTTTCATGTATTTTTATCTTACATTTAATTTTTAATTCTCCAAACATTTATTGAGCACCTATTGTGCCATGCTAGGAATTGGAATACAATGAGAAACAAAATAATTCACTGCCTAATTTCCACATTTATAGAATGTCTGGATGTAAGCAAAATAAAAAAGACTAAATAAACAATTATATATAATGACAAATGAACATAGTTGTTTTTAAGGAAACAAATAAGGTACAATGTGTTTTGGGGTCTCTAAGATACTCTCAGGCTTGATGATTCACTAGAAAAATTCGCAAGACTCAGAAAAGCAGTTATACTCAGTTATGGTTTGTTACAGAGAAAGAATTCAACAAAGGGAAAATGCACCTGGGATAATGTCCACGAGGAGTCAAGCACAAACTTCCAGGTGTCTCTTCCAGTGAAATCACATGGGGATGTATTAACCTCTCTCAGGGATGATGTACAACAACACATACGAGATGTTACCAACCAGAAAAGCTCACCTGAGGCTTGGTGTCCAGGGTTTTCACTGGGGAGCCAGAAACAAAGACATGTAGCTCCCTTGCCACTGGCCTCAACTACTCAGACTCTAGTTCCCTTACCAGAAACAGGCACTCACCATAAATCACATTGTTAGCATAAGCTGTGTAACCAAAATGGCACTGTGTGGCACAAAGTATCAGGCATACAAAAACCTCATATTAGGCAGAATATTCCCAAGGCTCAGAAGTTATCTTCCAGGGGATGGTTTAAAAACAGATCTTTCTTTGGAATGTGCAGGATGTAAGCACCTCAAGCCTGCTGAATTAACCCTTTACTGCACACTACGAAAGAGAGTAACGAGGTATATCTAGTTTAAATTGGTCCTTCAGGGATCCCCTCAATGAGGAAATAACATTTTATTTGAGACTTCAAGGATGAGCAGGCAAAAAATAGAAGAGTGAACCAGTAGGAGCAAGTGTGAACTTTCTTAGATGGCCCTTTAGGGAACTAAATTAAGGCCAGTGTATCAGAAAGAGGGTAATTAATCAAAGGGGAGAATGGCTCAAGATAAGCACACAAAAGTAGCTAGGGACTCAATTGCAATAGTCTAAAAAGCTGTGTTAAATATAATTCTACTTTTTATACATCCCAAATACAACAGAAAATCACTGGGATGTTTTAATAACTTTTTAGGGTTTAAAAAACAATCCTGGCTTCTTCATAACAAATGCATTCGAAGGAATTAAGAGCAATATAGAGAGACCAGTTACAAGGCTACTAAAATGTCCTAATAAAAAAGACTGCAGCTTAGACCGAGAGATACAGTGAGGATGAAGTAAAATAGATAAATTCAAAATATATTTTGAGGCTTAGAAATTTTAGGATCAGCTAGGTACAGTGGCTCATGCCTGTATTCCCAGCACTTTGGGAGGCTGCGGCGGGCAGATCACCTGAGGTTAGGAGTTCAAGGCCAGCCTGAACAACATGGAGAAACCCCATCTCTACTAAAAATACAAAATTAGCTGAGCATCATGGCACACGTCTGTAATCCTGGCTATTCAGGAGGCTGAGGCGGGAGGATCGCTTGAACCCAGCAGGCGGATGTTGCAGTGAGCCAAGATTGCACTATTGCACTCCAGCCTGGGTGACAGAGCGAGACTCCATCTCAAAAAAAAAAAAAAAAAAGAAAAGAAAAGAAATTTTAGGATCACTTCCATATTTCTGCCTTGGACAAGTGTTAATGGAGGATATATTTACTCTAGTGAGGAAGCCTGGAGGAAGATCAGATCCACAGGAAAAACTAGGAACTTAATACACTGAATACTTTTGGGACACATCCCACTGCAAATAGTAAAAGGATCAGAATGAAAGATAGTGATTTTATCTAAGACCATCACTGCTTCCTTAACTACTTAACTAAACAACATAATTTATTTTCTTCCCAAACCCCTCACTCAGGCAATCTTGATACAGGGCAGTCACTAGCTACCTTTTACACTATACTAAAAAGGAAAACTAGTATCTTCTCTCTGGTTGTGCTTTCTTTCTCCCTCTGCTGAGAAAGGTTGACTATATGAGGAAAAACAAAGCAGAAAATGCACTCATTTTAAGAATTCAAAGTAAATTAACAGTAAGCCTAAGATTCTTGATGTGCAGAGACTTGGGGGTTGTAGTCAACCACCTGTATAAATATATAAGTACAACTCTAAGGGTCAGGCTAATTCAGCACATATTAAACTACTTTCAAGATAGCAGTCACAAAGACCTGCAAGTTTAAAACCCAGCATCAGAGCAGTAAGGTATAAAGGAACAACCAGCAAGCACATAGTAAATACAGGGCTCTCTGAGATTTTAAGTCTTTTGTCAAGTATCTTTTTTTTTCTTTTTATACCAACAAAGCAAGGGTCATGTATAATTTCTAATACCTTTACTTTTATCCTTTTTACCTGATATTTTTAATTTTTATTCATTTATAAGGTGACTAAAAGATTTCAAAATGCATTTTCCTTAAATTCTAACCAAGAGGGTAATAGCCTAGAGGGTTAGCAAAAATAAGCATAACTTAGAAAGGAGAGTACTCCAATGGAGAATTTGTATCCTACTATCTAAGTTCTCAATACATGGCCAATGCCTGAGATAGGCACATGATACTTCTTTTGACTACCTTGGCAATAACATTTATTTTCAAATAAGCCACTATGGTATCAATTGCTACAGATGATGTTGTCATACACTAAACTTGCAGATAAGATCTATGTCACCTGTATTGCACTACTTATTCAATTTAGGTAACCTTCTACCTTATCAACTACAACTCATCATGATTACTCAGTGTGTTTGTCCCTTAAGTCTTTTACTGAGAAATAGCATTTAGTATATTATTTTATTGCTGTAGGCCCTCCATAGTTGATCACTATGTCTTTGTTTTATATTGCTTTTTCCAAAAAGATTAATGTATAAAATGCATCATTTAAAAAATTAATAAGTATGGACATTTTGAAGTCATACTGACAGTTGTATCAGTATATAATCTTCAGGGAAGCAAATTATGGAGCATCCATTAATAAAGCACATTGGAGTCATAGAAAGTAGCTTTACTTTGCTATTAGATCTGTTGCCCTATTTGTTCAAATAGAAGATGCTTTAATGTTTTCTTCAAGCACAGCTGACATCACTTGAGTGCTTGTCTTCAGGCAAAAGAAACATTATTCCATTCCACTGCGTTTCTACCAAAGGGCAAGTCTGTTCCAATAACTTTTTAGATGACCAATGCTGAGCTTTTCCTCAGGAGCTCTGGTTCACTTGTCTGATCTACACTGATTTGTGCCGACATGTAAATGGGTGCCAGTTACTTAGAAAAGCAAATCTTTGTGAACTTTAAGATCAATTGAAATAAACTGTGGATTAGTTAGCTGTTGAACTACTTTGGTTGTTGCAAATTTTGATTTTATGAAAGGAATTTAAAAATAAACAGGCAAGGCAAGAAACACATTTTCTGCTCCTGGATCCTGAGGGTCCACGTCAGGGATTCAGAGTCAAACTTGCTTCTTTTGCATCACAGAATGCTTCAGTCTGAGTTCCCTGGAAGTTTAGGGTTAGGTCATGCTACAGAGGCCGAAATGATTCAAAAGCTCAGGGTCAACATAAGTTACTATTGATAGGCAAGACATTTTGAAAAGAAAATGAGCATTTAGTGATTCATGATCTGGACTAGCAGGTATTCCAAAGCCCTTTTTGCTCTTAATTTTTAAATGAAGTCATCTTAAAGGAGTTAACTATGTAAATATATCAGTGGACTTTTGGATCCAAGATTATATATTTTGTTGTGTATCAGGGTGTGGTATATTTTTTAATTTAATCTATTACAAACCTAAATAGAGTTGAGTTTGCCAAGAGTCTAATCTTTCAATAATTTGTTACAGTAATTCAATTATTTTAGTAACTAGCATGATGCTATATACACTAAATGACTTAAAGAACTAGGGATTAATCAGTTATAATAAAAACCCCAAATAGAATTAAATACATAGGTAATTATGTAGCTACCAAAAACTTAATAACTAGTGCTTTCATTCTGTTCAAATTGCCCGGGAGTGAGGCCACTAAAAATGTTTACCAAACTGGTTTCCTAACAGGCATTAGGCATTCAAAAATGTTTCCACAATTAATGTCACTCATTAACTTGGCCTTTGAAAGCTTTCACTAAATATTCACTTCCACATAATTACTTTAAGACTCAGTCACCTTATATTAAGCATACAAACTGGAATGTAGAAATAGGATTTTTTTTATCTGCTCAGCTTTATAAGACTTATTTCTAGACTTCTTAGAAATCACCTTTGTTCTCTAATGTTGAATATTTTGAGATTTTCTTTCCTATGACTTATATTAAATTCTCAAATGTTATATAGTTTATATATTGTGCATATAATCTCACAGATGGCACAGGGTTTCCTGGCCCTAAGGCAATACGTATGTTTTAAATCAGCCAAATGGGTGACTTCAAAGTAAAAGGTCAAAGGAGGTGTTGTGATGGAAGTCAGTGAAAAAATACGTGCAATTATAAACCGTGCAAGAAGAAAATGAAAGGTTGGGTTCAAAAGGTCAAGAGTCAAGGATCCACCAATAACCTATAACCACATTTTACTAATACTTCCTGTATAGTTCATTCCTTTTTCATTTAATCAATTTATTCTCATGATTTTATAACGACGTCTGTGTGCCCATTGTGTGTCATAGCCAAAACTGTTCTTCTCTAATGATAAATCCCATTAGGGCAGGAATATGTCTTTTTAATTTTCTCCAAACAGCTCCCAGAACCGCTAAATGCCAAAGATAAGCTTGCTTTTACTTAGTGACAAGGATTCTTTTATTGTATACCATCTTCCCTCTTCACAAAGTCCTTTCAATTCAAAAATAGTTTTACAATATTGGCAATTTTGGGATCGGATCTTGCAGAGACCTCATTGCCGCTCCCCTCCAAGAACCATTGGCTTTTTTTTCCCCCTTCAAGGAAACACACTGGAGGCACAAAGACAAAGAGTCTGCTTGAATCAACTTGAAGGCAGTTTTTTACGTGTGGAGTTCACATATGGTTACTGAACAGAGGGAGGAACGTGCCCTGCTTGTTTTTGAAGTGTTTGGGTAATTTTGTTTGTGCTGCCATATGGCACCACACCCCTCTGCCCATATTTCAAATCTTTTGTGTGTGTGGTTTTTTCTTCAAACTTTAGGAGGCCAAACGTAGTTATAGAAAGAAGACAAGAAATTGTAGTTTGGAGATTTAATTATCTTCGTATGTTGAGGACCCAAGACATCCATACCCCCTTATTCCATATTTAGTCACATGGACTCACTTGGGGTGCCTCTTTTTATTGCTGCACCAAATCATTGCTGTTGATGCTCATAATGAGAATGCTACCTCCTACAGACAGGAAGTGGGTAATCTTGGGACGATTCCCAGATGTAGGGATTCAAATTGGCAGCAAAGCACATAGTATGATTCATTTAAAACAGCATTTTACATCTAAAAAGAAGGAAGAGACCTGTGCAATTACCAGTAATATAACTTTTAAGCCTTTAAGATATTGCCTGGTAATTTTAATAATAGAACTTAATGGGGTGAAAACCAGTCTTGAGAATTTAATGAAATGTATCTGTTTAGGACTCAAACTGATAAACATTTTAAACTGCACATAAAAACATTATCTTCCAAACACTAAGACAGTCACACAATTAAAAAAATAAATAAATACAACTTGCAAAATATTTTCTTCCTCATTAAATGTCAATTGCTTCAAGAAGCAAACACCAACGTATAGAGTTAAAAGATAACCTTCTCCATGATGGGATCGTTTTTCAGACATAAAAGTATTTGTCTCACCCATCTCCAAATAAAAACTTTTGGTCTAAGGAATGGCTCTAAAAATGAGCCACCTCCTCTATCCCAGGTAGTCAGAAACTGTTAGTCCCTTTTGCTGTCTCCTTGCTATAAAGAGGCCCACCCCCCGCCCCATTAAGGTTTAGTGGAGTTCTTTCTTCTTTTGTCTTTTCCCAAGGAGTTTACATAGATGTGTGAGGGATAAACCAAAACCTGAGACAAGGGAAGTTTCACCTTTGTACCACATAAATGGGTACGACTATAATGTATTGATAAAAAATAAAAAAATATAAAATAAGGAACCTTTAAAAAAAACTAATCGAAGCCAAAGCACACGATATCAATGGAAAGTAATAGAGGTAAATTCTTCATATCCAGAGTTTTCTGCCAAACCTAGACTTATTTTTTAAACATTAGATTGGTCAGAATTTTTTAAACTAGAAATCATGAACAACTTGTATGCATAGAAGCAAGGTTGTCAACTTCTAATTACACTTTAGTATCTCTGCCAGTAAGCTATAGATTGGTAATTTTCCATTTGGAGAGCAGTGAATAACGGCATAATTAATATTAATAGAGCCATTACATCTCCACAAATCATTCACATATTTAAATGAAATCCCCATCTTACTCTCTCTGGGCTATTTTTGCATTGATATTATTATAACCTTTAGATCTCTATTTTAACTTCTGAAAGCAATTTACCTCATCAGTTTAATATCAAAGACAAAACTGAAACACCTCATTTAAATATAATTTTCATTTCTTATTTCTTTCAAGATTTCAGACTTTTCCTTGTAACAGGCACCCTACTGGTACATCTCTTGGCTGTTGAAAATTGCTCACATATTATCCCCATCTATGTGTATCCCAACTAGGCAGGGCTCTGGTAAAATTCAGAGAGGTCTCTTTCTTAATAAATAAAGCAGAATAAGAAAATCAGATGGTGGACCAGATGGCAGGACAGGCAATATCGGCTCTGAATATTGTATTTACTTCACACACCTCACTTGGAATCTCCTAAGTAAAGAGAGGTTGCATATGCACTTATTAGATGCAATACTGGACAGAATGTCAGAGTGAAACCACAGTGAAGGAACAGGATGGGTGCCCTTTACTGAAACAAAGCTCTGAATCTGGGTTGAATCTCTCTTCAGACCGCATGATGATTCTTTCAATGGGTTGAAACCTTTCTATACTGTAGGTGATCCCTAATGAAAGACAGAGTCCGAGGACAGGGAACTATTTGATCTATAAAATTTGAGAGCTCATAAAGAATAGACATGCTCTAAAATTTTGAAATGAGGAACAAATGTAAGAAAAAACTCTGTGTGTGTGTGTGTGTGCGTGTGTGTGTGTCTTTGGATTTCTTACTAATTTGTACTAAAGGTAAACATTCTCTTATACCTAATTTAAAGGAATACCATTTTCACAAAAGAACCCTGAATATTTGTAATATAGGAAGAAATTAACCCAACCTTGAACAAAATCTCTTTTAAAACTTGAGTAAAAATTTTACAATTTAAATTGATTGTTTAAATAATTTAGAGTTACTTCCAAATTTGTTTTGAAACTTTTAATATAGGCTATTACCAACAAACAGCATTGAATTCTTCTCTAACGAACAAAAGAGAATTAGAAAACAAATTGATGGTAGTTTCTTATCTAGGATTGACTCTTTAAATCTATTTTAAATTTAAAAATCTAAATATCCACTCAAATTCTTTCACATAGTCACCTCTGTGCTAAATAACTTGCATTTGTAAAATTTTCAATATGGTTTGTAATTTTAGTCTGAAGTCACAGAGCCAGAAGACCATACTACAAAGAATACAGGCTCTTGAAAATTAGTAAGATCTAGGTTTTAATTTAGGCTTCCCTGCTCATTATCTGCTTGACTTGGTCGAGTTCACTACACCTTTCTGAGCTCCAGATTGCAAGAGAGTTGTGAGGCTCACCTGCAATAATGCGCAAAAATAAAATTCCTTAGGCAATTGCTGACACATAATAGACAATTGATTGATGAATTTTAATTATGTTATCAGGGGTGACCAATCCAAAGAGAAATTAAATCTTTAATCTTGGGTTCTTTGGTACTTTGCCCCAACCAAATAAGTTCAAGACCCAATGTTAATATTGTCTGTGACCTCAGTAATAGGATCTGGGATTAAATAAGATAATACACCTGAACAGCTCTGAAATCTCTTTTAATGTACTCTTTGGTATGAGTTCAATAAAATAGTCACCTAAAGGCCTGAAAATTACAGAAAGAGCTTCCCTAAATTGATGGTTGAGACCACAGAAACAAGATCAGTCACTAGTATTTATTTCACACTTATACTCTGCTGAATATTTTATTAAGTTTAACTCTTTAAATCCTCTCAACTCTGTTAGCTAAGTGCAGTTATTACTGTCATTTTTCAAGAAACAAATGTAATGATGTGCTCTAGATAGTAACAATCCTAGAACAATATGACTATGCATGCACAATTACATAACACTGAAGTATAATAGTGGTTACTTGATTTCAAGTAGACCTCAAATTTGTTGAAATTCAGAGCTTAATAAAATTGATTCTCCTAAACTTAAATGAAATAGCTATCTTCTGTTTTTGTGGGAAGAAGCTCCTCAACATCACGAGATGTTCAAAAATAACATCAATTCAATCCAAAAGCTCCATTTCTGATGATGCGGAGTGGGAAGAATGTGTGTGTGTGGGTGTGTGTGTAATATTTTATTTCTGTGGCTTGAGCTACTACTAACAATATTCAGTCTATATTGAAAATGTTAAGATTGTGGTAGAAATTTCATGCTGGGAATTTAAAGGTTCCATTTGTCTTCAAACTGTCTTAGATCTACTGAATATGATTCTTAAAATGAAACCACACTCTTTGACCATTACAATGTCTGTTTGGAAAAATTTAGAAATTATTAAAATAACACAACACGTAAGCAAAAGTACATCTGAACCTTTTTATTTTCTCTCCATTATCTGTGTCTCTGAATTGTGCTTATTGTTTTGATTTCATATCATGATGATATGTGGCTAGGCTCGACAGAAATTAAACTCTCACTGGCCAGCCATCAAGAAGAGATCTCTTTAGCTGTAAGATATATTACAGCTTCAATCTTTATTTTCAGGTTTTTAGCTTCAGAAAGCATCTTCATTAAATCAAGAAGATCATATTCCCATGTGATTAAACTGAGTCAGTATATCTACTTCAATAACTTTAAGTCAGAGTTTGCAATGTGTTGATAAAAAAGCAGGAGGTGATTGTAGTTTCTCTAAAAAGACTGATTGCACAGCAGGCGTTAGGGAAAAAATGACAATCATCACAACTCCAGCTGCATAAATACACTTCACGTGCTGTCTTGTATGTTTAGCAGTTCAAAATGAATGGGAAACGTGGCCTGGAAGAACTACTCTATTTTGACAATATGTAGTAAGGATCTGCACTTGCATGCTATTATGACTATGCCATCTCCACTGCTGTGTCACTGAACATCTGAAGAAAAGAAAGACATACACATGATGAATTCAATCTACTTTAGGAATCTGGTGATTTTTTGACTTCAAAGTACACAACGGACAAGATGTGCTAAGATCAGAGTTAAAGTTTAATGAAGAGCCTATGGCTCACATGAAAGATCATGTGAATATATATATACTGATATAATAATTAAGTCAATTGTACCTTCAGCTTGACTTTTCTGACTGAACACAGATTATCAATCAAAAATGTATGACTGAACTGACTGTTAACTGAGCTGTCAGGACAGATTGCTTAATATAGATGAATCAACCAATTATAAGAGGCCACATCTCCTGAGAGGAGACTTAGAGACGTTTCAAGAGGGAACTAGGATACTGAAAATGGGGAAAGGTATCACTTTCAATCATTTTTACGTAGTCCCAAGACCTTGAAACTAGATTTATCTCCCAGGCTTGCTCTCCAATTTGATTTTCAGGGCCTGCCAAGGCTAGCCAGTAAGATTTATTAGATTTCTTGTGCTAAAATGAACACAGATGAAGTGTTAAAAATGAAACAGATTATTTGAAAGTTGCATTGGACTTTGAGTCATCAGCAGTCAGTGTGTCAATCATCAAGTGGACACTGAGCGTCCACATGTTATACAGCAGCATACTCAATTAAAATGTGACTGGAATCATCGTCAGGATGACCCATCAGACTTTGAAACAGCATATATAATGCTTCCATGATTAAATTCCCAACGGCACCCATCCTTTTTGCATGATTATGCACAAAGATTAAGTGAGATTAAGTATATAAAGCTTCTAACATACTGTGTGGCTTACAGTAAACACCAAACAAATACTAGTTATTACAAGTATGAGAGAGATACTTTTAAAAGGTTGGATGGTAAAAAGAGGGTTAAAAAGTGAGACAACAAGATACAACAAAATTTTGGGAGACTGATAAATCAAAAAGCCTAATAGCAATTCAATATAGTTTTTAAAATTTATGAAGTGTTTCTTAATATGCTTATTCAGGTAATTATTTTTTCCTCAAAGAAAGATGTCAGTAGCGTGCAAATCCCTTAAGACAGCTATAGAATTCTGACAAACAAGCAAGAGATTTCCTAGAAACTGAAGTAAAGATTGTCCTCAACTTAGTCAGTATTGACTTTTTGATAAATGTCTTTATTTTATGTTATTAGTACCCTCATTATCTTATTTTTCATGTGTTTATCTTTCACTTCTTCTCTATAGAGCATTAGGTTACTAAGGTATAAGTACATTTTCTTATGCTTCTGTTTCCCCCACCCCCATCCTTTTTTTTATTATACTTTAAGTTCTAGGGTACATGTGTGCAATGTGCAGGTTTGTTACATATGTATACATGTGCCATGTTGGTGTGCTGCACCCATTAACTTGTCATTTACATTAGGTATTTCTCTTAATGTTATCCCTCCCCCTACCCGCCACCCTACAATAGGCCCCAGTGTTTGATGTTCCCCACCCTGTGTCCAAGTGTTCTGTTTTTAACTTTTACAACAGGGCCTTGCCAAACAGACACACCCAATAAATATTTGCTTATGTGAAAATATTACCAATTTTCTTTTCCATTATTCCAGTATTATTACATTTATTTTTATGTTGTTATTGAGTATAATCTCCTTTCACATATTAATTATTTGGTCAAATTTCCTTACAAGTTTTCAAATACAGTTAAAAGATAATAAACAATAAAAAAAATCACATACAAAATCACGTATCTGAAAGGTATATACCCATCCTAGCGAAATATTTTCTAACACTAAAAAAAAGAAAAGTCAAAATAAAGCTTTTCTATTATGGTTTCAAAAAACAAATTTTACAGTAATAGATTGAAGTAATTTTGCTGCCAATTTTACAGTGTTATTTTTTCAGAAATACAAGAATAAGAAGTTCATTGTTTATCTATTTCAGTTCCCACAATTTGGTATGTAGCAAAAAAACACCTTGAATATTCAAACCAACAGATACATCTAGCCTAGCATTTCTATAACTCTATTTCTCTATTGTTACCTGACATATATTAAGAAAATATATTACAGAAAATACATTTTTATAGATTTAGTGAAAGGCTGAAAACAAAGTAGCTTAGTTTCAGATAAATCTAAAATGCCAATTGCCAGTGCATACAGTGAGATGCTTTCTAGGACACAGAATATTTAGTTCTGAGCAAAGTGGTCTCTTGGTAAGAACCAATTGAAAAAAAAAAAACAAAAACAGAGAAAGAGCCTAAACAGGATGTTAAGTAGGATGAATTCTGCTCTCATGCAATAGCCTGGGTTCAATATGCAAAGGGCCCTTTTGATTTGAATACGATTATCAATCCTAACATCATACCATTCGACTCCAGGCTGCTAATCTAGGATGTGCATTTCTGCTGACCCAAAATGGAAATGGCATCTATATTTCTGCAGCTATTTACCTGATGACATGCCAATTCACCCTCATGTGTCTTCAAAGAAATTCAGGAAATGGAGAAATAAATAGAACGCAAGTGATTCAGAAGACAAATGGCCATCTGGTCTTTCAGTTCTATTTCTTTACTGGACCTTCTCTTCCTCGGAGGAGTGCAGCTAATGTAGATAATTCTTCAAGACAGAACTGAGAAGGGTGCCAAACTATATACAAAATAAAGGCAACAACAGCAACTGCGTATGTGCGAGCACATGGACGTTATTAGAAATGTAAACCTATTTCATCGAAAGATGATTTCCACCTAGAGAAAAACAACCCACCTTACCTGTAAGAGAGGAGTAAAATAATGGACTGAGCCACACCCACTTGTCAAAGTCCCTAGAAATGACACTAAATTATATATAAGTTAAATCTATAACAGCCCCTCAAATCAAGAAGTGTCAAAAAAGACCTAGAATTATGAGGAAATACTATAAACAGAAGACGGATAATACTATAAGAAACCACAGCTCAAAAGGTATGCAAGTCATTCTGCTAAAATGCTTGTAGTAGGAGATGAAGGGAGCAGGAGACGGCCCATGGCATCCATCAGGCTGTTTGGTAAGATGCATATGGGTCCTCAAGGACTCATCCTGCCCTCAGATTATGGTAAACACAAACACCAGCCTACAGGAGTGATGGGGAGCTTGCAGTTGAAAAGCCGATCATCCAGGGCACTGGTGATGATGTCGAAGTATGGGGAAACCCCTGACCAGAAGATGAAAAGCCCCTTCCTATCACCCCACAGCATATGTTTTTTTCTTCAAAGAAATAGATTATATTTAAAAAACTGATTTGTTTCACAATAGGAGCACCAACTGATTACTTATTTTTAAAAACAATTCATCATTTTACCTTGGTTCATTCAGTGTAACAGAAGATAAGGTAAAAATTGGACAAACATTGGAATTACCTGTTGTTATGGGACATTCATTGAGAATTCATGGAAATAAATTGATTCAACAGACACGTCAGTCAGGTTTTATGGAAGAATTTACCTAAATTCAGTATTAAAAAACAGATAAGTGTAATAAAGACTTGAAAAACAAATGGGAGTAACTTTTTTAAAAAGTTTCAACTTTTATTTTAGCTGCCAAGGGTACATGTGCAGGTTTGTTACTTGGGCGTATCACATGATGGTATAGTTTGGGGTATGGATCCCATTACCCAGGTAGTGAGCATTAATAGGTAGTTTTTCAACTCACACCCTTCTCCCTTCCTCCCTCTTTAATAGTCTCCAGAGTCTACTGTTCTCATGTTTATGTCCCTATATTCAATGTTTAGCTACCACTTATAAGTGAGAACATTTGGTTGGTTTTCTGTTCCTGCGTTAATTTGCCTAGGATAAAGGGCTCCAGCTGCATCCATGTTGCTACATGTTCTTTTACATGGCTGCATGTCATTTCATGGTATAGATATACCACATTTTCTTTATCCAATCCACCATTTACGGACACGTGGTTGATTCCACATGTTTGCTATTGTGAATAGCACTGCTATGAATATACAAGTGCATTTGTCTTTTTTATAGAACGATTTATTTTCTTTTGGGTATACCACCATAGGTATGTTGACGTGACTGGTAGCTCTGTTTCAAGTTCTTTGAGAAATCTCCAGACTTCCTTCCAGGTTGACTGAACTAATTTACATTCCCATCTACAGTGTATAAGCATTCTCTTTTTTCCAACATTTGTTATTTTTTGACTCAATAGCCATTCTGACTGGTGGTTTTGATTTGCATTTCTCTGATGATTAGTGATCATTTTTTTCATGTGTTTGCTCACTTGTATGTCTTCTTTTGGAAAGTCTATGTTCATGTTTGCCTATTTTTTAATTTTCATTTTTATTTTAATTTATTGGGTACATGTACAGGATGTGCCGATTTGTTACATAGGTAAATCTGTGCCACAGTGGCTTGCGGCATCTATCAACCTATCACCTAGGTATTAAGTCTATTTTTAATGGGGTTGTTTTTTGTTAATTTGTTTACATTCCTTACAGATTCTAGATATTAGACTTTTGCCAGATGTATAGTTTGTGAATATTTTCTCCCATTCTGTAGGTTGTCTATTTACACTATGAATGCTTTATTTGCTGTGTAGAAAATCTTTAGTTCAATTAGGTCCCACTTGTTCTGTTAAAATTGCTTTTGAGGACTTAGCCAAATATTATCTGCCAAGGCCATTGTCAAAGCAGGTATTCCCTAGGTTTGCTTTTAGGATTTTTATAGTTTGAGTTCTTTTTGTTTCATTTTAAAGTTCCAGGAAACATTTGCAGAATCTGCAGGTTTGTTACATAGGAAAATGTGTCATGGTGGCTTGTTGCACCTATTAACCCATCACCTGGGTATTAAGCCCAGCATGCATTAGCTATTATTTCTAATGCTCTCTCTCCCCCACCCAACACACCTCCCAGCAGGCCCCAGTGTATTGTTCCCCTGTCTATGTGTTCACTGTTCAGCTCTGACTTACGAGAACATGTAGTGTTTGGTTTTCTGTTCCTGTGTTAGTCTGCTGAGGACAACGGCTCCCAGCTCCATCCATGTCCCTGACAAATAACATGAATTTCTTCTTTTTCGTGACTGCATAGTATTCCAAACATGTGTATACAAGCGTACACGTACCACATTTTCTTTATGCAGTCTATCATTGATGGGCATTTGGGTGGATTCCACGTCTTTGCTATTGTGAATAGTGTGCAATGACATATGAATTTATGTATCTTTATAACAGAATGATTTCTATTCCTTTGGGTATATACCCATTAATGGGATTGCTGGGTCAGATGGTATTTCTGGTTCCAGGTCTTTGAGGAATCGCCACACTGCCTTCCACAATGGTTGAACTAATTTACACTCCCACCAACAGCGTAAAGGCAGTGTTATTTCCACAAACCTTCACCAGCATCTCATTTCTTGACTTTTTAAAAATCACCATTATGACTGATGTGAGATGTCATCTCACTGCAGTTTCAATTTACATTTATCTAGCTATCAGTGATGTTGAGCTTTTTTTCTTGTTTGTTGGCTACATAAATGTCTTCTTTTAAGAAGTGCCTGTTCATGTCCTTTGCCCACTTTTTAATGGTTTTATTATTGTAAATTTAAGTTTCTTATAGATTCTGAGTATTAGAACTTTATCAGATGAATAGACTGCGAAAATTTTCTCCCATTCTGTAAGTTGTCTGTTCACTCTGAAATTTTTTTTGCTGTGCAGAAGCTCTTTAGTTTAATTAGATCCCATTTGTGAATTTTTACTTTTGTTGCAATTGCTTTCAATTTTTTGTCATAAAATATTTACCTGTGCCTATGTGCTAAATGGAAATGCGTAGGTTTTCTTCTAGGGTTTTTATAGGTTTGGGTTTTGCATTAAAGTCTTAATCCATCTAGTTTCAATTTTCTTCATACAGCTAGTCAGTCCTCTCAGCACCATTTATTAAATAGGGAATCCTTTCTCCATCGCTTGATTTTGTAAGGTTTGTTGAAGGTCAGATGGTTGTACATATGTAGTCTTATACCTGAATTCTATGCTGTGTTCCATTGGTCCTTGACCTGGACTTTTTTTCTGGCTGTCCTTAACATTTTTTCTTTCATTTTGACCTTGGAGAATCTGATGATTATGTGTCTTGGAGTTGATCTTCTCATGGAGTATTTCACTGGGGTTCTCTGGATTTTCTGAATACGAATGTTGGCCTGTCTTGCTAGGTTGGGAAAGTTCTCCTGGATGATATCCTGAAGTGTGTTTTCTAACTTGGTTCTATTCTCCCTGTCTCTTTCAGGTACCCCAATCAGATTTAGGTTTGGTCTTTTTACATAATTCTATAGTTCTCAGGGGTGTTGTTCATGCCTTTTCATTCTTTGTTCTCTAATCTTGTCTGCCTGTCTTATTTCAGCAAGATAGTCTTCCAGCTCCGAAATTCTTTCCTCCACTTGGTCTGTTTGGCTGTTGATACTTGTGGTTGTATTTTGAAGTTCTCATATTGTGATTTTTAGCTCCATCAAGTCATTTATGTTCTTCTCTAAACTGGTTATTCTGGTTAACAGTCCCTGTAGTGTCTTACTGTCGTTCTTAGTTTCTTTGCATTGGATTAGAACACGCTCCATTAGTTCAGTGAAGTTTGTTATTACCCACCTTCTGAAACCCACTTCTTTCAGTTTATCCATCTCACCATCAGCCCAATTCTTTGCCCTTGCTGGAGACATATTATGATCATTTGGAGGAGTAGAGGCACTCTGGTTTTTTGAGTATTCAGCATTTTTTTGTGGATGCTTTCTCATCTTCATGACTTTATCTACCTTCCATCTTTGAGACTGTTGAACTATGGATGGGGTTTTTGTGGGGACTTTGTTGATGCTGTTGTTGCTTTCTGTTTTTAACAGTTAGGCCCCTCTTCCCTAGGGCTGCTGCGGTTTGCTGAAGGTTCACTGCAGGCCCTATTCTCCTGGGCTTCTTTGACATCTGGAGGTGTCACTCATGGAGGCTGCAAAACAGCAAAGATGGCTGCCTGCTCCTTCCTCTGGGATCTCTGTCTCAGAGGGGCACCAAGCTGATGTCGGCAGGAATGCTCCTGTATAAGGTGTCTGGCAAGCCCTCTTAGGGAGTCTCACCCTGTCAGGAGGCAGGGGATGAGGGACCCACTTAGTGAAGCACTGACTGTCCCTTGTCCGGACTGTCCAGCCTCTTCAGAGCCAGCAGGCAGGAAAGCCTAATTCCACTGATGCACAGAAACTGCAGCTGTCTCTTCCCCCAGGGGCTCCGTCCCAGAGAGATCAGAGTACTGTCCGTAAACCCCTGGCTAGTGTTGCTGAAAATCCCGAAAGGAGGCCGCCATCAGGTAAGGAGGGGTGAGTCCAAGTTATTTTCTTTCTGAGGTGGAGTCCTGCTCTGTCACCCAGCCTGGAGTGTAGTAGCCTGATCTCGGATCAGTCTAACCCCACTCCCCAGGTTCAAGCAATTCTCCTGCCTCAGCCTCCCAAGTGGCTGGGATTACAGGTGAGAGCCACCACACTCGCCTAATTTTTGTATATTTAGTAGAGACTAGGTTTCACCATATTGATCAGGCTGGTGTCAAACACTGACCTCAAGTGATCTGTCCCCCTTGGCCTCTTAAAGTGCTGGGATTACAGGTGTGAGCCACTGCCTGCGTTCAGCCTAAATAGATAGTCTTGCCACAATCTGCCACAGCTGCTCTGCTGCACTGTGGAGAATTCCTCGTGGGTCTAAACTACCCAGCCTCCCCAGCACCAGCAGGGGAAAATAGCAGACTGGAGTTTCAGTAATGGCTGCCACTCCTCTCCCCCAGAGTTCAGTCAGCTCAGGCAGTGGGCAGCTGCAGTGATGGTGGCCGCCACTCTCCCAGGGAGCTCAGTCATGTTAGACAGCAAGCAGCTGCAGTGATGGCAGCCACCCCTCTCCCTGGGAGCTCAGTTATCTCAGGCAGCAGGCAGCAACAGTGATGATGGCCACTCCTCCCGGCAGGAACTCGATAGTCTTAGGCAGTCTCCAGCCCAGCAGTCACGGAGAATCTGCATAGCTCTGTGCTTGGGAATGAAAGGCCTTGGTGACATGGGCTCACAAGGGGTATATCTCCTGAGCCACAGGTTGCCCAGATCCATGGAAAAAGCATGGTTTCCCACCATAGTACCACAGTCACTCACTGCCTCCCTTGGCTGGGAGTGGGAGTCCCCTTTACCCCATGGGGCTCCTGAGGGGGCCATCACTCCACCCTGCTTTTCCTTAACCTCTGTGGGTTGTGCCAACCACCTAGCCAGTCCCAGTGAGAGAACCTGCATACCTCAATTGCCAGTACGGGATTCACTGGCTGTTTTTGTTCTTCTCAGTAGGAGCCACTGACTGTAGCTGTTTCTAGTTGGCCATCTTGGCCCCTCCCCTGAAGTTTGAGTTTTTACATTTAAATATTTAATCCATCTTAAGTTAATTTTTGTATATGGTAAAAGGTAGGGATCTAGTTTCACTCTTCTTCATATAGCTAGCTAATTGTCCCAGCACTATTTATTGAATAGAAAGCCCTTTCTCCATTGTTTGTTTCTGCTAACTTTGTTGAAGATCAGTTATTTGTAGTGTGTGGATTTACTTCTGAGTTTTCTATTCTGTTCCACTGGTCTATGTGTCTGCCATTGTACCAGTACCAAGCTGTTTTGATTATTGTCACCTTATACTTTAAAGTCCAGTAGTATGATGCCTCTAGCTTTGCTCTTTTTGGTTAGGATTGCTTTGCCTATTTGGGCTCTTTTGAGGTCCCATATTGTGTTAGGCCACTCTTGTGTTGCTATAACACATGTTATAGGAAGTCTCAGGAATATCTGAGACTAGGTAATTTATAAAGGAGAAAGGTTTAGTTGGCTCACAGTTCTGCAAGCTGTACATGCATGGTGTTAACATGTGCTCAGCCTCTGAGGAGGCCGCAGGGAGCGTGACAGAAAGCAAAGTGAGAGCAGATACTTCACATGGTGAGACAGGAGCAAGAGGAAGACAGGGAAGATGCCACAAACTTTTAAACAGCCAGATCTTGTGAGAATTTACTCACTATTGCAAGGACAGCACGATGGGGATGGCACTAAGCCATTCATTAAAAATCTGGCCCCCTGACCCAGTCACCTCCCAATGCTGAGGATTATAATTCAGCAGCAGAATTAGAGGGGATATCCAAACTATATCACGTATTAATTTTATAATAAGTTTTTCTAATTCTGTGAAAAATGACACTGGTAGTTTGATAGGACTATTGTTGAATCTACAGATTGCTTTGGGCATGACGGTCACTTTAGCAATATTGATTCTTCCAATCCATGAGCCTGAAATGTTTTTTCATTTATTTGTGTCATCTGAATTTTTTCAGCAGTGTTCTATAGCTCTCCTTGTAGAGATCTTTCATCTCCTTGGTTAGCTGTATTCCTAGGTACTTCATTTTATTGTGGCACTTGTAAATGAGGTGGTGTTCTTGATTTGGCTCTCTGCTTTAACATTTTGGGGGTATAGAAATGTTACTGAATTCTGTACATTGATTTTGTGCAACAAATGGGAGTAATTTATAGCCAAAGTTAAAATGCTGTGTCTGAACAAAACCTACCAAATCTGCTCATTAGGTTTCATTGTAGGCCCAACAGTCTCATCACATATAAGAATAAAAGGACCATGCTACTAGAGAGTTTCATAACTACTTCACATCCTAGAATTATATCCCGTTAAACTCAGCATCTCCCCAGTCCTGGTTACATGGCAGCTGTCAGCCTGCAATATCCACACTCCCCCAGTGAAGCAAGAGTGGCTCAGAAGTCACATTCTAAGGATATCGCAAGGCACATTTTCATCATTCTCCCAGTTCCATAGGGAGTGTTTGGAGACTTCCAAATCTTTTTTCATAAACCCATATTACAAAATCTCAATCTCACCAACTTTTGAACAGGACATATATTACCTTCTTCCCCCAAACAAGCAGGTATTTATCAAAAGATAAACACTTAAGCTCTCTTTTTCTCCATTTTGTTTTTGTCAATCTACCATTTCACACACACACACACCACACACACACACACACGGGGCATGTTTCTTCAGATAGTCATTTTAGTGTCAATACAGATGTTTTCACATAAAAAAATAATGAGTGGAAATAGGGAGAATATTCACTACTTAAGGCCTCACTTCTCTTCATCTCGCAGGTGGCAACTTTAGAATTGACTTCCCCCTTAGACTGTCTGGATTGAAAAACAGCTCTGCAGTTCCAGATAGGTTTACCACCAGCCCATCACTGCATTTCATGGCTTCAATTGCTGTTCTGCTTAGACATTTTGACCAAGAGATTACGTTTAAACTGAATTTTAAGAACATGGCTTACCACCAATAAAGCATCAGCAGAAAAGATAGGAAAAGATTAAGGTTCAGAAAGTCAAGGTGAAGTTAACTCCCAGCAGCAAATGCAGAAGTTATGTGCAACTTCATAGCACAGCTGAGACTGTTTTGCTCCTTCAGTGTTCTGGCTTTTCTGAGTGGAGCTTTACTAATTTGTTTTGTTTTGTTTTCTCCTCTCTACAGTCCTTCTACAAACTGTGCAAATGAGGAACACCAGCCTCAATTTCATTCCTCTCATAAAATTTTTCACTCTATGAAATTCCATAACTTGTATTTTCTATTTCACTCGTGCAGAAAAAAAATCAATTTTCCTTTTGATCTACCACAAAAGTTAGATGCACACAATAAGTCCATTTTGGGGGAAAAATTAAACTTTTATCCACAGGTTACTTTGGAACTTCGTGAGCTTAGCCATCAAATCTTGACAGGTTTGGGTTCAACTGTCTGTTATCATGTGTTCTTTAGGACCTCATTTCAGTTAATAAATCAGGTTTTTCACCCTGTCAGAGGACAGCGTCTGACAGTACCACCAAACCTGATGCTCTGTCAAAATTTCTTCTTTAACAATTCAGCCATTGATTTCAGCTGAATAAAATAAAACACCATTTGCTCTATACCAAAGGTGTTCATATATATTTCTAACCTAACTAAAAATAGTATAACAGGAATATTATGTGATGGTCACAGCCCAATTTTATGTCACAATGTTCTAGTACATGTGTCTTATTCTGTATTTTTAAATTTTTCTTATCTACATGATTGAAATACTGGGATTTTTTTAGTAATAAGGAACACAAATATGACACTGTTGAAGTGAAGAAGATTGAAATAAAGATTGAACACCAAAAAAATTTTTGAAAATATGAAAGTTTCTAATATTAATTTTTACTACAGTCCTCAAAGCCTTAGTTAATATGAATTTTCTTAATATTTATTTCCATATTCTAATACCAGCCAGGATATTCATCTAGCAAGGTGGACTACAACTGGCCTACAAACAAGAGCCTAGATATACCAAATATGCTATATATGTAGCTTCTGAAATGAAGGTATGGGAAGAAATTAACTGTAAATTATGTTCCATATGTAAAAGTGTCCTAATTGCAAATACTTTATCAGAAGACTGGCACACCCAAAACTCTCTACATAGGATACTCTATCAGCTTCTCTAAAAATTAAAGACAAAAATAAATTTAGAACATCAAGGTAATTAAAAGTAAATTAAAATTATAATACTATTTGAAAGATTTTATTGTGAAGTAAGCTAAAATTATTAGCACTTCTGAAATAAAGAAAATACAGTTTATAACCTCTACTTGGGATTTATCCCTCCCCTCAAAAAAAAACACCCTGGAAAACAGGAATAAGAATACCTTCTTGAGAACTAATCTTACCACTTAATAATAACTCATGTCAAAATGATCAAAACACATTGAGATACAAATTCATCTAAATGAAGCAGAATGGCTCCAAAGCCAATAAGATTGAGTTATCACATGATTTAATATCAAAGAAAAATGTTTCTCTATTTGAGAGGGTTGATCAAAGTATATGTTGACAATGGCCATTCTTGTATGCTTGTTCAAAAAAAGAAAAAGCAGCAAATTATAGGACCATTCCTATTGCAATCAATATGCATTAGCCTACAGCTGTCATATAGGCAAAGTCCCTTTTCTGAATCAATACACACCAACTGTCTGCTGATAATGCTGAAGCGCTCGCCTAAAGTAGAAGGTGAGGATCTTAGACTTCAAAATTAGTATGCTTGTATAGTAAATGTTCATAGTGAATTAATAAATTTTCTTAATCTTTTAGGATATAAACTTCGTCCCTAAGTTTATGTTTTTTTTTTGTTTTTTTTTTTTTTTTTGAGACGGAGTCTGGCTCTGTCACCCAGGCTGGAGTACAGTGGCCGGATCTCAGCTCACTGCAAGCTCCGCCTCCCGGGTTCACGCCATTCTCCTGCCTCAGCCTCCCGAGTAGCTGGGACTACAGGTGCCCACCACCTCGCCCGGCTAGTTTTTTGTATTCTTTAGTAGAGACAATGTTTCACCATGTTAGCCAGGATGGTCTCGATCTCCTGACCTCGTGATCCGCCCGTCTCGGCCTCCCAAAGTGCTGGGATTACAGGCTTGAGCCACCGTGCCCGGCCAGTTTATGTTATTTAAAGAGACAGGAATAATTGGACTATGTATCATTACCTCCTCCATTACCTTGACAAAATCTAATACATATCATACTCTCAATAAATATTTTCTGACTGAAAGAATTTTAAGATTGTACAATCCAAATACCTTAGTGTAACCTCGCCTTTATGGCAGTAATATTTCCTCAAAATAAACATAATAGATAATCTGATTTAAAATATCAGTCCTGAGATAAGGTGTTAAAGTGAGTTCACTTCTGAGAAAAGTGCTTAGAGAGTAGACAAAGTTAGACTTAAGGATACATAGAATCAAATACCAGATCATGAAAAGTAAAAAATCCAAGGTAATGGATGCCAACACCTAAATATGGCCATGAGATTGAAAAAGCCCATATCGGTATCCACTCAATGTATTACAGTGCTTGTGAATAACTCTAAGCTGAGAAGCATTTGTGCATCTAAAGTACACGAATGGTTTTGAGCAGCTGGAAATATTTCTCCAAATGGGGTGAGAACAGACTGGCCAATTTAGAAATAGTCAATCTCTATCCCTTCAACATTTGAAATAAAGATCACTTTTTAAAAAATTATGAACTTCACCAAAAGAACCAAATTTTAAACTTTAAATTTAAAAAAAAAAAGCTAACATTAAACTTTAACCTGTCACCTCCCCACAAAAAAAGAAAAATTAGACCACCTCTACCTTCCATCAAAGGGCCACATGTAAAGCAAAACATCCTGATTATATTTCCCAATCTGCTTAACTGTGACATAAGTAATCTCAGAGAACCAGCCACACCAAAATACACAAATTACAGTTGACAACAGTTGTAGAACAAATATTGACTCTAAAAATAGGGTTTCAATACTGATAAGATGTAAATTCAGTAAAACTGTTGAATCCTTTGGCCAAGATCAATCCTGAAGTACCTCAAAAATGAAAATGCAGAAAATTTAAATCTTCAGAATAATGATGAGCTATTTTGAACTAGTGTTTATGTATGTATGTGGAAGGCAGTTGACTTTTGCCTGGGTTTAGGACTGGGAAGCTCATCGATGGAGAAAGTGCTGAGGTTTTGTCTTACTAGGAGAGAGGTATAAATATCAACTCAAATCATAAAATAATCAAGAATTTAGAAGAAACAGAAAATGGAACAAACTTGGTTAAAAAAAAAAAGTTGATCCAAGTAAATCAGTAATTAAAATATATGTAATAAACTAGAAAATTAACACGACTGAGAGAGACACAGTACTTTTAAGTAACACATTAAAAACATAATGATGTTAAATGTTGGGAGCACATGGTATATTAGCAAAATATCAAAATAAAATTGGTATGGTTGGCCTGGCATGGGTGGCTCACATCTCTAATCCCAGCACTTTGGGAGGCCGAGGTGGGTAGATCACGAGGTCAGGAGTTCAAGATGGCCAAGATGGTGAAACCCCATCTCTACTAAAAATACAAAAATTAGCCAGGCAAGGTGGTAGGCACCTGTAATCCCAGCTACTCTGGATGCTGAGGCAGAGAATTGCTTGAACCTGGGAGGCAGAGACTGCAGTGAGCCAAGATCGTACCACTGTACTCCAGCCTGAGCAACAGAATGAGACTCCATCTAAAAAACAAACAAACAGAAAAACAAAAAAAAAAACAAAAAGACAAATGGTATGGTTATATTATAATAACACATAAAATAAACTCTTAGAGAAATTGTATTTTTTAAGAACGAAGAGAGTCATCACATACTGACAAAGACCTCAATTTGCCAAAATGATGTAACAATTTAAAACATATATATATATGTTAGTATCTAATAGCCTCAAAATTTAAATATTGAGAAAAATTCAGCAACAATTTGATAGACTCACTATCATGGTGAAAGGCTTCAACACATCTCTATTGGTAGGTAGAGCATAAAAAAAATCATAGCTATATAAAATCTGAAAACCATAATAAGCAAGTTTGGTCTAATGAAACTATTAATAGAAGATACATATTTTTCTCAGGCATACACATCACTGGAAATTTAAAAATGCAACACTAAATAACTCAGGAATTTTTAAAATCATAATTTGAAAATATTTTTAATGATTAATAAAAAACCCTTTTGATAATAATTAGTGGGATGAGGCAAAAGCAATAGTTGTGTTAATAGTTATAAACACTTTTTAGAAGAAGACAGCTTCAAAATAATTTAGTTAATAATGTAAATTAATGTAATTCAGTGTAAACTTAGTAATATTATTGAATCCCTTGGCTTAGATCAATGCTGGAAGAACTGGAGAACCAAAATACAGATAATTATGAAATCCCCAGTATGATATCATCTTAAAAAGTAACAAAGACAAAATAAAACAGTATAAAATAAAAATAAGCAAAGATATATTAGAATATATACTAGATTAGCAAAGACCAAAGTTGGTTTAAAAAAAAAAAAAAGAGTAAAGAAGCCTTTGGCAAAATTGATCAAGAGAATAAGAAGACATAATAAAACAGTGTTACTAATAACTACAGAAAGATATTAAGTACGTATTAGAAAGAAAAGATACTATCAAGAACTATATGCCAAGAATTCATAACACTTAGATAAAAATGGACCAATTTTAGAAAAATATAACTTAAAATGCTGACTCAATAAAGAAATAAAAAGTGTAAATAGTCCAATAACTATTTAAAAATGTATTTGATGACTATTTCTACAATGTAAACAGACCCAGATGATTTTGTAATTTACAACAAACATTTAAAGAACACAAAGTGCACCAATTTTATAAAATAGAAACAAAATATATTATTCCAAACCTATTCTATGAAGCCAATATAACCCTGATACCAATATCAAAAAAAATATTTAAAAAAAATTACAGGCTCACTGCACTCATGGCGATAGATGTAAAAATCTAAAAACAACAACAAATCAAATGCAACAGTATATTTCAAGTATGCAAGGATAACTTAGTATTAGAAAAATCTATATTTTATTTCAATATATTAAAAGAGAAAAAAACATTATCATCTCAATGAATACATGAAAAGGATTTAATAAAATTCTCTCATTTGTGATTTTGAAAAATGTCTTAGTGAAACTTTAGATCACACCATATATGAAAATTAACTCAAGAGGAAGAGACTTAAATGTAAGACCTGAAATCATAAAACTCCTAGAAAACATAGGTTAAAATGTCCTTGACATTGGCCTTGGCAATCATTTTTGGGTATGACATCAAAAGCACAGACAAAAAAGCATAAATAGACAACTGGAAATACATCAAACTTAGTGTTTGCACAGCTAAGGAAACAATCTACAAAATGAGAAGACAACCATAGAATGGGAGAAAATATTTGCAAATCCTTTATCTGATAAGGGGTTAATATCCAAAGTATATAATGAACTTACGCAACTCAATGGCAAGAAAACTCAATTAACAAATGGGCAAACAACCTGAACAGACTTTTTTTAAAGATATGCAAATAGCAAACAGATATATGAAAAGACACTCAACATTAGTAGTCATCAGGGAAACGCAAATCAAAACCACAATGAGATGGCACAGCACATTGTTAGGATGACTATCACTCAAAATGACAAGAGATAACAAGTATTGGTGAGGGTGTGAAGAAAAGGGAACCCCTGTATACTGTTGGTGTACAAGGGATTGTAAACTGGTACAGCCATTATGGAAAACAGTATGGAGTTCCTCAAAAACTTAAAAATGGAACTCCCATGTGACCCAGAAGTCCCTCGCAGGGTATACATCCAAAGGAAATAAAATCATTATGTCAAAGTGGTGTCTTTACCCTCTTGTTCACTGCAGCATTATTCGCAGCAGTCAAGACATGGAAACAAACTAAGTGTCTGTCAATGGATGAATGGATACAGAAAATGTGGTATATGTACATAAAATATTGTTCAGCCATAAAAGAGAAGGAATCTTGCCAGATGAGATAAGAGGGATGAACCTGAAGGACATTATGCTAAGCAAAATGTCAGACATAGAAAAACAAACACTGTATGATCTCACTTATATACGAAATCTAAAACAGCCTAACTCCTAGAAGTACAGACTAGAAAGGTGGTTGACAAAGGCTGGGAGATGAGGCAAATGAGGAGATGCTGGCCAAAGATTACAAACATTCAGTTATAAGATAACTAATGTGGGGGACTCTAATGTACAGCATGGAGGCCATTGTGAATAACACAGTTCTGTTTACTTGAAATTTTTTGAAAGTAGATCTCAAGTGTCCTCACCCCTGGCCACACACAAAGTGTAACTATGTATGGTGATGGATGTGTTGGTTAAAGTGATCATGGTAATCATTACACAATGTATACAGATTTCAAATCATGTTGTACACCTTGAATATGTACAATTTTTATTTGTCAAGTATATCTCAATAACACTAGAAAAAATAAAAATATTGAAATAAAAAAACTTGGTAAATTAATTTAACCTGAGAAGCAGTAGCCATTTTTTAAAAACTAAAGAAAATTCCACCTTAAAGGGGAAAATGCAGCAGCATTCTCAGTAAAGTCAGGAATGTTACAAGAATGCCTATTACCATTTCTATTCAATACTAAGCTAGAGAACCTAACTTGCACAATAAAGATTGGAAAAATAAAAATTAGAAATGGGAAAATAAAGTCCTCCTTATTTGCAAATGATAAAATGAGTTGTATTGAAAAACTCAATTTGTAGATCTACTGACAAGGTGGCTGGATATAGGAAGGTCAGTTGCATTTCTATATAAGAGCAGCACACAACATGAAAACTTAATTAAAAAGAAAAAAATCATCTTACAATATCATAGTATCAAAGCATATAAAGTATATAGGAATTAGTACATTAAAAGGCATTCATGTTCCCCATAAAGTATGGAACTTTATTGGAATGAATATAGCTTTAACTAATAGGAAGCTAGCTCCTTTCCTATCTCTGGAACACTACACACTGTAGTCAGTGAGGTTCTAGAACTAAGAAAACAGGTCTTTCTGGCCATAGAATGGCTAAAATTGCTTGTGTCAAGCCAAAAACATGCCTATCTGGCATCCTCTGAACACCCTCAAAATGGTTCTCTATTTCTGCTGATTTTTCTGGTTATTCTTTGAAAGACAGTCCTTGTTTTTAGACACCCAGCCCAGTCAGGTTAGAGTAGATATTTCTCTCAACATTTCTTTCCGCTATGTTCAGTTTTTTTGTTGTTGTTTTTTGTTGTTGTTGTTGTTGTTGTTGTTTTACCTCTGTTAGTCCTTCCTTATCTCAATGCACACTTTCTACTCTTTCCCAAGGTTAGTCTCAACTTGCCTATTTCTACACTATTTATGTTCAGTGCTATTATTGGCTCCTTATAAAATATCATTTCTCAAAATGCACATTTGCATTGTATACATGCAAATGTGTATAAATATGTATGTATGTGTGTGTGTGTGTACATCTCCTATAACACAATGGTGTTAATCTCTTAATGTATAAATATGAACAAGGCCTATTCAGTATTTCCATGCACCAAATCCCCATCATCATATATTAAAGTGGGAGGCAGAAGCAGATTTAAAAATAAGCAACGTAATTTATAAGTAATCAAGTAGTTTCTCAACTCTTTTAAAAAGCCACTTAAAATCTTACACTATTGTTTTATTTTCCTGACTTTTTAAAACAGCTTACATATGCAGAAATTAGGGGGAAAAAACTCCAATATTTAGAAAAGGCAAAAAAAAAAAAGTAAAATTAAGAAAGTTCTTAATTTCATATATCATAAAGTCTTCAGGCTTGATGTGACTCAAAGTGCCTGAGATATGTCTAAAAACTAATGAAATGACAATTGAATGGAGCAAGAACTAATGTGGTAAAAATTATTTTAAGCCATGGAAAAAAGGTTTTGAGATTACATTCCTATCTAAGTTTTCAGACTACAAGACAACTGGGGGACAAGTGAATTTGTCTCGACATGCATAGCTGTTCAAAAATTATCTACTTATTTCCCTTTAAAAAAAAAATCACAGACAAATATTTATCAAAGTTCACGGAGTCTTTTCCCTGAATTAAAACAAAAAATCCCAAAGTAATAAAACAGTTACTGTGCATTCCACTACAACATACTTTCATCTTGAGTAAAAACTGTGACTTAATTTCAAGGGTTCATCTTTTCTAATGCCTAGGGAAAGTGGATAGATTAGCTGTTGAAAGAAAAGTCCCAAAAAGTCATTATACTTATTCATTCACAACCTAATTAACTTGCAACAAATCTAATGCATTTCGACCCACTTGTTTTCTCAAAGGTTCCTTTCCCATCTCATATTTCTAATGGGCCTAACTGGTTTAACGCCACCCTTTCAGAGTCCCCACTAACCAGACACTGATAGACTTTCCACCCTTAAATTATTTTTCTCTTGAGGACTCAAGAGACTTAACATCATATAAAACCAAGATCAAGTTCATGCATAGCAGTTTTGCATCTAAAGCAAGGTTTCACAGCCCAGCTGATTCAAAAGTACCCAAAGGATCCGTTTCTTGAAACACTTCTCAACCTTGCCCCATGCTCTTTCTGCAGACTCATCTTTCATCACTTCTCACACACCTAAACCCATTGTGCAAACCATATCAAACTCATGACAGTCATTTTTTGACTATTTCTTGATTCATGTCACTCTTTCTGGGTGAAGTTCCTCCTTTTCTTTTTTCTTAGTTGGCAAACTCCTATTCATTTGAAGCCCAGCTCAAAATTCCCACTCACTCTGCAGCTTTGCAAAAATCTCCATCCCACTTCTAGTCTAAATAAATAAATTTGCTTTCTCAGACATTCTCCTACAGACCTTTATACACAATTGACCCCTGAGCAACACATGCTTGAACTGCACAGTTTCACTTATACGTGGAGTTTTTCAACCAAACACCAATTAACAATAGAATATTCACAGGATGTGAAACCCTCTTATCTGGAGGACAGACTTTTATATACATAGGTTCCATGGGACCAATTGCAGGAATTGAGAATGCATGGATTTTGGTATTTGCGGAGTGTCCTGAAACAAATCCCATCCCCCATGGACAATAAGGGGCAAATGTGCATCTATATAGTTAACCCTTGAACACAGGGGTTAGGGGAATGGATAGCTCCCGCACCTCACCCTGTGTAGTCAAAAATCCACATATAACTTTTCGCTCATCAAAAACTCAACTACTAAATAGCCTCCTGTTGAACAGAAGCTCTATCAATAACATAAGCAGTTGATTGATATTTTGTATATTATATATATTACATACTGTATTCTTACAATAAAGTAAGCTAGGAAAAAGAAAATGTTATTAAGGAAATCATGAAGAAGAGAAAATATATTTACTATGCATTAAGTGGAAGTGGAACATCATAAAGGTCTTCATCTGCTTTGTCTTCATGTTGAGTAGGCTGAGAAGGAGGAAGCAGAAGAGGGATTGGTCTTGCTGTCTTGGGGGTGACAGAGGAGGAAGAAAATCCATGCATAAGTGGACCTATGCAGTTCAAACCCATGTTGTTCATGGGTAAACTGTATCATAATACTGGCTTTGTGAACTGCTTTAGCTTAAATCTTCACATTTAACCAATTTTAGTAGACATTTGTTATTTTAATCTCCTTAGCATTTAAACACCTTTTTAAATTTAGGGTACAGTTGTCAGAATTCTCAAAAATAAATACAGAGAAGCAGTTACGTTTGAACATATTTATACTACAAAGTTATCTGTTATATAACCAGAATTGATTTATGCTTTGCAATCATAATATTTACTTAGTACATTCAAATTTGGGGGGTAAAATAGATAAATATATCATATGAAGCAGTATCATCACCACCACTTCAAAAATAAAATTGTATAAACCTTGGGTAAAACAATAAAACAACCCAGGCATACACCTCAAGGAGCTAGGAAAGGAAGAACAAGCTAAACCTAAAGTTAGCAGAAAGAAAGAATGAAGATCAGAACAGAAATAAATCAAATAGAGAACAGAAAGACCACAGAAACAAATCAATAAAACTAAGAATTGTTTTTTAATAAACAATATTTTAAGACCTTTACCTAGACTAAGAAGAAAGACTACAATATATAAAATGAAAAATGAATGTGAAAACATTACAACAGGCCCCTTAAAATAAAAAGGGTCACAAGGAACCATTACGAAAAACAATATAGGGGAGGGGCCAAGATGGTAGACTAGAAGCAGCTGCAGTTGGAGGCTCCAACTGAGAAGAATGAAAATAGCAAGTGTATCCTGCACCTTCCCCTAAGGTATCCAGGTTCTCTCTTTGGGACTGACTAGGCAGTTGGTGCCACCCACAGAGAGCAAGGAAAAGCAGGGTGGATCAATGGCCCCCCCACCACCAGGAGCCACATCGCTCAAGGGAAGTGGTGAGTAATTGTGCTACACTACTCAGAAAACCATGCTTTCTTTCACAGATCTGTGCAGCCCATAGATCAGGAAATCCCCTTGTGAGCCCACACCACCAAGGTCTTGGGTCCCAAACACAGAGCTGTGCAGAGGCTCAGTAGCTACTCCAGGTTGCAGCCAGAGGCAGCAGGCTGGACACTGCCTAAGATAACCAAGTCCCAGAAGGAGGGGCAACAATAATCATTATGGCTCCAGCCTGACATTTTGCCCTGCTGATACCAGGGAGACTGGGCAGTTAGGACTGGGAGGATTGCCCCACAGTGCAGAATAGCAACTATGGCAGATTATAGCCAGACTGTTTCTTTAGGTGGAACCCAGATCCATTCCTCCTCACGAGTGGGGTCCTCCTTTGGGAATTTCATCAACTCCAACCAGGAGTTTAAGGACAGAACTGTAAACTCCCTGAGATGGAACCCCTTGTGAGACGGGTGGCCACAGTCTCAGGGGAACAGTAGACTTAGTCTTTCCTGCCTGCTGGCTCCGAAGAGGCTGAGCAGTACAGAGGAGGGAGATTCCTCCTAAAGCAGTGCACATCCTCCAAACAGGGGTAGCCATAGTGCTTCATTAAGCAGGCCGCTGATCTTGTGCCCCCTGATTGGATAAGATCCCCCAACAGGGGTCACCAGACACCTTACACAGGAGTATTCCTGCCGGCATCAGGTTTGTGCCCCTCTGGGACACAACTCCCAGAGAAAGGAGCAGGCAGCCATCTTTGCTGCTCTGTAGCCTCCACTGGTAACACCTCCAGGTGCAGGAGCAACCCAGGAGAATAGGGTCTGGAGTGGACCCACAGCAAACCTGAGCAACCCTACAGAATAGGGGACTGGCTGCTAAAAGAAAAACAAACAGAAAGCAACAGTAACAGCATCACCAACAACAACAAAAAAAAATCCCCACAAAATCTCCATTTAAAGATCAGCAGCCTCAAAGATCAAAGGTAGATAAAGTCACAAAGATGAGAAAGAATCAACAACAACAAAAAAAACAGAATGCCTCCTCTCCTCCAGATGATCACAACACCCCTCCAGCAAGGGCACAGAACTGGGCCAAGGCAGAGATGAACGAACTAACAGAAGTAGCCTTCAGAAGGTGGGTAATAAACTTCGCTGAGCTAAAGCAGCATACTCTAACCTAATGCAAAGAAGCTAATAACCATGATAAAATACCACAGGAGCTGTTATCCAGAATAATCAGTTTAGAGAGGAACATAAATAAGCTGATGGAGCTGAACAACACAACACAAGAACTTCACAATGCAACTGTAATTATCACTAGCTGAATGGACCAAGTGGGGGGAAAGAATCACAGAGCTTGAAGACTATCTTGCTGAAACAAGACAGACAGACAAGATTAAAGGAATATAAAATAAAAAGGAACAAACAAAATCTCTGAGAACTACAGGATTTTGTAAAAAGACCGAACCTATGACTGATTGGTGTACCTGAAAGAGATGGGGAGAACAGAATGAAATTAGAAAACATACTTCAGGACATCATCCAGGAGAACTTTCCCAATCTAGCAAGAAAGACCCACAATCAAATTCAGGAAATCTGGAGAACCACAGTAAAAATACTCCATGAGAAAATCAACTCCAAGACACATAATTATCCGATTCTCCAAGGTTGAGATGAAGAAAAAAAAAAATGTTACAGGCATCTAGAGAGAAAGGCCAGGTCACCTACAAAGGGAAGCCCATCACACTAACAGCAGACCTCTCAGCAGAAACTCCACAGACAGAAGAGATTGGGGCCATTATTCAGCGTCTTTAAAGAATTTCCAACCCAGAATTTCATATCCAGCCAAACTAAGCTTCATAAGCAAATGGGAAATAAAATCTGTTTTAGATAAGCAAATGCTGAGGGAATTCAACACCAGGCCTGCCTTGCAAGAACTGAAGGAACCACTAAATATGGAGAGGAAAACCATTACTAGTGACTACAAAAACACACTGAAGTACACAGACAAAGGGACACGATAAGGCAACTACATTAACAAGTCTGCAAAATAACCAGCTAGGATCATGATGACAAGATCAAATTCACACATAACAATATTAACCTTAAATATAAGTAGGCTGAATGCCCCAATTAAAAGGCACAGAATGGCAAGATGGATGAAGAGTCAAGACCCATCAGTGTGCTGTATTCAAGAAACCCATCTCATGGGCAAAATCACACATAGGCTCAAGATAAAGGGATGGAGGAAATTTTACCAAGCAAAAGGAAAACTGAAAAAAGTAGGATTTACAATCCTAGATCCTGACAAAACAGACTTTAAACCAACAATGAGCAAAACAGGCAAAGAATGTCATTACATAATTGTAAAGGACTCAATTCAACAAGAAGAGCTAACTGTCCTAAATATACATAGACCAAACACAGGAGTGCCCAGAATCCTAAAACTAGTTTTTAGAGACCTACAAAGAGATTTACATGTCCACACAATACTAGTGCAAGACTTTAACACCCCATTGTCAATATTTGATCATCAGGGCAGAAAATTAACAAAGATAATCAGGACTTGAACTCAACTCTGGATCAAGTGGAACTGATATTTACAAAACCCTCCACATTAAAACAACAGAATATACATTATTCTCAACACCACATGGCACTTACTCTAAAATCAATTACATAATTGGAAGTAAAACACTCAGCAAATGCAAATAAACTGAAATCATAACAGTCTCTCAGAAAACAGCACAATCAAATTCATCTGCAAAGAACTTAAACAGATTTACAAGACAAAAAATCAAACAACCCTGTCAAAAGGTAGGTGAAGGATATGAACAGACATTTCTCAAAAGAAGACATTTATGCAGCCAATGGACACATGAAAAAATGCTCATCATCACTCGCCATCAGAGAAATGCAAATCAAAACCAAAATGAGATACCATCTCACACCAGTTAGAATGTTGATCATTAAAAAGTCAGGAAACAACAGATGCTGGAGAGGATGTGGAGTAATAGAAACACTTTTATACTGTTGGTGAGACTGTAAACTAGTTCAACCATTGTGGAAGACAGTGTGGCAATTCCTCAAGGATCTAAAAGTAAAAATATCATTTGACCCAGCAATCCCATTACTGGGTAAATACCCAAAGGATTATAAATCATTCTACTATAAAGACTCATGCACACGTATGTTTATTGTAGTACTATTCACAATAGCAAAGACTTGGAAACAACCCAAATGTCTATCAATGATAGACTGGATTAAGGAAATGTGGCACATATACACCATGGAATACTATGCAGTCATAAAAAAGGATGAGTTCATATCCTTTGTAGAGACATGGATTAAGCTGGAAACCATCATTCTGAACAAACTATTGCAAGGACAGAAAACAAAACACCACATGTTTTCACTCATAGGTGGGAATTGAGCAATGAGAACACTTAGACACAGGGTGGGGGACATCACACAATGGGGTCTGTCGGGGTATGGGGGGAGGGGGGGGAATGGGGGAGGGAT